>NC_058376.1:6330625-6700000 GCF_018350175.1 Felis catus | reverse complement strand
CAGCATTAGTAAGTGCAGGCAAGTTCTCAGGCCCAGCTGGGGGTAAAGGGAGGCCTCCTTGAGCCCGTTTCCGTAGCCGAGGACATGTGGCCAAATGCTGACCAGGAATGTGACGCTGGCCCACGCCGTCCCCCTGGCTGGCCGTACTGCTGGCCTCGGCAGGGGGCGAAGTCTGCAGATCCCGCCCTCCCACAGGGCACTGCGGGTGGGGGGGAGGCAGGGGTGAGGAAGGCCAGCGTAACCCGCTACCCAAGCTGGCTGGACCTGTACCGGCTCGTGTGCCTGCCGACCGTCACGTAGGCTCAGCAGGACCTATTAGTGAGACGTGAGCCTATGTGGGACAGGATGCTGGAGAGAATTCCCAAACTGGGGTCTGTGTTCGTTCCCTGCTGCTGCTGCTGCTGCTGCAACCAAGCACCGCCAGCCAGGACTGAAACAACTAGAGCTGATGGGCTCCAGGGAGGACCCTTCCTGGCCTCTCCCACTTTGCGACAGCGGGGGGCAGTCCCTGGCGGTCCCGGCGGTCCGTGCCTGCAGACAGCACCCCAGCTCTGTGCTCTCCTCCTCTCCCGTGGACACCAGTCCTGGTGGCCTGGCACCCATCTAATGACCTCAGCTTGATTCCACCTGCAAAGACCCTATTCCAAATACGGTCGCATCCGGAGGTTAGGACAGTTAGGACTTCAGCTTGTATTTGGGACGACACATCAGCCCCCAACCCAGTTCACATACCTGGCCTCAAAAGAAAGGAAACACTATCACGCAGAATTTTTCACTGCGACAGTATAGCTAAAAAAATATTAGGAAGTTTTGTTTGTGCCGTCATTTAAAATGGTTACTGGGAGGGGTGCCTGGGCGGCTCAGTCGGTTGAGCATCCGACTCTTGATTTCGGCTCAGGTCGCGATCCCAGGGTCGTGAGATAGAACCCTTCGTCAGGCTCTGCACTGGGTGTTGAGCCTGCTTAGGACTCTCTCTCTCCCTCTCCCCCTCTCCCCTGTTCACGCTCTCTTTTTCCCTCTCCGTCTCTCTAAAAAAAAAAAATTTACTATTGAGAGACTATGTGGCAATATGACAAGATGTTTGTAGCAATGCTGAGTCATACCTCTGACTACAATTCTGTGCAAACAAGGCCTCGTGGGGAACTGAAAGGAGGGATTACAGACAATTTTTCTTTTAGCACTGTTATCTTAAATTTCTCTTTATGTCATATATTTTTAAAATTAAAAAATGAGGAAGAAACGATGGTTTGCGTCATCTCTAACGCTCAACAGCGATGAGATTAGGGAAGGCAGGTCTGCAAACTTCAGGTTATTAACTGCAGAGGGGACAGAATGTCCCTTCAACTTCCAGGAACAGTTGGCAGGGCCACTGGGGCCACGTGACCGAGGAATAGGGAGCCACCTTGATGGCCAGGGTCATGGAGCTAAACATTTCATTGTTTCTGTGGCTAGAGAGACAGTGCGGCTTCCTCACTGTCTGAAGAGGAAGAGGAGGAATTGGCCCATCTGAGGAGCCCAGAATCAAAGTGAGCTCATCGAGCTGACATGGGAGGCATGGGCAGAAGCTTCTGGAAGTTTCACTGTCACATGATTTCCTTTCCACCTTGGAGCTGCCCTGACAACTTGCTGTGTGTTTCACCCGGCACAGTTCACTCACTTCGGGAGCCCCCCGCCCGGCCAGCCTCCCACCGTCTACACTGGCGTGTGCGTCTGACTCAGTATCTACCTGCTGAGCGTTCGGAGTGTGAACTCATTCCTCTGCGACTGGGATGGGGCAGTGGGCAAACAGAGTCCCCAAGGGAGACAATCAGTGGACAGAATGCACTTTGTGGGTCCGTGGGTCATGAATGCCAAGAGGGACAAATAAGGCAAGGAAGAGTCGTGTTGGGCGAGGGGCTGTTTCGGCAAAGATGTCATGAAGAGAGGGAATGAGCATCTGTCCGGGAGCCCGGGAGAAAGAACACCTCCTCCAGAAGGACCAGCAAGGGCAAAGCCAGACAGGGGGGTGGGCTGGGGGGAAGGGAGGCACCAGCAAGGAGACCAGTGTGTCTGAAACAGAGCCGGCAGGAGGGTCAGGAAAGAGGCTGGGAGCCGTGGGGGCCAGACCACCTGGAAACAAAGATCTGGACTTGTGGATTTTAACCTGCGTGAAAAGGGAAAACAAGACAGGGTTTTGAGCGAAGGAGTGACATCTTTCAAAAGATCGCCGGGACTGCTGTGTAGGGGACGGCAAGGTGCAGACTGGGGACCAGCACGGGAGAGACGATGCTGCCCCCCGAGGGCAGAACTGCCTAGATTCTGCACGGTTGTTAAGGGATTTCTGGATGGATCAGATGTGGGAGGCAGGGAAGAGTCTAGAACTCCAGCGTCTGGATCTAAAGACCTGGAAGAACGGAGTTCCCATGTGCTAAGATTGAAAAACCCCAACCGGGGCAAATTAGGAAAAGCAACGGGATGGAGAAGTCACAGTGGGTTGAGACTACGGTGAATGAAACCCTACTGAGCGAATGTAACCAATACTGAGGCTTCAAGCTGCATGTGAACTGAGGGAAACCCACCCTGCTTCCAGAAGTGCTGCTGCCTCCTCGCCAGCCCTGTGATGTGCCAGGACTGTGAGCACTCCTTCCCCCTAGGGATTTGTGCAGCTACAAGAAAACGCTGCCCAAAGTGGGGGAAGGTCCCCAGTGAACGATCTCCAACAGGGGGGCTCTTCGTGCTGAGAGGAGTGAAGGCTGTTCTCGGTGCTTCTCCTAACTAAACCTGGGACAGACTGTGGGGTTTTTTCACCCAGGAAAGGGATTCTGACCATGGGGAGAATAGGGACAAGTGGCTTAATAGCCACACAGATGCCACAAACCTGCCACAGTCAGGGCCTTGGGTTTGTGGGGGGCCCGGTAGGGCTCAGAACCAACGGCGGTAGGGTGGGAATGTGGGGTTATGGTCAGAACCTTTGCCCACTGCAGGAGGGACTGGGGAAGGCCGGGTGGGCCGGGTCCCTGAAGCGTGGGTACAGACAGGCCACGTGCACCCAGCAGCCAAGGCGGGACGGCCAAGGGGAGCTCAGGGCGAGATGGGTGGGAAGCCGTCAGCAGGGCCAGCGGTGGGGGGACAGGGGGACAGGGCAGAGGAGAGAGCAAGCTGGGAAACACCGGACACCCCTGCTCTGTCCCCCACTGCTTTGGACCACAGTGACCTTCTGAGCCTGCAGGATCGTCATATAAGACGCAGGATGTCCGTTAAATGTGGATTTCGGATGCACGCTGGATCATTTTTTAGCATAAGTATGTTTCAGGCAACATTTGAGACATACTTACCCCGAGAAACTATTTGCGACTAATCCGAAGTTCAAACTGAGCTGGGAGTCTCGTTCTTTCACTTGCTTAACCTTTAGCCAGCCTCTACCAGAACTGTCCGAGGACGGGGTCCAGGGCAGGGGTCTGGCCCCCAGGGGTCGCTAGCACCTGCCACCATGACGGAGTGCTCGTGGCCCCCAGACCAGCCCACACATCGAGCCCTCACGGGCTTCCTGACCACTGCGTTGCAGGTGGGAGAACTGAGTTTCCGAATGAACAATTCCCCAAAAAACGTGTAGGTGCGAATACTACTTACAGGTGGACACTTAGCCAGCACCTGTAAGGTTAGGCCCAGCTCTCCGAACTCTGGGCACGTGAGATCTCGTGTCATCCTTGTAACAACTCTCTGGACGACTCCTACTGGACCCATTTTACAGATCAGGAAATCAAGTCACGCTAAGAGTAAGCAGCTCAGCCAGGACTTGAACCCGGGGAGTCTGTGATTACTGTCTGTGCTCTCCCCCATCATCTTAAACCACCACTGCACAAACGCCACCTGCGCCCCCTTCTGCTCTTGACCCGGCGGTGTCCACGCACAGGAGACCCACAGAGGCCGCGAGCTCGCGGGGAGGCAGGGAGGCGCAGGACGCCGACAAGGCGAGGAGTAGAAATCATTGTGGTTCGGGGAGACCGGGGGAAGGTTCGTGGAGGCAGCTACGTGGGTGACACGTGGAAGATGTGGCAAAGGGGAGGTCACACCCACGCCGGGAACTGTAAACACGGGAGGTAAATGTCACCGATGACAGCACTTCCCAGGAACCAGGTGCTGTGCTACACCCGGACGCCGCCCCCAGCCCTCCTGCTCACCCCCTCTCCACAAGCTAGAAAATGGGGCTCAGGGAAGCCAAGTAGCTTGCCTGAGGTCACCCCACCAGGAGGAGGCAGACGCAGGACCCCGAAGCCGACACGCCTTCCGTGGCCCCTTCCTCCCTCGCCTGCTTGTGAGCATCTGTAGCCCCGGAGTCAAGACTGAGACGCACGGGCTGGAGCCAGTGAAATGTCTGTCACCACTGCCTCCGTGACAGCGACAGAGCCCGGGGTCTGTTCTGAGCAATTCCGCCTCCGTCTCAGAACCCTGCAAAGGCTCTCGCCTGTCAGGGAGGCAGAGGAAAGGCGAGCTTGCTGACTCTCCCTCTGGGAGAGAGCTCACCCGGCAGAGGCTTCCGTCCGGGGAGAATGGAGGGGGGACAACGGGAACGGCCGCCTCCTCCCTGAAGCCCGCCTGGAAACCGTCCCTGCCGTGCACGACTTCATCCGCGCTTTTTCTGGACCTACTCCGCAAGGCCACCCAGACACTCCCGGCACCAAGCCACCTGGTCAGCGGAGTGCAGTCAGGACAGGGCTGGCACTAGACTGTGCCACAGAGGGGGGGCTCGTGACGGCATCGCGCGTGGCAGACACAGACGCACTGTCTCAGACCCGCCTGGGCCCCACCGCACCGCAGCAACTCTCTGCGCCTTTGCCTCTATCGCCCTGGGCTCGAGGTGACGGGAGAGGTCGGTCTGAGAAGTTCACACTAGTCGGCGCGCTGTTCCGTCCGGCACCTTCTAGAAGCCTGTTGCCCTGTCTCAGCCTTTCTCTGTACTCTTCCTTCCTCCCTCCCTCCCTTCCTTCATTTCTTCCTTCCTTCCTTCCTTCCTTCCTATCCTTTCTTTTTCTTTCTTTCTTTCTTTCTTTCTTTCTTTCTTTCTTTCTTTCTTTCTTTCTTTCTTTCTTTCTTTTTCCTTCACTTCTTTCTTTCTTTCTTTTTCTTTCTTCCTTCCTTCATATCTTTCTTTTCTTTTCTTTTTCTTTCTTCTTCCTTCATTTCTTTCTTTCTTTCTTTCTTTCTTTCTTTCTTTCTTTTTCTTTCTTTCTTTCTTTCTTTCTTTCTCCTCCCTTCCTTCCTGTCTTTTAAAGTTTGTTTATTTTTTTTAGAGAGAGAGAGAGACAACGCATGGGCAGGGAAGGGGCACAGAGAGAGGAAGACTGAGAGGCCCAAGCAGACTCTGAACTGTCAGCTCAGAGCCCAACGTGGGGTTCAATCCCACGAACTGTGAGATCATGACCTGAGCTGAAATCAAGAGTTCCAACGCTTAAGCGACTGGGCCGCCCAGGCACCCCTCTCTGCACTGTGTCCAGGCTGTGAGTCCTACTGGCCGCGAGCCCAGAGCAGAAAGTCAGAGTGAGCTGCGCTCAGACTCACCGGCTCTCGGTCCCAGAGGAGCTGACAGAAGGAGCACACGCTACCCAGGATGCTCGTGTACGTGGGAGGGCAGCCCTGGGCCCCCCGTGTCGGCCCTCTGCCTGATTTTTACCTTTTGCTTGTGGAATTCGGTTAATTTTTGAAGTTTATGTAAGTTTATGTTGCATTTAAAATAAGAAAAAAATAATTTCAAAATTTTTAAGAAAGAGGACATAAAAAGTAAAACTTGAAAGAAAGGGATGTTGAGGGTAGCAGTTGCCAAGCCTCACCCCCTGGGCTACAGACCTCACCCACACTTCACCTACAGAATGCATCACGGTTCGGTTTTACGAATGTACGATGCCCTTAGTAACGAAACACAGGAGGATGTTGCAGGTGCAGCACTGACCTGAAGTACTTTCTGAATCCCGGAAGCATGGAAGAGAATCCATTTCTCTGTTGGAGGCTTTCCTCCTTTGCTGGTTTAAAATAACTCAGCGGGTGGGGGCACCTGGGTGGCTCAGTCAGTTAAGCGTCCGATGGCAGCTCAGGTCATGATCTCACGGTTTTGGGGGTTCGAGCCCCGCGTCAGGCTCTGTGCTGACAGCTCGGAACCTGGAGCCTGCTTCGGATTCTGGGCCTCCCTCTGTCTCTGCTCCAACCCCCGCTCGTGCTGTGTGCCTCTCTGTCTCTCAGAAATAAACGTTTAAAAAAAATAACTCATCGGGTGGCACTTAATTTCAGAAATTGTGCTCTGCACATACTTTCCCAGCACGCCACAGGAAGCAGGCCTGCAGAGGTGGGCACTCCACCGTGCAGCAGCCTGTGTCCTCCTCTGAAACGGGTCTCAGCTGGCGCCATTGTCCTGACTTGCTGGCCCTCCTCCCCCCAGAAGAAAATCGCTATTAATACCCATCGAGGTGTTCGCGCGGGACGCACAGCCCTTTCCAGATGCCACTTACGGTCAGCCCATCCTCCTTCTACAGCAAGAGGCTGGAAAGTAGGTGGGCAACAAGGAGGGGTGTCAGGGAGGGCCATCCCTCAGGGCAGTGGAGGAAAGCTCATTCTCAGTCAACTACCGAGTTCCTAAAGCCAGCCAGCAGGTGACCAAGCAGGGAAGGTACTGATAGAAACCAACTCACATAGGGGCGCCTGGGTGGCTCAGTCGGTTGAGCGTCCCACTTCAGCTCAGGTCACGATCTCGCAGTTCAAGAGTTCGAGCCCCACGTTGGACTCGCTGCTGTCAGCACAGAGCCCGCTTTGGATCCTCTGTACTCTTCTCTCTGCCCCTCCCCCACGTGCATGCGCACACGCGCTCTCTCTCAAAAATAAACATTAAAATTAAAAAAAAAAGAAAAGAAAAGAAAACAAGTCACATAAACAGGCTCCACTCACGCTGGTCCCACGCCTGCTGGTTGCCCTCCCCGGCCCGTCTCTCACCTGCTCCGCCCCCTGCATTGCTGGGAAGACGGCAGGTGCCTCCTGCCTGGCCTCCCTGGACCCAGAGAGAGCCCTTCACAGTCGGTCGGCTGGAAACAACCATCCCTTAATGACGACCGGGTAAACCGATGGATGGGAATGCGCTTCTGACACCTGCTACGACACGGATGGAGCTTGAAAACCCAAGGTGAAGTAAAAGAAGCTCGTCACCGAGGACCCCCACGTTGTATGAGACAGGAAGTAGAGCAGGGGCACCAGGGCACGGGAGGGGGGAGGAGGGGGGAGGGGGGGAGGGAGAGGGGGGAGGAAGGGAGGGGGAGGGGGAGGGAGGGGGGCGGGAACAGTCAGCTCAGCGGATAGCAGGTTTCTTCTGGTGGTGAGGAAATGCGAACAAACTACATAGAGAGGGCTGGCGGCCGCCCAACAGGTGAGGATACGAAAAACCCCTGAATTGTACTCTTCAAAATGATTCCAATGATGAATCTCATGTGACTTTGAGCTCCATTTGAAACACCGGTAAGTCACACCATGACATCCCTTAGCTTCAAATCCTTCGGTCCAGAGGCTTCCCGCCCCCCTGAGCACCACACAAAGCCTCCCCAGGACCTCTGAGGCTCTCTCTGTGTGTCCCCGCCCCTGGCCACCTCCCTGTCCGAATCCCCTACCACTTCTTTGTCCCCACAGCTCTCCAGCCGCACTGGCCTCCCTCCTGGACTAGAACGGCCCAGGTATGCCCCTGCCTCAGGACCTTGGCACGTGCTGTTCTCTTTGCTGGAAGGCTCTTCCCCAGGTTTTTCTATGACCTTCTCCCTCTCTCCCTAGATGCCACTTTGTCTCACACCCCCAACTATGGCCCGTTACTCTCTTGCCTTGCTGTTTTCTCTTGGCATCACCCCTACTGAAACCCTACATTTATTTTTTTATGTATTCGGTTGTTCAGCATCTGTCTCCCGCACCAGCAGCAACCCCAGTAGCCAGAGCAGTGGCTGGTGTGGACCGTGGACACACACATGTTCGGGATCGGGCCATGTGGGGACAGCGCCTCCTGTATATCACACGTGCACTCTCTGCAGACACCGGGCTGCCCGGCCCCCACCCACCCCATCCCCCCCAGCCTGACCTGGGGAACAAACACCCTGGGACCTACAGAGCCGAGAGAATATGACCTCCCTGGTCCTGCCCCCAGGCCGCCTACTTGAAGGAAATGCTTCAATGTTTATGGAACACTGGATTACTTAGTAACTATTAGATGATTCTATTCCACACACACACACACACACACACACACACACACACACACACACACGATAAAACCCAGAGGGAGACAGGCAATTCAGGAAAACAGGAATAAAAGAAATTATTGTCCAAAGGTAACAGGATATGAAGAAAAGCGCCCGCAGGCTGATCCGCTGAAACACTGTAACACAGCAGAACAGAATGCGGTCCCCTTTCTAATCTCCTAGCCTGGCATTCACCCTCGTTTTCTCCCAGCTTCATACATAAATAACACAGGGAAATGAGGAAAGCTATGGAAGTCACTCCCTCGGCCTGGCTGTCCCAGGACCCATGGTAGAAAATGACCCTGCTGGAAGGGAAAAAAATCCTCCTCTACCCTTCTAGGTTCTTTGGCTGGTTAATTGATATAAGGCAGATTAACAAGAGAAAAACAAATTTAATTATGTGTGTTCAGGGGCCCCACAAAGACACTGCGACCCAAGGACATGTCAGGCAATGAAGGCTTATACGCCACCTTGAGCGAAGGAATGGGATGAGGTCTGGGTCCTCAAAGGAAAGTGGGGGCAGAGGGGGGGCGGTGATTCACAGGAGATAAGAAAAGCCAAAGTTTGATAATCAGATGTTCATCCTGCCGTCCAGATCGGTCATTCAGATAAGAGATATGTCCTGGTAATAGTTCTCCTTCTGGGCCAGGCCCCCTGTCTGAATTCCTTTAGTTAGTTTAAGAGGAAGTTCATTTGTCTGGAGTCTGTTGGGTCTTAATTGCCTTCAGCTCAAAACAGTCCACATATCAGAGCGGCACCCTTTGGGGAGACTGGTTCCGAATCCCTTCAACCCCTTTACTTATAATTCCCCATACTCCCTATTATACCCCCTTGATTTTGCACACGGATACTTTTTTGTATTGGGTAGGTGCCAAGCACACACACAGAGAAGTTGTGTGGGTGAAGCGTGTAGGCGCCGGGAGCAGATGGCCTGCGCGAAGCCAGCACTGCCTCTCACCATCCGTGCGACCCTGGGCAAGATACACAACCTCTCTGTGCCTCAGGTGGCTCGGCTCCCAAGTAAAAAGAATAATCGAGCTACCTCATCGCTTTCGTGAGGTTAAATGAATCGACACATACAAAGTGCTCGGAGTAAGAGCCGTGAAGCGTTAGCTACTGTTACTGTCGTGTTAGTGTCCCGCCCAGCTGTTCATTCACCGTAGTCCTCGATGGCTGGAAGATGGTGAGCATCGCCCCATTTCACAGCAGTGGAAACCGAGGCTCAGGTCTGTCTGACTCCAGAGCCCTTCTGTTCTCCTCACACCACGAGTACGCAAGCAGCGTCCCTGCATGAAACTGTCTAACTCCAGCTACCTATCGTCATCTCCTCTCTCCCTTTCCTTTCTCTGTCCTCTCCCTTCCCTCTTTTCCGTCTGACTAATACTAACAGCGAAGCCAAAATACTAACATCTGAGAAAAGCCGGTAGTGAACAGAGTCACCCACTCCCCAGTTTATGTCCCCAGTTCTGATCTCTCTCCCGGATTCCAGACCTGTGTATTCAACAGCCAGCTCAGGACAACCCCAGCATCTCACGCTCAGTGGGCCGAACACCGAGCTCCTGCTGTCTACACCCAAATCGCTGACCCCCACATAACCGTGGACCCCATCTTCTGATCGCTTCACTTTTTTTCTCACTTTCTCCAACCACTAACCCCCCCCCCAACACACACACACACACCTCTGATTAGCCAGGAAATCCTGTTGGCCCTTCCTTCACATCACGTCCAGGCCCCAGCCCCTGCTCGGCACCGACACCCTTGGGCTCGGCCCCAGGCCGTGCTCAGCTCACTCCTGGTTCCCACCCCAGCCCCCCGCCAGTCTCTCTGCTCCTGTCCTCACCACCTAAAGCTAGACGGTGTCCCTCTTCTGCTCGGCACCTGCACGGCCCCCAGTTCACTCAAAGCTAAATGCAGAGTCCTTGCAACGGTCTACAACACCCTCGGTGGTGCCTCTCCTCCTGCGGCAATCTGCCCCTCCCCCCCGCCCCCACACCGGCCACTTTGCTCTTCAACCATAACAGACCAGTCCTGGCCCAGCTGCTCTCTCGTCCCCCTTGTCCCAGCTGCTCTCCTCCCAGAACACACTTAACCCGGGAAGACTTCTGGCTCGCTCCCTCAGCATCTTTCAGCTTCTTTCCCATCTTACTTTCTCGCTGAGGTCTGCGTTGACCTACTCTGTACTGGGTGTGAGAGCGGCCCCAGAAATTCACGCCCATGTGCAACCTGTACCTGCGAGCAACTGTCCTCATTTGAAACGGGGTCTTAGCAAATGTGATTAGTTAAGAATCTTGAGTTGACACCATCCTGGACTTAGGGTGGGCCCTAAATCCAATGACTGGTGTCTGTATGAGAAGAGGAAAGGTGGGGGGCACCTGGGTGGCCCAGTCAGTCAAGCGACTGGCTCTTGATTTTGGCTCAGCTCGTGATCTCACGGTTCGTGGGTTCAAGCCCTGCATCTGTGCCATCAATGCAGAACCTGCTTGGGATTCTCTCTCGCCCTCTCTCTCTGCTCCTCCCCTACTCATGTGCTCGCTCTCTCTCTCTTTCTCTCTCTCAAAATACATAAACGTGAACAATTTTTTTTTTTAATTAAAAAAAGAAGAGGAAAGGGAAATTTGATGCACAGAGAGACACAGAGGGGAAGAAAGCCACCTAAAGACAGAGGCAGAGGTGGAGGGATGCAGCCGCAAGTCAAGGAATCGAGGCACCATAAGCTGGAAAAGGCAAGAAGGATTCTCCCCCAGAGCCCTCAGAGGGAGCATGGGCCCGTGAACACCTGGATTTCTGGGGGGCCTTCTCACCTCCAGACCGTGAGAGAATTAGTCACTGTTGTTATAAGACTCCCAGTCCGTGGCCCTTTGTCACAGCCGCCCTAGGAAACGACTCTACCCCCCCCACTCCCGTTGGCTACCGTCACCTGCCCATCCCTCCCCATCCTCAATGGCCCCACTTCCTATGACACTGCTCGCCCTTTCTTTGCTTTTTGCAAACACACATACATGGGCACATCCACAAACACTTGAGAGTCGGTTCTACACATCATAGCCCCTTACACCCCAATACTACCATAATAATTTCCTAGGCACCTAGATGTCCCCTTCCAGAGCCGAAGGAAAGCTATCGAGTTCAGAAAATGTAGCTTGATGCAATACTTTGATCTGACCTAGAGTCCAGACTCCACTTCCATCAATTACTCCAACGTTGTTCTCTGTGGCCCCGCCCCCTTCATATAGCATCCAGATTACACTGAGCCGACCTGTCTCCTTCGGCTCCTTCAATTTCCTTCAACAGCTCTTAACTTTTCCTGTCTTTCCCGATATTTGTGCAACGTGGGCCACTTATTTTACAGGATGTCCCTCTCTTTGGTTTGGTGGGATGTTTCCTCTTGGTTCGTGTCAATCTCTGGAACCCCAGCTAGATACGTCATAAGGAAGGTTGTGTCCTTCACAGGGTGACCCGTCTGGAGCACCCAGTGTCACCTGTCCACACTGATGACGTTGACTCTGGTCGTCCAGTAAAGAGCGTGGTCTGGTGTGGGCACAGTACTCTCTGTTTCCTCGCTTGCAAATAATGAGTAATCTATGTGATGTGCAGGGAGATGCTTTGCGATCATGTAAATATCTTGTCTGTGTCTCAGTCTCTGTCTCTGTCTCTGTCTCCCTCTCTCTCTCTCTCTCTCTCTCTCTCTCTCTCTCACACACACACACACACACACACACACACACACACACACACACACGCATGATAATGTTCTGGCTTAAAGCAATGATTACAAAATGCAACACTTACACTGCATTTATCAGTCAGCACCTCCTGCAAGGAAAAGTCTTCCCTTTCCTTCATTAATCAGTGTACAACAACGAGAAAGCCTCGCTTTCGAGATCATCGTTTCCACCATGCACTTGAAAACAGTTCAATATTTACTGCGGAGGCTGAATGGTAACTTCCTCATTCAGTTCCACCTGCATCCACAAAAAATTACTGGGAATAAAACCTCCATCAGGCAACCTTTTAAAAACATTATTCCACGATGGGTATATTCCAACCCAGAGAGCGTAAGTTTGTAAGCAACGTGAGGCTGAAGTTTTAATAGACATAACCAAATATTACACAGTCCTGAACCTGGACGGATATCATTGATGGTCAGAGTAGCAATGAAAGAGTGTGTTCTGTGCTCACAGAAACTAACAGGAGAAAAAGGCCCAAACCCCGTACGTCCCAGAGTACGGGTGGACATGTACGGGGTCTTTAGAGTATCTCACCAAAGACAACATCAAAGGTGACCCGGGATGTGAGGTTGTTTTCAGAATATAGGACAGGCCACCCAGCCAGGTGGAAGACGGTAATATGAAATACAGATCCAAAGTCGAGCCCGAAGCCCAGGTACCACAGTGATGGTGGCTATCGACAAACCAGAGGTTGGCAGGGGGCCTAATTCAAGTACAGCATCTGAGTAATTCCTGGCATGCCTCCTTAGAAATGTCACCTCTTACAACTTTGATCAGCCCCAATCACTAGGCGGTCCTAACAGCCAGTCGCCCATGGGGTGTCTTTAGACTGGAAGAGTTCATATGGCGACCAATGGCGACCTAGCGTGTGATCCTGACCATGACCTCTCATGACTCACAGGGATGGGGTGGGGGGAGGAGAACGTCACCTTGGGATCTGTATACTCACTGCTGCCCCTCCTCGATGCTTAGACCGCGAGATTCCACAGGCGCTAAATTCACTTTTAACTTACGTTCCTAACACACAGCTTAGTTGGCGTGCAATCCAGGAACCATGTTTTAAAACCATCTTTTTCTCTTTCGTGCATACAGCTGTAATTTATAAATAAATATATAGGTACCCAAATGAGTTGAAAACCTACATCCACACACAAACCTGCACACAGATGGATACAGCTGCTCTACTCATCATTGCCCAAACCTGGAAACAACTAAGATGTCCTCCAATAGGTGAATGAGTAAATAAACTGTGGCACCTGCACGTGATAGAATGCTATTCAGCAATTAAAAAGCAGGGTGTGAGGGGAGCGCCTGGGTGGGGTCAGTCAGTTAAGCGTCTGATTTCAGCTCAAGTCAGGATCTCACCGTTCATGAGTTTGAGCCCCACATCGGGCTCTGTACTGACAGCTCGGAGCCTGGAGCCTGCTTCAGATTCTGTGTCTCCCTCTTTCCCTGCCCCTCCCCTGCTCACAATCTGGCTCTCTCTCTCAAAAATAAATAAACATTAAAAAGAATTTTAATTAAAAAAAAAAGAACTATCGAGCCACAAGAAGACACGGAGGAACCTTAAATGCATACCACCAAGGGAAAGAAGACAATCCACGAAGCTCACACGCTATATGATTCCAATTCCGTGACATTCTGAAAAGACAAAACCATAGTTTTGGTTGCCAGGGCTTGTTGGGGAAGGAGGGTGCAGATCAGAGCACAGAGGATTTTTAGGGGGTGAAACTATTCTCTACGATGTTGTAGTGGCACATTACAAGCGTGTCAAAACCCAGAATGCACAACGAGAAGAGTGAACCCTAATGTAAATGAGGGTCTTGACTGAATAGAAACGATCCATATTGGCTCACCCGTTGCAGCAACTGTGGCGGCTCTAATATAGGCTGTTTACACCCGGAGAATCTGGGAGCGGGGAGGGCAGGGAGGGAGACGGTCCCTGCGACTCTCTGTACTTTCCACTCAATTTTTCCGTAAACCTAAAACTGCTAGGAAAAAAATGGTGTAATATGTATAAAACCCACTCTCAATTATACAGGCTTCATATGATATTGTCGTACGTGTTAAAATTAACGGGCCAAATATGTCAACACCATCTACTGGATTTGGATCCCATAATAGGTGTGACCATGCACTGAAAATGAGTACTTTGAAAATTTAGACAGAAGTGTGTGTCTGTGATTTCTGGCACAGATCAAAGATTATTCATCTCCAAACATGGGCAGATAGGTCAAGGGAAAATATCTAGTAGAATTTCTTTTAAGTTAAGTTGTAAAAGGAAAAAAGTTCAGTTGGATGTTTCAGCCTTTCTTAAACGATGGAGTTCACAACCAACCCCTGTGTGTGCACAGTCCTGACGCTTCCTGATGAAGGTCAAAGTCTGAAACACAAGGATACCCCCTGGCCACGTCCTACATTCCTTTGGTGTATTCCTGCTTACGTAGAATGCTTGGTTTTTCACGCAGCCTCAGGTAAAGTGAGAGCTAATCCTTCAGCAGAGCACAGCATCCCATTTCAAAACCACATACGACTTTCGGGCAAAAGAGTTATGTGTTTGCCCAACACGCCCTTTGAAATTAAAGCTCCTCACAGGTTCCAGGAAAAGCAGGAAGGTATTTTCCCTGGTAGCTCTATAGATCACACTAAAGGTTCTACTTCAGTACAGACCTAGACACATATCCACCCACGGTGACTAAAGCTGTTTAAACACTCAGTGCGTAGAGTCAAATAATTCCCTGGAGCCAAGTTTCATTTACCTTAGGTGGGGGCTCTGTTTCTCTGGCGTCTCATCCCCTCCTATGCTAAACAAACATCTCATTCCAAGAAAGAGTACGAGCCAATTATCAGGGGTTATTTTGGGAAATGACTCTTCAGTAGACAGATTGCCTTTATAGAAAACCGATCTGTAAAATAAAACAAAATTTAAGAATAGCAGACTTCTGTTTCAAAGTAAGTTCAACCCGATACATTTAGTTAATAATATATATATTTTTTAAATCTGCACTAACAGCACGGAGCCTGCTTGGGATTCTCTCTCCCCCTTTCTCTCTCTCTCTGCTCCTCCCTCCCCCTCTCAAAATAAATAAGCTTTAAAAAAAAAATGTTTTTAAAAAGAAGCTATAATGGAACTCTGGCTCCAGCTGCAATCAGTTAAGGGTAGGATGGCCACATTGTTTGTGCACCCAGTGCATAGTGAAAACATGGGTCCCCTTGTTCAAACACTAAGAAATTCAAGACGGCAACAGCACTAAGCCATGCCCAGCGGCCTTGTGCTTGCGGGTCCACAGGTGGGACACCGCACGGGTGCCACCCTGGAAGCCAGCATGGGCTGAGTTGCCTTGGACGTATCCTCATGTTTTAGTTTGCCTTTTGCAGAGACACCAGACGGCCACCGGTGCACAGCCGGGATATTTGAGCAAAGGAAAGTGAATGAGGGAAAGTTTTCACCCTTTGTCTCCTCATTAATTAAAAAAAAAATTGACATTTATTTATTTTTGAGAGACAGGGTGAGGGGCAGAGAGAGGGAGACACAGAATCCAAAGCAGGCTCCAGGCTCTGAGCCGTAGGCACAGAGCCCGATGCAGGGCTCAAACTCGCAAACCGCAAGATCATGCCCTGCGCTGAAGTCGGACGCTCAACCGACTGAGCCACCCAGGCGCCTGCCTCATTAATTTAACTAAAACTTTGACCTAGGTTCACTATGCAATAGTAGTAGGAGAACCATGTGCTTTTGAAAACATTTTCAAAATGATACTTTTTTCAAAACTCAACCCTTTTCTTTCCTGCTTCGTTGGAGGCGTCTCCAGAGCCTGCACCCACCCCACACCTGCATCAAAACCTCCATCACCTCCTTCTTCAAAGAGCTTCTGTTAATTGAAAGCCACTCCTTCCTGCCCAGGGGTTCAGGGAGGGGTGTCCTGGGGTCCAAGCTGACGATTTGCACTCAGGCACCTTCTGGAAGGAAGTTTGGCTGCTCCTGAGCCCCTCCCAAAGAACGCGGCTCAATCCAGCCTTTCTGTGCGTTCCCTTCCTAATAATGAAGCTGGTGAGGGGTGACAAGGTGGCTGAGCTGAGCCAGAGAATGGTGACCCGGACCTGAGCCTTTCTGTATGCACCTCAGTTACAAACCAGCAAGTCTGCTGTCTTAAGGTCATTCACCTCAGCCCCGCACTGTCAGTTTATAGCGATCCAGTCCTTGTCTAGAAAACCAAGGGGCTTCAGTGAAAAAGTTTGGGGCTGCTTTTGATCTGGGTTTTATTTTATTTATTTTAGTATTTTTAGACATAGTTAATGTGGGTAATGCAGCATTGCAGGGTCTCAGAAGGTGTAAGAAGGCGGACATAGGAGAATTTTTCCTCCTGCCCAGATGTCCCCACTCTCAGTAAATAATTTTATATATTCTTCAAGTCTATGATGCAAACACAAGCAAATATATATCCCCCCCTTCACACAAAGGGTAGCATGCTGTAACCCTACTCCGCCCTTTCTTTTTTAAGTGAACACTCTTTCTCAGAGCCATCCCCTTCCATACCTAGAAAACAGCCCCCTCATTGCAATTTCTTGTATGGATGTCCCACAATATACAACCAGTCTTCTCTTAGGGGACAATTATGTGGTTGCCGATGTTTGGCTGTTACAAAATTACTCAAATCTATTTTCCAAATGTGACCTGTTCGCTAGCACTGAGCACAGAGCCTGAGTCCGTCACTGGTCATCCCACGGGACCCTCATGGGTCAGTGTCACGGTCCTGAAAAGCAGATTTCCGACAGGTAGCACTCATTTTTACCATCAGAAATTCGGACCTAAAGATTTCTCCCTCTCCACCTAAGTTCTTCCAGAAATTTTTCCCAGCTTTTGCCTTCGATCTAAGAATGTGTAACCCCCTTGTTCCCAATGTACAAAAGAATCCAGGGGTCCTACAGATGAAAACAAGCTCAAAGCTATCAGACAATTAAAGAGCCCAGGAGCACCTTTGAATTGCCATTAACATTTGAGTCTTTTGACTCAAACCCTTTGTTATGCTAAAAGACACACGGATTTTAGCTAGAGAAAGAGCTCAGCAAAATGAGTATCCCACAGGAAGCGCTCAGTAAATCATAGTGAAAAACACACCCACTCCCTACGGTCAAAAAAATTAGCCCTAGGGGTGCCTGGGTGGCTCAGTCGGTTGAGCGTCCGACTTCGGCTCAGGTCATGATCTCGCGGTCCGTGAGTTCGAGCCCCGCGTCGGGCTCTGTGCTGACAGCTCAGAGCCTGGAGCCTGTTTCAGATTCTGTGTCTCCCTGTCTCTCTGACCCTCCCCCGTTCATGCTCTGTCTCTCTCTGTCTCAAAAATAAATAAACGTTAAAAAAAAAATTAAAAAAAAAAATTAGCCCTAATGAAACACTCCAAAGATGCGAATAAACACTGAAAAGAAAATGTACTACCTGAAGCACCTCAGATTTCCCCACCCCCATTCCTAGGTTAATATGTGATGATGTCAGCCAGACTTCATCCCTGGATCTCTGCCCCATACTTGACGTGGGGCTCCTACAGTCAAGGATCGCTGCACACACACCTTCAGAAAAGGTCAATGCCGTGGTCCTCGGTGTGACCTACCGGGGACTCCTGGGAGCCCCAGGCCCTTCAGGGACTCCATAAAGTCAAAGCCACTTCTGTAACAACCCTAAGATGTTATTTGTCTTTTTCAGTCTTGTTCTTTTGGTGTAGAGTGGGGTTTTCCAGAAGTTTTGTAACATGCACTATTACAGTGTGCTAAATTCAGAGGCAGATATGAGAATCCAGACGTCCTCCATTAAGCCAGCCCAAAAGGACCTGAAAAAATGCAAAATAATGCCGCTCTTCCTATTCGACTATTTTTGTTTGGGAAAATACTGTGTTTTTTAAAAAATAAAATGATATTGTTTATGCCAGAATGTAATGGGTTTATTACTTTTTTATCAGTTAATACACACTTTCGAAATTTCTGTTTTACTTTCTAATACCATAAAAGTGCTCTGCTTAGCATAATCCACAAGAACGAAAGCTTTTCAAGGTCTTCGGTAATTTCTAAGAGCGTAAAGAAATCGAAAGGTTTGAGAACTGCTGGCCTTTACGACAAAGAAAGATACTTAGATTATCAGTTCACGAACTTGATGTTCGGGAAGGTCAGCCAGCCTGTGGACTTGGTTCCCTGTCACATTCCTGGCTCGGGCAGCGTCCCCGCACGCGGTGGGCCTCCTGCGTGTGAATGAAGAAGGGAGAGAAGGACCAAGGAAGGCAGCGGGACCTTTCCACTGATTGCTGATAAATAAAGCAACTAAGTCAAATGTAGGAAAAGTCTCCAACAGTAAACAGCAAGTCATTCGGGGTGAATTGCCTAACCAGCGGAGAACAGGCAAATGGTAAAACACGCGGGATCTATGTTGAAAGAGAAGAAGGGGAAGACGTCAATAGAATATTCGTGTCCCAGCAAGGACTGTCCAGGACATCTGGTTCCTCACCTCTGCCAGTGCTCCGCGAAGAGTTCCCTCCATGTTACCCACCCATGGGCCCCAGCAGTGGGAGGCCAGGTGTGCCCAGCTTAAGGTGACCACTCACATCCCCTATGGTCCTGATGACAACGCATTTTGAGACCTTCGCCCAGAAGTACTACTGCTCAGGGTTCCTGTCCTGGGTGTTCATCACTGAGCGTGCCTGTACCAACTTAGATTAAGTGTGCATTTTGCTCTCCAGAGTATTGTACCTGTCTACACCTGCCAGGGAAGCCTGAGGGTTCCTCTCTCCACTTATCCACCAACACTTAGCGTAAGAAGGCTTCCTAATTTGCCTAATAGACTTAAAGTGATATCTTATTCCCTTGCTTTGTATTTCTCCTGCTCCTAATGAGGGTCTCCTCCTAAGCTTGAGTATGGGGTCACCTCGCCTGTAAATCGCCTGCTTATACCCTTCATCCTTTTTCCCATTAGAATTCCTTCTTTCTTGTATTGGTTTGTAGGTGTTTCTGGATATTCTCCATCGGTTTTAGTTATGGACATATCTTTCTGCAACCCAACGCCTTCTCTAAATCTGTCACCCCCTGACTTTGTTCATGGGGTCCTCACGGGCAACAACATCTTACCCGCTATTTTTGCTTGGGATATGAGCTTTCAGAAATTTGCTTACTAATCCTTTCCCATCTCTAGGGCCGAAGAGATCCTCCTATATGGTATTCTATTGAATCTCTGGCTTTATCTTTCACTTTAGTTGAAGTCGAAAGAGATAATGATGTATGTTTACGTTGCAAAATAAATAGGAGAGCGGACACTGTGGAAAGCCAAGAATTCCCTTGCACTGGCCAGAAGACAGTCATATGGAGCCTGCACCTCCGGGGACTGCACCATGCATTCTCGTGGCTGAAGGCATCACAGAAGATGCTTCCCATGGAGCCACTCCATTCAGAATCCCTGGGAGGAACACCTTCCCCTTCGTCACCGTGAGAAAGCCCTCTGGGAACCGGTGTATTGGACCATCTCGGGGCCAATAGGAGCAGGTATCATCAGAGGAGTGCCTGAAATACATTCATGTTCTTTTCATTTTTTTTAATTTTTTTTCTTTAATGTTTATTTTTGACAGAGAGAGAGAGAAACAGAGCGTGAGTGGGGCAGGGGCAGAGAGAGAGGGAGACACAGAATCCGAAGCAGGGTCCAGGCTCTCAGCTAGCCACACAGAGCCCGATGCAGGGTTCGAACTCACGAACCGTGAGATCGTGACCTGAGCCGACATCAACAGTCGGACACTCAACTGACTGAGCCGCCCAGGCACCCCCCGTTCATGTTCTACCATCTGCCAGGAGCTGTTGTAGGCACTTCACACAGTTGATCCCAGGATCCTGCCTGTTGTGTAAGTTCTCCCTAAAGCCTCAATGGAGACACTCCAGGAAGTGTTGAGACACGGCTGGTGAGAACTCATCGGGCTGGCTTCTGCTATGGGACATGGAGTGACACACGACACCCCGCAGACAAATGTCCTCAGCCAACCTACTAGCATCGGCTTCAGAAGACACTAACAGCCTGTGTATCTTTTGAGGCCAGCCCTCTGCTGGAGAGTGATGGTGACAGTGTGACCTTTACACCCAAGTGGGGCAAATGGACAGCCACGGTGAGAAATTCTCCCTGTTAAAGTTATAATCCAATGTGGGATTGAAAAGAAAAAAAAAGTCAAATTCATAGAAACGGAGAGTAGAATGTTGTGGCCAGAAGCTGGGGATGAGGGAAGGGGGGAGGTCGACAGGAGGGTACAAACTTTCGGTTATAAGATAAATAAGGTCTGGGGGTGCCCCGGTGGCTCAGTCAGTTAGGATCCAACTTGGGCTCAGGTCGTGATCTTGCCGTTCATGAGTTCGAGCCCCGCATCGGACTCCGTGCTGACAGCTCGGAGCCTGGAGCCTGCTTCGGATTCTGTGTCTTCCTCTCTCTCTGCCCCTCCCCCAGTTGCACTCTGTCTCTGTCTCTCTCAAAAATAAATAAACATTAAAAAAATTTTTAAAGGTACATAAGGTCTGAAGATCTAATGTATAACACAGTGATTACAGCTGCTAACATTGTCTTGTGTGAGATTCGCTAAGAGAGTAGAAGCTAAGTTTCCTCACACACACAGAAAGGTAAATATTTGAGATGGTAATTAACTCAGTGGTGGGAATCTCTCACAGTGTGAACATATATCAGATCATCACGTTGCACACTTTAAATATATCTCATAATTTTATTTGTCGACTCTACCTCAATAAAGCAGAAAAATAGATAAATTTGAAACCCAGGCGTTATGTGGGGTTCTCCCCACTCCCTAGACCTAGATGCAGTGAGTGTGAGTCCCCCAATTCCATGCGGGCTGCCATTTGCCATTGCCTGTGAGGCCTCTGCCACTAATTCTAAGGGTCCCTGAGGCTACGTTCTCCATAGACGCAGGTGGTCTACATGGGCTGTCTCTGTCCCTCATGGTGGTAGCCAGAAGGAAGCACACCTCGCCTCACCCGTCATACACAGAGACACGTGTATGTACAGGAGCACAGGTGCCTAGCTGGACACGTGCATGCATGTGAACACGCGTGCACACGCGAAGAGCTTAGCACAGTGAACACTGCATACGCGGACACGAGCACGTACAAATATTTGTGCGTGAAAGTGCGCACGCACGAACACATGTGAACAGGTATATGCACGTGGAGACACACGTGTGCGTGAACAGGTGGGCACACGCTCTCACAAAACGGACTCACACAGAGCGTCTGTTAGGGTGGCTGGCATTGCTGAAGATTAGGGCCAGAGAAATATGGAAGAGGGGTTCACACTGAAGGCTTGGAAACAATCTCCAGTTGCCAATGAGGCTCTTAGGTCGAGAGTCCTCTCAGCTCCTGTCCCGCCCACCCCAACCCACCCGACACCATCGCTAACGTTTCCTGACATCTCCCTACCCCTCCCTCTTTCTTCTTCTGCCCCTTCTTTTCTCTGACAAAACAGTTCACCTTGTTGGGTTTCATGAGCCCCCATACTACACCCCTTCTTGGGGGTCTTTCTCCTACCCCACACCTTCAAGGAGTTTTCCGAGCATCACGATGATTTCCTCCTTGAGAAGAATTCTACTGCCAGTTGTTACATAATTAATTTTTAAAATCTCTGTATAAAAAGAGGAATCTACAATTGCAAGAAATTCCTCTCCTGGGCTAGCCTTCCAGCCTTCAAGAGTAGACTCTTGAATGAGGCTCTTTGTCACCTGCCATGGAAGGCTGGGTGCCACTGAGGTGTCTCACCGGGTCAGCATGCCGGGATTCCAGCGTTAGGCACATTATCTGCACTCTGCCCAAGAGATTTTAAAAGAACAACGCACTGAGGCATTCTCAAAGAACAGGAAGGCAATTCACACTGGTGGCTCCTAAACATTTTTAATCCCTTGGGACATTTTCCTACTGACCACCTTCTCCACACCTAGTTTAATTGCTCATGAAGTTCATCAGCCTGGAACAACAGTTGGAAAAGCCTGTGGAGATGGCACAGTACATTTGGAACCCTCAAAGGCAAATGGTTCAAGACATCTGCATCCATTGATGGGGCCTTTCAGGAAGGTGGATGAGGTAAGTGCTGAATGAAAGGTTCCATGACTAATGAGGAGGAGTAAATCAAGGGTACAGAGTCACTCTCCCCAGAAAGAAAAGGAATAAAGCTTATTTTTAATTTAAAGTGGGTTCATCGTAGGCCATCCAAACTTTTTGATGGATCAAATATCAGTATTATTTACTCCGAAATAATGGTTTAAAATAAATAATTTTCCAACTTCACATTTTGTCCCCTTTGGATTCCAATCATGAAGGAAATTCTGGATTCTTTCCACACGTTCCTCCTCTGTAAGGTGATGATTAGGACACTAGAATATGGTACTGTGCTTGGACTCCTAGAAAGCAGTGATTCTACCATGTACACAAAATTTCAAGTTCAATAGAAACTCTAAATCCAAGGATTTGGTGGATGTTGAGTGACAGTTGTTTAGACATTTGCAGACGCGACTTTAAGACTTGTCATTTAAGATCAACTTTGGCAAAGACGTCTCCACACACCCCTCCCCCAATGCACACAGAAGTTGCAGCAACTAAATATTGGTGCATTGTGGGTGTCTCAACATTCGTGATGCCTCCGTATGCAACTTAGAATTAGTATTTGGTGTCTAGTGAGCATTTTTCCTTGGAGCAAAGATGCATTTCTCTTGACTGGGTCCAAGAGAAGGGGTTGGATCCTATTTGTAAGCTTTCAGTTCCTCAGAGCCTCGCTGGGGAGCTTGGACCAGTAACCACCTGCACACCTCCATTAATAGTGGTGTGAACTGGTTTCTTCCCAAGAGGATTCTGTGCCCACGCCTTACAATGAAAGGAATCGACCTAGAAATACATACTGAATTTGCAAAAGGGTCCCCTTTGCCCTGTCAATTCCAACGACACGCATCCTCTGAGTGAGCAACTCATCTTGTGAAACAACTCATTGTTTCACAAAAACGCAAGGGCTGGACAAGGCTGGCTTTTAGGAAAGAAGTCCATTATAGGGCATCCTCTACAACTGCAGGAGACCCTGCTGAGTGCCCACCCAGTGCCAAATGTTGTCCTTAACCTGCAGGACAAAACTACCAGCATGGTGTATTAATCCTTTGTTACTTATCAAGCTCAGAAAGATTAAATAACTTGTCTGAGTTATTCAGTCAACAAGTGGGAGACCCAGAATTTACCCTGATTTCATCAGATCCCAAACTATTTATCCGTATTAGTCTGCTCAGGCTGCTAAAACAAACTACCGCCAGCTGAGAGGTTTATACCACAGAAATTTATTTTCTCACCATTTTGGAGGCTGGGAAGAAGTCCATGATCAAGGTACCAACATGCATGGCCAGTGTCTGATGAGAGCTCCTGCCCTGGTTTGCAGGCACCCAGGCTCCCTGGTGGCTCTTCTGATAAGGACTCTAATCCTATCAGAGCAGGACCCTACCCTTCTGACCTTGTTTAGCCTTAGTTGTTGCCTTAGAGACCCCGTTTCAGTCACACTGGGGTCAGGGCTTCAACAAAAAAATCTGGGGGGACACAAACACTCAGCCCATAACATGGTCTTTCTACTCTACCTTATCATGCTGCCTTTATGTATCAATATATCTCCTAGTGATAGATACCTACTTAAATATTTTCTACCATTAAAATTTTTTCTTCCTTATTTATACAGAACAGACACTACAAACAATCAAGAGGCAAGAACGCAAGTTAGCAAGATGGCCGATCTTTTTCCTGATGACCTCCAAGAATGTTTTCTCTTTCATTAAGCCTCCCCTTTAATCCTCTATCTGTGTGAGGTATTACGAGTATCTTCTCCGGCATGACACCTGTATGTCTGCTTTATCTGAGGTCATTTTTATTGAGCAGCAAATCTTCATTTTAATGCGATCAATACAACAGCATCAGCACACACACATTTGGAAGAACAGAGAACAACTTGGAATGTTGCTTTGCTGGGCTCAGAGACATGTTTCCTTGGGTTCAGTAATGAACAGGGGCTCGCCTAACCCCTCCATGCCAGCCTTGCCAAATAAATCTGTTCCTCACGCAGAACGCTGTAGAATTAAGATACTCCCCTGGAGAATATTGAGCCACAAATCAATGAATGACAGGCACCAGAGAAAACTCAGATTTGTTCCCAGCTGTGAAAGACATAATCCTCCTTTAATATTTTGATCCCTTAGCAGAACAGAAGTCATTTTTCTCAGAGCATCACACTCAGAGGGGTCCTCGCCGCGGGAGGGAGTTTGAAATACATGCGACATTGTGCTTTCATGTCTAAGGCTCCAGGGAGTCACGGAGAGGCGGGCCTGGTGGCTGTGGACGGGACGGAGGAGGCAGGAGGCGGGGGCTCAGGTCGTCATTTATGTTCCAGGCATCGATTTACATACAAAGATGTGCACGACACTGACTGCCTTTGACGGCCTCTTGGTCTCACGGGGGAGGCAGGTGGGCAGACGAGTACATGAAATACAACAGGCTTTGTCCTTCAGAAGCACCAGGTGTCATGAAGACACACAAAAGGAAGCAGCTCCCAGCTCAGAAAGTGCGAGAGGCTTTCGGCGAAAGGGGAATCTGAGCTGGGTTTTGAAAACCTGAATGGTCATAAAGAACAGTCAAGACCGTGGGCCTTAGAAGAGACGGACGAGGGTCCAGTTTCAGTTTCCAGCACTTTCTAGCTGTGTGACTTGGGAGTAGTGGAGCTGACGCAGGACAGGCACAGGACTTGGAAGACAAGCAGTGACTAAACAGGCTTGCGTCAGCGCCCGCACCTGGCGAGGCCCCGAGCAACTGTCTGCGGCTGGGAGAGAAGATGAAGTGTCTTGACCTTGGGACAGAGGGCTTTGCTCCTGCTCCTGGGCTCAGCGGGGAGGGCAGAGCACCCAGGCTCAGAAGCCCGTGTCATGGTGCCCACCCCTTTGGAAAGGTGATCTCGTGTCTCTCCCAATGGGGGCAGGGAGCTTGCTCCTCACAGAGGCTTTTCATTTTTTACCGTTTTTTTTAATTGTGGCAAGATATTCATAACATATAATTGATCACACTAACCATTTTTAATTGTCTAGGTCAGTGTCACAAAGCACATTAACACTACTGTGCAACCATCCCCACCGTCTCCAGAAACTTTTCATCCTCCCAAATGGAAACTCTGTCCCCATGAAACACCCCCCATATCCCCCCACCCCCGCCAGCCCCTGAAGACCCCCCCATCCCACCCTTCATCTCTATCTATGGACACTTGGTTTGCTTACACCTGTTGATGACTGTGAATGATGCTGCCGTGGACAGTGGTTGACAAGAACCTGTCCACGAAGCTGCCGAGGACAATGGTGGACACGAACCCGTCCACGAAACTGCCGAGGACAATGGTGGACGGGAACCTGTCTACATCCCTGCCACTCCTCAGCACCCTCCCCCCACTGGTCCCGGCCCTGGAGACCTTCCTCATATTCACATGCACTTCTTTGACGTTGCTGATGCCTGGACATGTCACTCCCAGGTCTCAGTAATAGCAATGCTGATGTCATGCCTTCTCTCCAGCCCTCTGTACTCATCTGATCATGTGACTATTCTAGGAAAAGTTCCAGAACAAATCTCTGGAGAATGTCATGGGACCCTGGCAGGGAAAGGAATCTAAGTCACCTCTTTCTGAGCAAGTGCAGATGACACAATATCCACCCACCACTTAAATGTTCCAGAGAAGCCACTGTTCGTCTTTTTTTGTCAAACAATATTTGGGGGATCCGCCTTAGTCCCAAGTAGAGAGAATGACCTAGAATTTCCTGGATCCAAAATCAGACAACCTCCAAGTGGGGAGGCTCCATGCAAGCCTGGTTCACCAGAACACAAGGACAACCCTAGAGAGACTGTGGGTCTCAAGCTGGAACCCAGGACTCCTCTGACAGGGCGATTCACCTCCACCCCTGAGTGTGAGCAAGGATGGCTTATGTATGTGTTCCTGGAGCAGGGATTTCACCTGAAGATCTGAGGGCAGGGGTAGAAATGTGGAAGAGGGGACCAGAAAGTCAAGTGTTCAACTGGTGATTGATATATACATTTCAGAATCAAGCAGGCTGCCGTATAATGAGGTAGAATCCAAAAATGTCCACAAACGTGCAGAACATGAGAAAGAGTCTGTGTAAACACCCTCCAAGGCCAGCTCCATATTGGGACCACCGAGGTAGGTCTGTCCTGTCCCTTATTCCTTCCCCTGCCCTGGCCCTGGCCCCCCTGGAGAGGTGGGAGACACCGTGGGGGAGGGGCTTAAGGAAGGAGAAGTGGAGTAAAGACAGAAGCAGCCCCCTCCCCCAGTCCTCCTTTCCCAAGTCTGGGGACTCTGAGCAAAGTGGGGGGCTGAGCACACAGGCTGGACGTGTCGTAGCTAAGCTGAGACTCTTGAGGGGGATAGGAGCCCAGAGAATGTCTAATGATGTGAAAAGGCAGCCAGGACAGCCATGGGGCCTGCCCTGACTTCAAACAAGGTGGTGGGAAAGACGGGCTGGCACCACAGGGCGGAATGCGGAGAGGAATCGGGTTGTTGCCCACATAACCTGTGTGCCCTGCTCACATTAGCAGCTCCGACAGCTTCCAGGATTACCCTCCCTGGCTGGCGGGACAGATGACACGTTGTTCGGCCGAGGGATCAGGAGCCTCCGGGCTGATTGGTGTCTGATTCTAGGTAGCCGAGGGGGCTAAAAATCAGCCAACGCCAGCTTCAGTGACTGTCAAAGTTATCCTCACGTGACTGAAGTGCCCTGAGAGACGGGGTCTGGGGCACCCAGTTAAATCCCAATTTCAGATAAACAGTAATTGATTTTTTTAGTATGTCCTAAATATTGTAAAAGACATACTTATCCGAAAAACTTGGCCGTTATTTATCTGAAATTCAAACTTAACTTGGCATGATGTATTTTTTAACAGCAATACGTTTATTGAGATGTAATGTGTATGCCATATAATTCACCCACTTAATGTGTATGATTCAATGGCTTTTAGTATGTTCACAGAGTTGTGCAACCGGCACCATTGTCAATTTCAGAATGTTTCCATCAGCCCAGAAAGGAACCCCGGTCGGAAGTTTAGCAACAGGAACGAAGTGTGGGTTCCTTTAATCCTTGGTGGCTCACGGATGATCTTTTCTAGGAAGGTGCTCATTCTCTTCTTTGTTCTCAGATGGATTCACATCCCTTGACCTGAAGCACTCGGTGGGGGCTGCAGAGGTGAGGCCACCGAGCCCAGCCTCTGGTAGCACGTCCTGACTTCCCAAAGTTGGCATGGCCCAGGCCGGATCCAGTTTCCTGGCGAGGGTTCGATGAGTTGACCTACCTTCCTGTTCTGCTGCAAATTCACAGCTCTAAATCCTGAAACAGCCCCTGAAACTCGCAAATGTCCCTTCCTCTCAGAAGCAACCCCCCGGCCCTGCGTCTCTGATAGTTTCTCCACTTTAACACAGGCGCTTCTCCAAGCGGGCGGACACCAGAAGGCCCCCCTGTCTGTCCTTTGCTCTCTCTGACCTCTGAAGTTAGTCATTCCCCCTGTCCAGTACTAGCCGGTTCCCAGAAATCCCCTTTTGGTGTGCAGGCCATTGGCCAAACCACACGAGAATTTCGTGAGCACTGAGAGATGCTGGTCGGACTGTCTCTGCGAGGGGGACAGAGGCTGCTCAGCCCGGCCGCTGTCTGTGAGAAGACCCCTGCCCAGGAGCCCGTGCCCTCTCCCTGCCTGGCACTTTGCCTGAAAGTCAACCTGCTAACTTACTTTAAGGGTCAGACTCAACATGGCTCCTAACTTTCTCCTGAGCCCCTGAAGTCACTTCCCCAGGCTGGCTATGCCATCTCCCCACATGACTTACTCATTAGCGAGGGTGAATAATGCCTAAATGCAGTTCTGGACTTTCCCCACAAAGCCGTGCTAGGGGACACATGACCGGAGTAATCTCACCTGCGGAGCTGAAATTAGGCAAGCGCCCACAATGCCTTCAAGTGTCGTGATTCATACCTGGGAGTCATGACTGAACATCTCCGCCAAGGCCTGGCTAGACAACCTGGGTGGGGGGGGGGGGGGATGGTGGTGGTGGGGAGCCATCCACACACTTTCAAAGGGTTTGGGTTAACAGCGGCCTCAGTGTCTCTTAAATACCCCAAGGAGGAAGGCAAAAGAATCAAAAATGTCTCCACCTTCTCCATTCAAGACAGATTTTTTTTTCTACCTTCACAATGGAAAACGTACCATTAAACTCATTTTATTAACAATATTGATTATCCCAGTTAGACTTCAGCTTTGCCCTTACCAAATGCGTCAGCGTCCTTGCAGAAAACAGAACCAGGTGTGTGTGTGTGTGTGTGTGTGTGTGTGTGTGTGTGTGTGTGCGCTCGTGTGCATGTAGACAGAGATTGGTTGATGTCCAGGAAGTGGTTGTATGATTGTGGGTTCTGGCTGGACAACTCTGAAGTCCGTAGGGCAGGCTGGAAACGCTCGGGCAGAGTTCGCACTTCGGTCCACAGGTGGAATTTCTTCTTACTCGGGAAAGGCTCAGATATGCTCTATGGCCTTTTCACTGACTGGTGAGGCCCAACCAGATTACGGAGGATAATCTCCTTTACTGGAAGTCAGCTGGCTGTGGATGTTTAATCAACATCACATCTCCAAAATACCTCCACAGCCACACCTAGATTAGTGTTTAATTAAATAACCGTGTGCCAGAACCAGACTAGGCTGACACGTAAAAATCACCACTGAACCATAAAATGCCTTTCCGTCTTTGGGTGAGGTAACTGGTGAATAATCTGAGACACACACACACACGCACACACACACACGCACAGGGTAAGGAATCTGCTAGCTGACCCAAGGTCACATAGACACAAGCGGCTGAACTTGGGGGGCTCTCAGGAATTACAAGCCCAGGCTTTGGACTGAACTCACAGAGGACTCAGAACACATCCAAGGGTCCTCAGGCCAAGGCCAAGCCTCAGCATCCGTATGGCAAGGGTTCGACGGACCAGGGATCCAACCCACTTCTGATGCCCCTTCTCACCATCTTGCAAATTCTGATTATGTCTGCTACCTGCTTAAACATCCTCAGTGCTCTGCAGGACCCAGATTCCTTTGCATGAGGCAGGACACCATGAATGGCTTGGTCCTGGCCTGCCCTGCCAGCCTTTACTGCCACTGAAGTTGGCCCCCTTGCTTTAGGTGGTGATATGCCAGAGCGCGTGCGGGATCCTCACATTTCGGCTCTGCCGAGTCTCAGTGCCTTTGCACGTGCCACGGGTTTTCCCTGAATCCCCTTCTGGCTTGACGTCCTGAAGCTCCTACTTTCTCCTCAAAACCCATCTCATGCACCACTACACCTGAGAAGCTCCCAGACCCTCTCCTCCCTCCAAGCCTTTTCACCCAACGGGAGTCCCAAATGTAGATTAGGTGTCCCTCCTCCATGGCCTACCAGCACGTTCTGTATTCCTCCATCCGTTGTTCTTCTCAGAGTGATGTGACTATGCTGGCGGAGTCAACAAGCTGAGGTACTGACAAATGAAACTAGTGCCCTGCCTTTCGGTTTTTGAGGGCAGAAGCGGGCAAACCAGCCAACTGGGCAAATCTGGCTGACTACCTGTCTGTGCAAATAAAGGTTTATTGGAACACAGCTGTGTTCATTCATCTAAGTATTGTCCATGGCGGCTTTCATGCTATAATGGCAGAGTTGAGTAACTGTCCAGATGACCCACAAATCTTAAAATACCTGCTATTTGGCCCTTACAGGAGAAGTATGCTGATCGCTGCTATAGACTCACCAGCAAGAAGGCACTTTTCCTCCCGCCCTCCTCCACCTCCAGGAAGGCAGACATGCTCTGCAGCTCCAGAACTCCTTGAACCTAGGGGGTTAGCAATAGCTGTAGGGTTTTCAAGACTGCCAGAGAAGACGTCCCCCAACCCTGGCCTCTGTTAGGAGGAGGCTGCCGGAGAAGAAGAAATGCCGCGGGAAGAGTGTCAGATTGGGGAGCAAGCCCAAAGGCTCTCGACGTCTCTGTAAACAGGGCTTAAGTGCTTGCTCAGTCCTCATCGACTTGTTGCCCACAATAAAATTCCAAGGGAAAGACTCCACAGAATTACAGGATCTCTCTGAAGGACTTTGAGATTCTCAGAAATCTGATGCATGAACCAGAACATGTGACTATTTTGTGAAGCTTGAGGCTCTGGAAACGACATCAGGGACCCACTCTTCAAGGAAGAGATCGGTCCATGGAAGGTCGGGGGAGAAAGGGACAAATTCCTTCTTCCCCTCCCATCTTCAGATACCCACGTCTGTGGAGTGGGGGCCCCAGGCCCTGAAATTGACTGTATCTTTCTAGCCAGAGGCTTCACGAGCAGGTTGGTCACAAATCCAGCAACAGTAGCCAGGATCCGAAGAGCCATTCAGATGCCATTTCCCCCACTGTCAGGTGCTCTAAAGAACTTTAGATTCCTAAAGAACTTTAGTGATTTCAAGTCAGAGCAAGCACCTTAGGGGAAACTTTCATTTGGATGCTCCCTTGATATAATGTCAGCTGTTTGCCAATTTTCTGAGGTCCTAGTTGTGGGGCGGAGCCACGATCATGGCGGGCAGGTCTTAGAAAGAGAGGTCAGCCACCCCACGGGCTTGGAGATTCGTCAACCAATATTTCCGTTAAGAGACGGTCAGTGTCCATTTTGGTCTGCCCTTTTGGCGACTGGCAAGAAATATTTGTGTGCTCTGGTAGGGATCTTACTCATCTCCAATATCCACTTCCCTGGGAGGGGGCACAGCCCCTGTCTTCCAGCCAACCCAGGAGAATTTCCCCAGGATTTCAAATTCTTTGCAGAGCCGTGTGGCCATTTATCATGTTGCCACCAACGACTCTGAAGTTCCACACCAGGGAACCCGGCAGAATCACACGCTGCTCAGGAAAAGGAAAAAAAATATTCCACCTTCCCCCTCCCCCAAGGAAACCAGAAACTTCACTTGTTTTCCCAAGACACTCCTACCGGTGGTTTACAAGGGACCCGGAGAGATTTCTCATCAAAGGATTTGGGCGATGACAATTTCCAACATGATCGGAATTGTGACTGCAGAAATGACTGCTCGGCGGTTCAGAAGCGTTTTAATTGCCTTGGCTGATCTCTGCCCGTGCTTCCCGTAATATTAGTATTATTATTGGGGATTTTTCTCTTTTCTTTTTTTTTTAGAAAATATCTTAGTGTGTTTTCAACGTTGTCATGGAGAGTTGGCACCACGGAGGCTCATGTCCTCAAGACAAACACACCAAAAAAAAAAAAAAAAAAAAAAAACTTTGCAGGAGAAAAATAAAGGAAGACAAAAATATTATGATACGATCCATAAATCCATTTCTCTCTCTGGCACCCATTTGTATCCTCACCATCTGCCATCACCTACAAATTATTGGCTTTTATTACAATGTTATGATTATATATGAGAGCAAATACGAAACTTTAACAAATTAACAACGCATAATTACCACAACTGATACATGATTGAAAACCAGCTGCAAATAAAAGCTCGAGTGAGAAGCAAAAGGCATGGGAGAGCAGGTCCACACACAAGAGTTTGGAAACATCTCCACATTGAGACCCTTCCTCAGCTCAAAGGCACCGGTGATTCCCAGTATCAAGAGACATTCCAAAATTTCCAAGCAGTTCTACAGCAAGTGGGTACTGAGTAACCCACAGATTCACCGGGCAAGTACGTCGAGGTTCAGTAATGTTGGGTGCGAGGACAGAGCCTCTGCCTGTTCCACAAACGTATATACACACAAGACCCTTGACACTGTGTCTTTCAGCCATAAGGAATGTCTTTGGAGTCAGGTGAAAATCAGTGCATGATACGAAGGCACCGTGAGCCAAACTGTGCCACAAGGCCGTGCCACTGGAAGAAAATGTGATCTGTGTGTTGAGAGTCAGCCATGGAAATCGCTGGAATTACCACTGAGGAGGCATGAGAGAGCAAGGGCATCATTCCACAAACTATCTGTTCTTTCTAATGCAATGAAGCTTCAAGAGAAGACATCTAACAGAAGACGAAAGATCAGAATAGAAAAATCAGAGATTGGTTTTACTGAGCCCAGTGCACCTGAGCACTAATTTTGGGCTCTCCCTTCCCTACCTTTCCCCACACGCTTCAGTACATATTCAAGGCTCTCAATAACATGGATGGGAGGCCAGCATGCTCCTTCTGGCTCCTTCCCGCCTAGTCTGGAAACCTCTTTTGAGATTCTCTAATCTCTTCCCGTGATCGCCCACTAGATACTCCCTGCTCCTCTGTGCTCATGCCACAAAGGATACTTCAGGAGTGCAGCCTACCTCAGGGCCTTGGCCAGTCCCCACCAGGAGGGGATGCGCTCCTATCTCTTTGCCAAGTGTATCAGTTGCCCACTGCTGCTGTAACAAACAACCACACACATAGTGGCTTAAGACAACAAAAACGTATTAGCTTGTATTTCTGAAGTTCAGAAATCTAAAATCTAAACGGGGCGCAAATCAGTGGCCAGCAGGGCCGAATCTTTCTGGAAGCTGGAGAGCACAACTTGTTTCCTTGCCTTCCCCAGTTTCTAGAGGTGGCCTGCATCCCATGGCTCCCTCCTCCATCTCAAAGCCAGAAACGGAAGAATCAGGTCAACACTGCACGCCTAAGAACCATTTCTGGGTGGTCGGTGTTTTCATACGTGTGATGGTTTCCATTACGGTAGGGAGGGTTGAGAGTGGCTCTTGGTTTCTCGTTTGGGCAACTGAGAGGTATCTTTCCCTGAGACAGGGGGCAAAGCGGGAGAGGGGGGCTTCATGAGAGTAGGTCAAAGTAGGTACTTATTCATTTGTTGGGCAAGTATTCATTTACATAAGTAAATATTCATATGTTGGGAATCATAATGGATTGATAATAAATGAATATTCACTTATTCATTCCTTCCTTCCTACATACTACTTGAGGCTCCTCTGTGCCACGCAGTGTGCTCTAGGCACTGGGTCAACAGCAGTGAACAAGATCAGTAACATCTCTGCCCTGGGGCATCTCGGGTCTCCTGCCAGCACCCATGAAACCGGCAGCCTCAACTGTTACCTTGCACAGAGGGTAAAACCTAGGCCCCTTCACAGTTCTTGACAGTGTTTTTAACCGTGTTACTTAAAGAGTGCCTGGGTGGCTCAGTCGGTTGAGCGTCTGACTTCAGCTCAGGTCATGATCTCACTGTTCCCGAGTTCAAGCCCCACGTCAGGCTCTGTGCTGACAGGTCAGAGCCCGGAGCCTGCTTCCGATTCTGTGTCTCCTTCTCTCTCTGCCCCTCCCTCTTGCACTCTGTGTCTGTCTCTCAAAAATAAAATAAATAAACACATTAAAACATTTTTCAACTTTTTAAAAACAGTGTTATTTAAGACCTTTGTATAGAAAATTTTCATTTGGCCTATGGAACCTGACCAAACACCGAAGGAAACTTCATTAACAAGATACTAATTTTTCAAAAAACTTCTCACTGAGTCGGAAAGGAACTGAATCCCCAAGAAATATGGTAGATACTAATTTACTGACCTCTGATTCATAAAAATACTATCTTCCCATTCCTGGGAGGGTTCGATTTACCAATTTACAGGTTGGCCAAGGGGACAGAGACTGCCTTGGGTCCACAAGGGGTTCTCTGCCTCCTCAGCACGTAGCTGCACCACCTCTCCAGTCTCCCTTGCAGACAGGTGGACGTGTGATAGTTCTGCCCCATCGGACGTGGGCAGATTCTTATGCGCCACTTTCCTGGCTGGGCCCATAAGACTTCTGTGCGATGCTACACGCCCTCTCTTCCCACGTCTGCTGGCTGACCGGAAAGGATGTTAAGGCCCTCGAGAGTGGTGCAGCCAGAGGACAGAAAAGGTCTGGTTCCTGGAACAATGCTGTGGAGCAAACTTCCTCCCCCCGCCCCCCACCGCTGCCCCCAGATTTCTAGCACCAATTAGACTTTACAAGAGTAAGAAATAAATTCTATCGGGGCGCCTGGGTGGCGCAGTCGGTTAAGCGTCCGACTTCAGCCGGGTCACGATCTCGCGGTCCGGGAGTTCGAGCCCCGCGTCAGGCTCTGGGCTGATGGCTCAGAGCCTGGAGCCTGTTTCCGATTCTGTGTCTCCCTCTCTCTCTGCCCCTCCCCCGTTCATGCTCTGTCTCTCTCTGTCCCAAAAATAAATAAACGTTGAGAAATAAATTCTATTGTATTAAGCCACTAAAACATTGAGGTTATCTTTTACAGAGCTTAGCCTATGGTGACTGATTCAGACAGCTTCTGTATATGGATCTCAGGATTATTGCATGCGCGCACACACACACACACACACACACACACACATAAATAAGTGACACACAGCTGTGCAGAGAGAAATGCCAGGATGCAGCGACCCCCTGCCGTCTCGCTAAACCTTCTCCCCACCAATCTTGCAGGCTCCTCTAATTCAGAGAAATGTCCCAGATTCGTGTATTATATTTGCAACTGTTTTCAGCAAATGATGGAAGTTATAAAGTTATATAAATTACATGTGACCCCTTTTGCTTGTGGAAAAACACACAGAACGCTGCTTGGTTCAGAAGGAGACTCAGATTACCAACAGAGAAGACACCGGTTGTCCAGCCCTCCTGGTGACACTGAGAATTCAGGGTCCACAAGCTTTGCCTGGGGGGTTTATGCAACGGAGCCCCTGGCACTTTCTTTACTGATCAGATGGTCACCCTATCAGAAGCTGCTCCGAGAAACAGTCAGGGAGGGAGTGCAGCGGGCCCCCAGCTCCAAAGGAGAACGCTGAGCTGCTTTGGTGTTTGTTCAACTCACGCCCTCCAGTCAAAACTGTCTGAATCTGATACTCTTCATGGGGGCAAGAGGTTGACCAAACGCCTGGTCTTTACCAGACTCCCCTTTCTCCATTTCTGACCTGTAGCTATTCGGGGAACAGTTCTAAATGGGGACAGAGAAAGAGGTGATGTGGCAAATGTTCGTTGCACACACTCTACGTGGGGAGCCCACACTCAGCACTTAGCAGGGCACCAAACCACAGCCCCTGCCCATGTGTCTGGTGCCGGGACTGCGCTTTGCGCCTCTTAGACTCACAAGCGTCTCTCGCAGGCCCTCTCCTCGTCCACACCCCACAGTGCTGTGGGGCAGGAAGGCTTGCCGCCCACTGGTACAGATGAAGCAAGTGAGGTTCGGAAAAGCCCAAGGTTGCTGCTGAGATCAGCTTCTCATGGGTGGCAGGGCCAAGGCCTAAATGCACTTCCGCCCTCTGCCCGCATCACTACACAAATACAGAAACCTGGTTACGATCCATCGGGTTAAGCTCGGGCAGTAACAGAAAATACCTGGACTTTGAGAACCACATTCATTGTATCTCAACCACCCAGCAAAACCCAAGCTAGAGGCAATGCAGATATCACACACACACACACACACACACACACACACACACACACACCCTCATCCCCACCCTGTGAGCTTTCTGGAAACTTGCCCCCACAGGGTTAAGTCACTGGGTGACAGTTTCCTCCCAGAGGAGATGACCCGCAGGATGACCCAGATCTGCAATTACTTGTGACATGTAATAGACATTGTAATTGACGTCATAATTGACAAGCATGCTTCTGCAGGCAGACTTGCTGAAAGCCCTTGACAACGACCATGAGGGGGCATTTGCAGAGCCTGGCACCTTTCCTGCACTGGGGGCCCAGCCTCTGCTCATTCACCCCAGCGCAGAGCAGACTGTCGCACCTGTCTCCACCAGGGGTGCGGCGGGGGGGGGGGGGGGGGGGTGCTGGGGTCCAAGCCCAGAACCTTCCACCATGCCACCTGCCCCTCCAGGAAGCTCTCAAGGGACAGCCCATGGAGCCGTGGAGGGATGGAGCCACTGCACATCGCCTGGGCCCCGGGGGCCAACCCTTCCTCTATAGCCTCATCCAACTCTCTGCGTGGCCACCTGCCACCTGCCACCCACCCCAATCTGCAGCCCTGATCCCACATCCCACCAGGAAGGTGGAAGAACCTTTGATATTTTCGCACCAACAGCTGGCTTTTCCACACTGCGAAGCTCGTGGTCACTGTGCCCCCGTTGGAAACCCCACTTACAGACTGAATTAAAATGCATCTCTCCAGGAAGTGGGGACGGTCACCAGCTTTCAGAGTGCCAGAACCAGGCGGGGACGTCCTTGAGTAGAAGATGCATCTTCCGACCCGTCTGGGGGCTGCCACGGGTTCAGGCAGCAGGGGCCAAGGTACCATGTGGCAGAGTGGGTCACCGAGGCAGTTCAGCCGGTGCATGAGAGCAGGCAGGTGACGGAGGTCCTGGACAAGAGAAGGTGCTGCTGGTGTGAGTGCTGCTCAGACTCCCCAGACCAGGCATCCTATCTGACCTGGTGGACTTTCTTCTTCTTAATCCTGAGCTGACCTGAGCGAACGGCCTGACCCACAGAATGTGGTGAAAGTGACATCCTGGGACTTCTTGGGCTGGGTCCTAAGAGGCTTCTGTGAGCATGCTATCTCAGGAGGCCCAGGCCACCATATAGGAAGTCCAGCCAGCCTGAGCCCATGCTTCCGGCATCCACTGGAAGTCACCAGACATGGGAATGAAGTCCCCTTGAGTCCTCCAGACGGGCACACCCACCAGAATACCACAGAGGCACCTCGGTCCATGCCTCCTGAAACAGAGGAGTCACCCAGCCAAGCCCTGCCCAACCACAGGACATAAAATCATGTATGAGTTTATGATGGGTTTTATCTTTAAGAAATTGCACACTGCCCACTGAGAAGACCTAGAAATAATAATCAATCCAGTAGCACTGAGCATCCACAGTACCGTATTATGGTCTCTAAATACCATTTCCCAATTTAAAAGTCCCAGGGTGCCTGGGTGGCTCAGTTGGTTGAGTGACCAACTCTTGCTTTCAGCTCAGGTCATGATCTCATGGTTCGTGGGATCAAGCCCCATGTCAGGCTCTGAGCTTACAGCACAGAGCCCACTTAGGCTTCTCTCTCTCTTCCCTTCCCCTACTCGCACTCACTCTCTCTCCCTAAAATGAATAAATAAACTTAAAAAATAAAAGAAGTCCCAGGGCTACTCGGATGGATGGCTGATCCCAGGCCTGACCAGGAAATACACAAGATAAATCTAAAGTTCATCATCCATGGCTCGGAGCCTGGAGCCTGTTTCCGATTCTGTGTCTCCCTCTCTCTCTGCCCCTCCCCCGTTCATGCTCTGTCTCTCTCTGTCCCAAAAATAAATAAACGTTGAAAAAAAATAAATAAATAAAGTTCATCATCCAGAAAATAAGAAAGCTACCAGAAATTTCTAGGGATATAACAAAAGAAATCAGGAGTCGATCTAAATGGTATTGTTTGAGCATAAATAAAATAATAACTGTAATAGATTAAATCCCTGATATTATTTCATAATCATACTGAAAATCTCATTGGTCACAACTGGAAGATGGTATTGAACAGATCACTACTTTGAAAACTGATAAAGAAAAAGGATCTGGGGCGCCTGGGTGGCGCAGTTGGTTAAGCGTCCGACTTCAGCCAGGTCACGATCTCGCAATCCGTGAGATTGAGCCCCGCGTCAGGCTCTGGGCTGATGGCTCGGAGCCTGGAGCCTGTTTCCCATTCTGTGTCTCCCTCTCTCTCTGCCCCTCCCCCATTCATGCTCTGTCTCTCTCTGTCCCAAAAATAAATAAACGTTGAAAAAAAAAAAAAAAAGAAAAAGAAAAAGGATCTGGCATCGATTGTGCCTTGCCTCCACAAGACAAACTGCAGAGTAACAAAAGAATTGAGAAAAAGGATTCCAAGTAATAAACAGAAAAAAAAAACTGATCTCATGACACCATCTTGAAACTCCTAGTGAAATAATGGATCTAGGCAACAATAATCACAAGAGAAGAGAAAAGCTGGCATTAAGTACATCCCAGTGGAAGAACCAACAACATCTATGAAGTCGTCGTGACCCCTCCCCAAAACGAACTTGACTCTGACCAAACCTCTGCATCTAACCACTAATGGACAGGAAAAACAAGGGATGGAGAAACATTTGAGACAAAATCTTGGGGGTTCAAACAGCACTATCAGACTCTAGGAAAATACAGGGCAAATGTGTTGGTTTCTTCAATAAATAAATTACAAAAAATAAAATAAAATAAGGGACACATGACCGATCTCCATGAATTGACTTTGTTTGGTTCCCAGTTTGAATAAGTTGTCAAAAATAAAACAAAACTCACAAGACAATTGGGGAAGTGTAAACATTGGATCTTTAGTGATATTAAAAAATTATTGTTTTTAGGGGCACCTGGATGGCTCAGTCAATTAAGTGTCAGACATGTGATTTCAGCTCTGGTCATGATCTCATGGTTCATGAGTTCGAGCCCTGCCATCAGGCCCTACACTAACAGTGCAGGGCCCGCTTGGGATTGTCTCTCCCCCTATCGGTTCCTATCGGTCCTATCGGTTCCTCCCCTGCTTGGGCTCTCTCTCTCTCAACAATAAATAAATAAACTTTTAAAAATTATTGGTTTTAGATGAGTATATTGTGGTTTTATTAGAATTATTTATTTCTAAGTTCTTGTCCTGTCCTTATCTTTCAGATACATACTGAAATATTTAGAGATAAAATTATATGATTCCCAGAAAATGAATAATTCAAAATAATTTTGGATGGGGGAGGGGGTTAGAGGCTTTGGAATAAACAAGAACGGCCATATACTGAGAGTTGTCCATGCTTCAGGCTTATGAGAAGCCACTCTCTAACTTGGCATATGTTTTTACATTTCCATAATAAAAGTTTTTAAATCATGCTTACAAATAATTTTCAGTGACATGGCAAAATGCTAATGACACAACATGAAGTCGAAAAAAGGTCAGGAAAAAATTAATACGGTAAGATCCAAGCTATACAAATCAATATGCTCTCTACCAAAACGTTTACAGTGGCTGTGTTGGCTGGCGGGCTTGTCATTGTAAATTTCATTCCTTACTCTACACTCTAATTTTTCAGCTTCTCCCGGGGGCGTGGATAACTTAGATAATGAGGGAAAATGGGTTTTTAATTTTTTTTTTAATTTTTTAAAAATGTTTTTATTTATTCTTGACAGAGAGAAAAAGAGCATGAGTGGGGGAGGAGCAGAGAGAGAAGGATACAGAGAATCCGAAGCAGGCTCCAGACTCTGGGCTGTCAGCACAGAGCCCGATGCAGGGCTCGAACTCACAAACTGTGAGATCATGACCTGAGCCAAAGTCAGACGCTTAACCGACTGAGCCATCCAGGTGCTCAGGGTTTTTAATTTTTAAGGGTGGACGAAATAAGGGCCGTTTGAAGTAATGCTCTTGAGTCTTCAGCCACGTGTGTGGGCGCCATCCCCTCAGGAAGGGCTAGCGCATCCCATGGTGCATGTTAGCACTAAATATCCATGTCTGGTGGGCGATGGTGAGTGTGTTGGCATTTAACGTGAGGCGCCATGTTGTAGAACGCAGGATCTACTTATGACTCCAGAATTCCACCACATATTACCAAAGGAATAAGAGAAGCCAATCATTTCACTATCTGGCTACCTGGATGTCCCCCAAAGAACAGAGTCTAGTAAATAATTAGTATTAGGTAATCACTGATCTAGAAACTTCTGTCCCAGGGATGGCTTGTATATTTATACTCTTCTACCACTTTCTCCACAGAAAATCAGACCTCAAGCCCTGGCAGCATGGCTGGGCCATGCCTGGTGGTCTTGCCCCCCGCAGCTATTTCTTCAGAGATCCTGAGTTGTTCTGCCTCCTACAAGCAGGGAATTTGTTTCCCAGCAGAGTTTTTGTGCCAGTGCCTTCTTAGGAGACTTCTTTAAAGAAACGTATAAAAGGAACACTGATTAGAGATCAGAGCAAGGTGTATGTCACCCTCCAGCCTTGAAAGTTCCAGAAGGACTCAAAATGTTAATACAGCTACCAGCAGGCCCTCTCCACTCCCATGGAGTCATTTGTGTCCTGGGAGGATCGGGCTAAAAATTTTCCCCCATAATCTCTTAGATTGCTTTATGGTTTTGTTTCCTTTTATTTTTTCCTCTTTTTTTCTCTACACTGCCTATGGATGATTTGACCTTTCTGGCTAAATGTTAACTTGGGAATCTCTTGGATTTCTTGCTTGGAGATCATCACCCCAACATCTCCATATCACATCTGCACACGTGCAGTGTTCCCAGAGGCTGAACTTCATTCCTTCTCTCCCAGGTGCCTCTTACACATCTTCTCCAATCTCAACAAACCACCCTCTAGGGTTGTAAACTCCATTTCATCAGTGGGAAAATAGAGACGCCAGGAGACTGAGTGACTTGTCACCGAGGAATTTGGCTCCAATTCGCTTGCCTTTGTCTCTAGAGCCGCAGCTGGCTCCCTTTCAAGAGAAGCACAGGGATAAAACGAGTGGCCACACTCAACACACAGGCCTGCGTGGTCCACTCTGACATCCAAAGAGGTCTCCTTTTTTTTGTTGATGTTTATTTATTTATTTTGAGAGAGAGAGATAGAGTGAGGGAGGGGCAGAGAGAAAGGGAGAGAGAATCCCAAGGCTCCGTGCTGTCAGTGCAGAGCCTGACACAGGACTCCATCCCAAGAACCGTGAGATCATGACCTGAGCTGAAACCAAGAGTCAGAGTCTTAACCAATTGAGCCCCCCAGGCACCTCAAGGAGGCCTCCTCTCTACACGTTCAATCCCCCCAAACAGGAGACCGTGGTACCTCCCCTCCAGGCTTCCTGTCCCAACCACAGGCACATCTTCTGTGACTACATCTACCCCAGGATCCATAGGGGAATGAGTCAAAGTCACAGCAATCAATCAGAATTTCCAATCAATTTCACAGGATGCAGTTGCAATTTATAGGAATCCCATGTATGGGAATCTAACTGCAGATAGAAAGGAACTGCAGAGGAGAAAGGAAGAGCATCTCTTTCCAGAAAGTAGGAGAAAAGCTTAGACGACCCCCCTGCCTCCCTGACTTCACCCAGATGGACGAAAGAGTCAGTTCCCGTGACCTAGGACATAAACATGCTTTTTTACACTGTCCCTCCTACTTCAGGGCTAACGGTGCTCAGCGACAGTCAATTCACTGTTTGCAGTGTGCAAACCAGCTTTCCTCACCAGCCACCAGATGTGAGCGGGCGACAATTCAGGGCACCTCCCCCAGAGAGCTTGGGGAGGTGAGCCCTCCACGTGCAGGGCAGCGGGATCAGCGGGGACCCCGAGCCCAGGGCCATGAGAAGCTGGGACGGCAGAGCAGCAGCACAGGCAAAGAGACACTTTCTCAACAATCCTTTGCACAGAAGCATCCTGCCGGCAGGGACTGAAGATGTGAAGTCTACAACGAGGTTCTCAAACTGCAGGGTGCCGATGCGCATAGGAGACGCCTGGTTAAAATGCAGCCGCTGATTCCTCAGGCCTGGGGGGGTGGGCAGTGGGGGGGTGAGATTCTGTATGTTAACAATTCCCAGCTGAGGGCCTATGCGTGGCTCAGTTGCTTGAGCTTCTGACTCTTGATGTTGGCTCAGGTCATGCTCTCAGGGTTCATGGGTTCAAGCCCCACATCAGGCTCTGTGCTGACATTTCAGAGCCTGCTTGGGATTCTCTCTCTCTCCCTCTCTGCCCCTTCCCTACTCTCTCTTTCTCTCTCTTAAAAATAAACAAACTTAAAAAAAAAAAATTCCCAGTTGATGCAGATACCCCTGGTCCCCAAGGACCACACTTTTGAGTAGCAAAGGTCCAAAGCTGAGCTGTCCCCTTTTCCTCTGTGGCAGACGGCAGTAGCTACTGGGACTTGGAATCAGCTTGTCCGAACTGAGAACTGAAATGTGCCACAGGCATAAAAGACACACTAGATTTTGATTTAGATGCAAACAAAGAATGTAAACATCTCGATAATTTTTATGTTGACTGCATAGTGACTATAGTCATATGGCAATATTTGGGATATACTGGGCTAAACAAGCTATATTATTCAAATTAACTTCATTATTTTACATTTACATACTACCCCTACAGCAGAGAGGGCTCACACTGTATTTCTCTTGGGCAGCACTGATCTACAGGATTTCCCCCAAGCTTCAAAGCCATAAGTTTTGTAGGGATTCTTAAAGGCCATTTTATATCTGTTAGTCTCTTTGAAAATTCACACAATTTATCAGCCTGCCAAACAGTCTTGGCATCCCACCTCTTCTCACTGGGAGGCAGAAGGAAAAACACTAATGGAAACCAGATATTTATTTATCTATAAATTGTCCCCCACCCTCGCTGGGGCTTCCTTTGACTATTATCATGTTGGCCTTTGATTTAACACATCCAATCCAGATATCAGAGGCCTATTCTTGTTAAAATGATCATTAAGTCTATTTGTCAAAATATTCTCTGAAGACCTGCTGTCATCGTCATGTCTTTTTTTTTATGTTTATTTATTTATGTTTGAGAGAGAGCGACAGAGCATAAGCGGGGTTGGGGCAGAGAGAGAGGAAGACACAGAATCCGAAGCAGGCTCCAGGCTCCGAGCTGTCAGCACAGAGCCCGACGTGGGGCTCAAATTCACAAACCAGGAGATCACGACCTGAGCCGAAGTTGGACGCTCAACCAACTGAGCTACCCAGGCGCCCCTATCACCCTCACTTCTGATAAAAGCAACAAATGTGGCTAGACTCCCAGGCTGATACTTTACCACCATGATCTGGCCAATGACTTCTTTTGTAATGATGACACTGTCTTCCGTCCCTTTAAGCTAAAAATGTCTTTCTCATTAGCCAACGTTTTTGCAATAGGAAGGTTGTTTGTTTTAGGCTTCAAGACCCAGGCAAACATTTGTTATAAGGCTCCAAAGGATTTTGCAAACAATTTCCACCCATGATTTCCAAAGCTTGTGTAACATTCTGTGCAAAATACGTGGGCTGCTTCCATGAAGCAAGCATTTCCAGAAATGTTTACTTTGCAGAAGTAAGCGTACATGTTCGCCGTCCAGTTTGAAAACTTCCGCATGGCCACACAACCACTCCAGTGTTGAACAGAGGCACACCTGCCCCTCCAGAGACGGCCTTGGCCTTCTCTGTGCCTGCCCTCTGATGAACTGCATTTCTATGACTCAACACCTCTGGATTTGCCATGGCTCATTATTCACAGGTCAGGTACAGACACGTTCTCCAGCCCTCTGAATGGAAGCCATCCAGCCAAGTTTAAGGACAGAAAGACCCTGGACAGTCCTGGGGCTGTGTTATGGGTTGAACTGTGTTCCCAAAAAAAGATATGCTGAAGTTCTAAGACCCGTGTTATATATAGACTGGATATTTGTGTCCTTACGACATTCCCATGTTGAAACCCTCATACCCAATGGGATGCCACTAGGAGGCGGGTCTTTGGGAGGTAATTAGGTCCTGAGGGAGGAGCCTTCCTGACAGGTGTAGTACCCTTAGAAGAAGATACCCCAGGGGCACCTGGGTGGCTCAGTGGGTTAAGTGTCCGACTCTTGGTCTCAGCTCAGGTCATGATCTCACGGCTCCGTGAGTCCGAGCCCTGTGTCAGGCTCTGTGCTGACAGTGCAGAGCCTGCCTGGGATTCTCTCTCTCCCTCTCTCTCCGCCCCTCCCCAACTCATGCTGTCTCTGTCTCCCTCAAAATAAATAAATTTAAAAACTAAAAAAAAAAGGAAGAAACCCCCAAAAGCCCTTTCACCCCTTCTGTGAGGACACTGGGAGAAGGCACCCTCTGGGAACCAGAAAGTGGGTTCCCACCAAAAATCATTTCTGTTGTTTAGAGGCCACCTAGTCTGTGGTATTCTGTGAAAGCAGCCCCAATGGACGAAGACACCCTAATATCTCCGAATGTTACCCGATTTGGAAATAGGGTCCTCCAGTGAAGATGAGGTCATTATGGTGAGACCCTAACCCAATATGACCAGTGTCCTTGTAAAAAGGGGAAATGTGGACACGGACGCACAGACAGGGAAGAACTGTGTGAAGAGAGGAAGGGGGGATACCCTGGGAGGATGGGAGTTATACCACCGTGAGCCACAGACTACCTGGGGCCTCGGGACGTGGGGACAGAGGCCCGGAACACATCCTCCCCCAGATCTTCAGTGAGGACATGTCCCTGCCCACACCTTGGTTTCAGCCTTCTACCACCGGGAGCTGAGACAGAACACATTTCTGTCATTCTGAGCCACCCAGTTTGTGGGACTTTGTTGCAGCCGCCCCAGGAAGCTAATTCTAACCACTCCATAGTCGTTTTACTTGCCAACTCAGATGGGTCAGCCCACCCTGGACTCCAGATCCACGTCAGTGATTTGGAAGCTACCACTGAAAGTCCAAGTGTCCTAAGTATGCATGAGATACAGACTTATCAGATGGAACAAATCAAAAATACAGGACACCCAGCGAAATTTGAATTTCAGGAGGGGCGCCTGGGTGGCTCAGTCGGTTGAGCGTCCGGCTTCGGCTCAGGTCATGATTTCGCAGTTCATGAGTTCAAGCCCCGCATCAGGCTCTGGGCTGACAGCTCGGAGCCTGGAGTCTGCTTCAGATTCTGTGTCTCCCTCCCTCTGCCTCTTCCCCGCTCATGCTCTGTCTCTCTCTCTGTCTCTCAAAAATGAATAAATGTTAAAAAAAATTTAATTTGAATTTCAGGAAAATGACAAATAGTTTTCAGCATAAGTATGTCCCATACGATACCTGGGACACACTTATCCTACGAAGTATTTGCTGTGTATCTGAAATTCAGCTTAAGTGGGTGTCCTATATTTTCTCTGGCAACCCTAGATGTAGAGTGTCTTGGGACTATTTTAAACTCCCTGGAAAAGACATGCCCTTAGTGCCACAAGGCGGGCGGGGAGAATTTCACGAGGCCAGGCCAAATAACAGGGTCATGGTCTGGCATCAGACCATTGATGCTCCCCTGACGAATAGCAGAAACTTAGTTACCCTGGTAAGAAAGCTCAGTTCTGGCATTTTCTAAGAAGGTAAAATATTTCTGTTGTTGCCATTTATTTAATACCTCTATTGTAGTTCAAAATGCAGAGTCTGTTTTGATCCACGTCCGTGACTGACTGACTGACTGTCCCCCCTGCAGTGAGAATGGTTGGTCACCCTGGACTATTTAGAGCAGACAGAACCGGCTTCTCGCGTGTGGCCCACGCAGTCACACAGGGCCCCGTGCACAGAAGGGCTGTGGGCTTGGTTCAGTATTATACTGTTGCCATCTTGAATTCTTGCTAACATCTGAGCAAAGGGCCCTGCACTCTTCTTTTCTCGGGCCCCACAAATTACATAGCCAGCCCCGAGGCCCGATATACCTAAAGACGGGTAAGCAGGCTACCCGAAATGCTTTCACCTCCAAAATCTGTAAGTCCCCTTGGTCTGTTCCTCGCCCGACTCACAAGCCGCCCGAGCCCTCTTCCCCCTGGAATGTCTTCTCAGCCACATGCTGGTGTTTCCAGAAACGCTTTGACTTCACTGGCGTCTTGCTGGCTCAAAGGACTGTTGTTGACTCTCTGCGTGCTCCGTGCGCCGCGGTCGGGATCCTCACCAGACTTGGCATCGGGAACAGCAGCATACAGATCCCGCTGTCTTTGGCTCCACGGGGCCGTGGTTCCTCCAGAATAGCTGTTGGCACAGCCACTTGAAGTCTGGGTGGAGATTTTCCTGAAGCCTCCTTGAACCAGCAGATTCGGGCTGGCTGTCCCCCAGCCACTGATTCCCGTGCCGCGTCTGTGCAGAACCACGACCCGCCACGGGCTGCACTTACTTCCGGTCTCTGTTTGTCCCTCCCTTCCCACTGGGCTTCAGTCTCCCTCTCCTTCTTAGCATTTCTCTTGAAATTTCCCTGGCTTGTGGGTCTCCGACACACCCTTTTCCCTGTCCTGTCCACGTTACTAACCCTTCCGAGATTCTACCAGTGCCCAGGGCTGAACTGCTTTTTGCTCAGGTCGAGGAAAAAAGAAACAAAAGATGAAATTCAAGTTCATTGTGCTATGTGTTAATGTCCCTTTTAAAGGGAAGCCAAAGGTTAGAGGGAGAAATTTTGGAAGTTGGTTTTCCCACGCATTCCATTTCTACATCAACCTCATCAGCAATTGCATAGAGTATCAGAAGAGGACAGAATTCTGGCTTATAGACTCTGCAGTGTGACTTTGGATAAGTCACTCAACCCTTCAGAATCTTGGTTTCTTCCTTTCTCAAATGAGAATTAGATTAGATAGTGATCTCTGAGGCGTCTGGGTGGCTCAGTCAGTTAAGCCCCTGACTTCGGCTCAGATCTCACAGTTCACGAGTTGGACCCCGCGTCGGGCTCTGTGCTGACAGCTCAGAGCCTGGAGCCTGCTTCGGATTCTGTGTCTCCCTCTCTCTCTCTGCCCCTCCTCTACTCTCTCTCTTTCTCTCTCTCAAAAATAAACATTAACATTAATTAATTTTTAAAAAGATAGTGATCTCAGATGAGTCAATGATTTGCACATCAAAGTTACAACCCTGAATTATTCCACAAAGCAGAGCAGGTATTTTATATATCTGAGGTTTGCGATCTCCTGTATTCAGCAGCAGTTGCTAATGCCGTATAACAAACAATCCTGAATCTTAATGGCATAGAACAGCAAACATCTTTCTCTTGCTCACAGTTCTGCAGACCGGCTGGGACAGCCCTGCTCTGGGCTGCAGACCGGGGTCAGGTCGGCTCCCTATATCTGTCATTCTGGGACCCAGGCTAACCTGGCAGCAGCCACATGGGCCATGTGCTTCTCGCAGTAGATGGCAGGGGTGTAAGAAGTCAGGTCAAACCACCCAAACACATGCACATCCCTCCCCCCAAACATATATCAGAGTCCTAACACTCCCCAGATTCTCTGAATGTGACCTTATTCAGAGATAGGGTCTTTACCGAGGTCATCCAGCTACCGAGTTGATAAAGACCTGTGTCCTTATTAAAAGGGGAAATTTGGATGCAGAGATAGACACAACAGGGCAGATGGATATGGAGTCACAGGGAGAAGGTGACCGTCACAAGCCAAAGAGAAAGCCTGGAGCACACTCTTCCTCACGGCCTCAGAAGGAGCCAACCTGCCTGCACTTTGACCTTGATTGAACTTCCAGCCTCCAGAACTGTGAGAGAATGCATTCCTGTTGTCTAACCGCCCCCCCACCCGAGTCTGTGGTACTTTGTTATAGCGGCTCTAGCAAACTAGTATACCATATGCACATTCGTCTAGGAGAGAGTTCGTAATTTTTACTAGATTTTAGAGGATCCGCGATCCACAAACGTAATGCAATTAACATCACCGTGAGTCACAGTTTGGCACAATAAAAGGGCAAGGGTTGACACACTGGCTTCCAGATTGGTCCCTGTGGACCAGAAATCTGATTCGGTCCAAGCCCATCCTAGGACAGCTCCAGAGACTCAGCCGGCCCCAAAGAAGGCATGATGGCCCGACCTCCTTCTCAGCTCTCTCCCTGCTGGAGCTGGTCAGATCTATTCATCCCCTCGGGATTTTGATTTGTCCTGGATCAAGAAAGGTTGAGTTGGCCTGTCGGTATGGCTAAAATTAACAACTCAGGCAACAATAGATGTTGGTGAAGGTGTGGAGAAAGGGGAACGCTTTATCACTGTTGACGGGAGTGCAGACTGGGGCAGCCACTCTGGAAAACAGTGTGGATGTTCCTCAAAAAACTAAAAATAGAACTACCCTACGACCCAGAAATTGCGCTACTAGGCATTTATCCAAGGGATACAGGAGTGCTGATTCGAAGAGACACATGCACCCCAGTGTTTACAGCAGCGCTATCAACAATAACTAAATTATGGAGAGTCCAAATGTCCATCGACTGATGAATGGATAAAGAAGATGTGGTATAGGGGTGCCTGTGGCTCAGTCGGTTAAGCGTCCCACTTCGGCTCATGATCTCATGGTTTGTGGGTTTGAGCCCCACATTGGGCTCTGTGCTGAAAGCTCAGAGCCTGGAGCCTGCTTCAGATTCTGGGTCTCCCTCTCTCTCTGCTGCTCCCCCACTCATGCTCTCACTCTCACTCTCAAAAATAAACATTAAAAATTAAAAAAAAAAACAAAACAGAAGATGTGGTATATATATAATGGGATGTTACTCAGTCATCAAAAAGAGTGAAATCTTGCCATTTGCAACAACATGGATGGAACTAGAATGTATTATGCTAAGTGAAATAAGTCAGTCAGAGAAAGACAAATATATGATTTCACTCATATGTGGAATTTAAGAAATACAACGGATGAACACAGGGGAAAGGAAGGAAAAATAAGGTGAAAACAGAGAGGGAGACAAACCCTAAGAGACTCTTAAATACAGAGAACAAACTGAGGGTCACTGGAGGGGAGGTGGGTAGAGGGATGGGCTAAATGGCGGATGGGCATTAAAGATCGTCTCTTGCTGGGATGAGCACTGGGTGTCATATATAAGCAATGAATCACTGGGTTCTACTCCTGAAACCAAGACTACTCTAGATGTTAACTAACTTGAATTTAAATAAATACATTTTAAAAAAAAGAAAGGCTAACTTTGGAAAATTCTAGGCTGCACCTAGAGTCTCGACTGTCCACACTCACCAACCAACGTCTTTCCCAGGGCCCCATGTTACTAGCCAAAAATCCGTTCAATGAATGGCAATCGACCAAATAACTAACATGCTAAATTCGTCTTCTTAACTGCCATCCATGTCTTATAGAATTGCTGAAGGACTTTAACAGAAATGTATTAACAGTGTTAACAAGAATTTAGCTTCTAATGATCAAATATACAGAAAAATATATTTCATTACCAGTAACCAAACTTTATCAGTGACGAGTGAAGCTTTTTATATTATGCTGACATGTGAAAGAAATAATATTTAGGCTAATGGGTCTGGTGAATTGATTTTCACGCAAGAGACCGCTGCGTATAGTTGCTCAGGCTGTGCATTATGCAACCCATGTTTATAGCCATGATGTAAGCATGCCTCCAAAACTGCACAAGGCAGCCAGCATGCCTTCTACAAATTACCCCACCCCAACCCGTCCCGAGAGCCTTGTTTCCATGCTAATTTCCCACAGACCTGTGTCTCTGACCACAGTTTTCAACCTCTCCTCCTCCTGGTGCCACGATCCTTTGCCGAACCCTGCGACAAGACCCTCTTTGTTGGTGCATTTCCATCCATTGCCTGCCATCTCTGCCTGCCCACCCCCTCCAAGAAATGGATGTATAAGATGGGCGCAGTGTATAAACAAGACCTCTGTCCAAGCAACTTTGCTTGTGTAGGAAACTCCAAGCAGCAGGAAGGTTGGAATGGGGAAGTTTTTTGGCAGTAGACAGGACTTACACATAGGAGAGATTCTGAAGAGGGCTGATAGGAGTCTGCCTACCTACTTAATAGAAATAGAAATGTATATAGTATTGTATCAAAGGGACTCAGGATCATCACAGACAGACCACGCACAAGGGCATCAGAGAAGCAGGGAGGCTGGCGCATCTACATCTCTCAAGGCAGCAGATGCCTTTCTGGGGTGTATCGGACTGTTTAGCATCCCCGTCACTTTTTTCAATGGAGGTAAATCCACAAAACATAAAATTAACCATTTGGAAGTAAACAACTCAATGGCATTTAGCACCCTCATGGCGTTGTTCAACCACTGCCTCTACCGAGCTCCACAATACTGCCATCACCCCAAAAGGAAACCCCGTACCCACTAAGCAGTCACACCCTGTTCTTCCTTCCCTCCAGCTCCTGGCAACCACTGATCTCACTTGTCTCTTTGGATTTACCTATTCTGGGCATTTCGTAGAAATGGAATTGTAAAATATGTGGTCTTTTGTATCTGACTTCTTTGATGAGGCGTAACATAGTCGAGGGCCATCCGTGTTACAGCACGTACCAGTGCTTCATTCTTCTCGGTTATGGCTGAACAGTGTCCTGCATACCATGTTATGTTTACCCACTTATTTGTCAGTGGACATTTGGGTTGTTTCCGCCTTTTGGTTATCATGAATAATATACTTCTGTAAACATTAGTGCACAAGTTTTGTTGAGTGCTTATTTTCAATTTTGGGGGTGTCTACCCAAAGATTCCACATCATTTGGATTGAGCGGCAAACCTTGCTGAGAGCTTATATTTCAGGGCATTATGTGCCATATCTGCTCATATTTTCAGCACGTGTCCTGAATCTTTTTACTATAGATCAAAGACCAGCAAACTTTTCCTATAAGGGCCAGGGAGGCAGATATTTTAGGTTTTCTGAGCCTTACAGTCTCGGTTGCAACTATTCGCCTCTGCTTTGGGAGCATGAAGCAACCCCAGACAATACATTAAAAGTGTGTGTTTCAGTAAAACTTCATTCACAAAAATAGGCGATAAGTGAGATTTGAGTCTCAGGCTATGGTTTGTCAACCCTGGCTCTGGGACAAGCACAGGATGTGGCCTTGTCCAAGTGCTGCAATTCTGTGGGGACTGGACCTCCCCCAGCCAAGTAGGATAGGGTAGGGTGGGGCAGGAAAGGGTAGGAGAGGGTGGGGCAAGGTAGGGGAGGATAGTGTACAGTAGGGTCAGATAGGATGGAGAAGGGTAGGTAGAATAGGGTAGAGTAGGGAAGGGTAGGGTAGGGTAGGGTAGGATGGGGAAGAAAATGGTTGGGTGAGCAGGACAGGGTAGGGTCGGGTAGGATAGAGTTGGGTAGGGAAGAGTGGGGTAGGATAGTGTAGGAGGGGGAAGGAGAGAGTTAGATAGGTAGGGTAGGATTGGGTAGGGAAGAGTGGGGTAGGATAGTGTAGGAGAGGGTAGGAGAGGGTTGGATAGGTAGGGTAGGGTAGGTAGGGTAGGGTAGAGTAGGGTAGGGTAGGCGAGGTAAGGTAGAGTAGTGTAGATTAGGGTCAGACGGGACAAGACAGGCCAGCTGCATGGTACACGTGCACGAGGACAGGGACACACTTACTCCTCTTGCCAGTGAGGATGACAAGGGAAATGGCTCCGCTCAAGCAGAACGGAGTTGAGGCAGCCCTTTAAGGCCTCCGTGGCCATGATGTATGTGAAATCCTGGGATGTCCTTACATGAGCAGGTGACTTGAGTTCTAGGAAAGTTGGCTTTGAGGATGGGGGTTCACTCACAGTCTATCCCAATATTCCCCCTTTCTGAGAGTCATTGGAGAGGAAGGGTCACCCAAGCTCCAAAACTCATTCATCCAACAAGCATTTATGGAGCCCTTACTGTATGCGGGCACTATGCTAAGTCTTGGATATTCAAAATGATAACTTCCAGGCGGTTTACTCGGGCGTGGATGGTTCCAGTAACAGGGAGCTTCTTACCTACACAGGGCAGCCTCCCCTGTGGCTCGACAGTGCTTAGCCTTCCCAGAAATACTTAACTTCACCAGCTTGACTACACCCCCACTGAGCACCTACAGGTGTCCCCACCACATACAGATACGGAGAGAAGAGGAAGGAAACAAGGAAATAGCAGGCAAACAAAGAACACTGACTTAAGCTTTTATCGCTCCTGGTGTTAAAAAAAAAAAAAAAAAATTCACATCCAGTAACTTTCTGAAAAGTTCCCTAATTCGGGCAGAGCCAACAACCGAACTCTAAGGCGCGATTTCCTGTTAACAGCAGTCTCCCTCCAAGGACATCTTCAGAGCTCTTTCCTTCCACCGTGGGCTCCAAAAACAGGGGAATGAGAGTCTGGACAGCACAGCACAGAGATGAAAACCCAGGCAGGTCTGGGTTTAAAGGGCTGCCCTTTCAGGATGCCTGGGTGGCTCAGCCGGTTGAGCGTCCAACTTCGGCTCAGGTCATGATCTCACGGTACGTGAGTTTAAGCCCCGTGTCGGGCTCTGTGCCGATAACTCAGAGCCTGGAGCCTGCTTCAGACTCTGTGTCCCCCTCTCTCTCTGCCCCTCCCCTGCTCACACTCTGGCTCTCTTTCTCTCTCAAAAATATAAATATAAATATAAATATAAATATAAATATAAATATAAATATAAATATAAATATAAATATAAATATAAATATAAATATAAATATAAATATAAATATAAATATAAATATAAATGGGCCACCCTTTCCCCTACTTGCGGCGACCTGGGGCCTGTCTTCTCCCCAGGGCGAGCAGTTTCCCCATCTGTAAAACCAGGTGAGGACGGCGGTGACTTAGCACAGCTGCTGAGTCACCGAATGAGACACAGCACTTGCAATGACCACAAGGCCACCAGCTAACAGCAAGGCAGAGGGCTTTCCCACCTGGCGTCCCTCACACACAGCTGAATAGACTGGAGGGCAGCCCAAGGCGAAGGAAACCCCACAGAGACCTGCTCCAAGGAGCCACAGGGGCTAGAGAGAAAACAAAATCAGAATCAGGGGGAAACCGAGGCAGGCAGAAGGCAGAGCCGGCAGAAGACAGGAGGCACCCAAATGCTGGAGCCCCTAGAAGCAGGCCCCCCTGGCCCCACCTCTGCAAGCCTCCAAGGAAATACTCCACCGCACTGCGGGGCTCCCCGCTTCCTGTCCACGCGCCCGCCAGATCCTGTTCTCCGGCAGCCGTCCAGATGGCCGCCCAACCCACCAGCATGTCATGAAATCGGTTTAGATGGTCACAGCTGGCAACTGATAAAAAAGGAATGAGAATAGCCTGTGTCAGATGCACGACCTACGGAGGGGAAGTATGTGCTCATCTTCAGCAACATGTACGCGTATGCCTGCCTGTGTCACATACATACGTGATCCGGCCATATGTACACAGACTAGGGGAGGGAGACATCAGCCTGCACAGTGCGTGTTAAGGGTAAGCACTGTTTGGAGAAACCTTTCCAATTCCACACACACACGGACGTGTGTGTGTGTGTGTGTGTGTGTGTGTATACATATTTTGCTAAACGTTTTTCAGTTACAGTCAGGAAGGATTAGATGCCTCTGTCTAAACCTTCAGGAGTGGCACCCCAGGGCTCTTGAAGCCCATGACGGGGGACAACCTGTGGTTGAATTCCGTGACCCCATCATGCTGTCTGGGGAGGGCAGACAGCACAGCAGGAGCAGAAGTATTTCACGTAAAGAGAGAGATGCCATACTCGTTTATTAAAGAGACAGGTGCATGAAATTGATTCTAAATGCAACTCTTAAATTCCACAATTAAAAAATGTGAAAAAGGTGCTAATAGTTACCAACCATGACACTTTCCCGATCCCTTACGCACGAGAAAGTTCTGAACTTTCCTAAACCCGGTAGTCATGTGCTCGGGAAGCATCATTAGAATGCTGCCTTTTCCAGCTTTCAGACCAGCTACCAGCATGTGGGCAGAGGTATAAACTTCAACAAGTCCACTGAAATATCAGCCCAGAGGATAGAATCCTGATTTTACAACACTTAGGAAGAGATCCCAAAACCTGCGGGTCTGTCCAGAAAAACTTCTAGTCACCAAACATTGGTTGCAGCAAAAACAGCCAAGCCCCAGAATCCCACTGCTGGTCTCCACGTGAGCGGGAAGTCCATGGTGAACTGGGGTCCCGTGAGCACGGCGCCCAAGGCCCCTCTCGCAAACCCCGTCCATTCATCACTCTGGGGTTCCGAGGCTCTGGACTTCATGTGTTCCCTTCTTTGAAGCACTTGGTTTTTTAAGGTGGGTTCCAAAGGGAGGGTATCCTTTTGAGACAACTGTTAAGAAAATCAAAATCGCCCTGGGCTCCCGCCCCTCAACACCAACCTCTCTCCTCTCCTCTCTGGCAGTGCTGATTACCATGGTGACGGTGGCACCTAGCGGGGTGACCACCTCAGCCCATCTGTCTGGGACTATCGAGATTATAACATTAAACCCCTTGCAAACAGCTGGGGCCAGCTGGGCACCCTGACCATGGCCAGAACAAGCCCCCCTTTGCCTTCGTCCCCTGTCACAGCTATTTTAAGCACCCCCAATTTATCGGTTCATCCAAACAGAACCATCCCCTCCCCACGGGGTGAGCATCGCTATTGTCCCCTCTTTTCCAGTGTCAAACTGGCACACCCAGAGCTGGGGACACTGGGAGAAATTTCAGTTATGGGGTCCAGTAGAGGGTGTTAGCAATGCTACAGCGTCAATCATGTCGCGGCATAAATGCATCCCATCAGTGTAAGGCTGCACACCTTACACTTCCATCATGCTGTGTCGATTATATCTCAGTAAAAAGGAGATGGGGCATGCCGGTGGCGAGCTGGGATCCCCAGCCTGGGCGGACTCCAGGGCTCCTACCCGGCCTCCCCCAACCCCGACCAGCACGACCCGCTGCAGCCACGTAGCCCCACGCTGGAGGAGGAGCAAGGACGGAAGCAGAGGACAAAGCACAGAGGCCAAGGGCTGCGGGCAGCCTCCAGGTGACACTAAAGAAGGCAAGGAAATGGACTTCTCCCCAGGAGCAACCAGGAGGCACACCGTCCTGCTGGTGACTTGACTTGAGCATCTGGGACCCTCACGGATCTTACGATCTAGGAAAAACACACACAGTGAAAACCAATAAGTTTTCACGGTGAAGGTGAAATCATTATTCAAGGCTCAAGCAATGTGTTCTAGCAACTGGCCGCTGTCCGGCCGGCGCGTAGCTAACTGCAGGCTACAGCAGGCGATATCGTATGTTTACAAAACGCTTTCTTCTCTCTAAAACCTCTTTTACCTTCCGGAGCTGCTGATGCTCAGACCCGGCACCAACATTCCCACTTTGCTGGGTGACTTCGAAGGTCGGAGAACTCACGGGCAAAATCTAGCCCATAGATAATATTTGGTCTGGCCCATGCAAAACAAAAAAGTTTAAATTTGGAGTTAGTTGGCAATATTTAAGGTTCTAAAATTTTGACAGAAAATCAAGATCTCCTTCTTCCCTTAAAAACACTGGGAGACTGGTAACATCAAACCCCAGATTCCTGCCTGGCCACCATCAGCAGGAGCAGGGCCATGCCCGCCTCGTCACAATCAAATAGAGCCCAGGCAGCAGCAAAAGCTGCCCTTTGCCCTCTTCCTCTGCCCTCTGACCTCTTAAATCTCCCTCTAGCCTCTAGGACTGTTCTGGAGGAATCTGCCTAAGTACTAACCACAGGATTGCATGCAGCAGAGCTGAAACGTTTTTGCTTAGGACGCCAGGTCCTGAATAAACTGAACGCAGTTTTGCAAACTCCTGTGTTTTGCATAGTCAGTCTCCTGAGTGTGTGGGGCTGGGGGCGGGGGTCATGAGTCAATGAGGCAGGTCGCATAAGCTTTGCTCAGACCAAATGAGTGAGAATTCAGGAGCACATGTTTGCATAAACATCTGCATATCATTAGCTACTGGAGCGCATCTCTCTGCTTTCTTGGGAGACTCAAGGTAAGAATCCAAAATGCTACAATCAAAGTCAAGCTGAGCCTCCTCGCAAGGAAACAGTCAACAGCCGCTAACGTCGGGGTCAGAGAGGGGGACGGGGAACGCTGTGAGGTCCAGGACCCAGTCCTGATGAGCTTGAGAAAAGGGAAACTGTTCCTCAAGAGTGCCGGGACCTCGCCGTCAAGAATACCGAATGGTGTGAGTGGTTTGCAAGATGCCAGCATAAGATGATGGGCATTTGGGCTCCTGCTGGACCCACGTTAGTGGCTACACTTTTGCTGTGACAGGTCCTGGCAGCGGGGGGGGGGGGGGGGGGAGACACCAGGGACGGGCGACAGGATGACAGACACTTCCTCCCTGGGCAGGAGGAGCCCTTACCCCCACCCTCTCTCCCCCCTCCACCCATTGTAAGAGTCACGGGGGTGCTCGTTCAAGGCGCAGGTTTGGGATCCCGCCCCAGAGCTCCAGAACTCAGCTCTCCAGCACCCCTATTCATATGCCAGTGGCTTTCAAATATCAGAATCCCGGTGACTTTGTCCAGATACGTGCATTTACCCCAAAACATGGCTGGTTTACTGAATTCGAGCCTCCTGAAGCTGGGCCCAGGTGACTCTCGGGCATCCGAAGTTTGGGACCCCATCTTGGACAAGTGGTTTTCAAAGTGGGGTCCCCAGGCAGGCAAGAACAGCATCACCTGGGAGCTTGCGGGACATGCAGATTCTTGGGCCCCGACCCAGACCTGATGAATCAGAATCTCGGGGGGGGGGGGGGGAGGGGGACGGTGACTCTGAAGGAGCTGAAGGCTGAGACCAGCTGGGCAGACTGTGAGCTTCTGGACAGCAGGGAGCTGGACTCAGCCTAGCCTGGCTGCTTGGGGAGCCCTCCCTGCCCCCAGGGGACAGAGCACAGCTCCCAGGGTGGGTGTGTTTGCAGAGAAGCCTGAGCTGTGAGCACAGCGACCCCTCGCTGTAGTTATTCGAACCATTTTCAGGCTCCGGTGTGGCCTGTTTTGCTCCACACTCGCCCAAGAGCCTGCCCAGAGCCTTACACACTTCGCTTCAGATCTAAGTGCACCAAAATCCAGCACGGAGCATGCTTTCTCCGCTAATGTGAAGTATAGAACAAAGAGCCTCCTACATGCACATGTCTGGCCAGGCTTCGTCACTGCTCTGAACGAGACCCGGGCCCCTTGCTGGTCCCCTGCAGGTTGACATAGACATTTGGTTTCTGCTGCTGTCCTGCCAGTTCCTTGGCGATCAAGGAACACACGGAACCACCCCCCCGCCCAAGCCTTCTCCACCACTATTCCCGTCCCGCACCCACCCTCCCTCGCCCTTGCAAGCCCCACTCACGCTCCCTTCACCCGTGCACCTTTTCTGGCCCTTTCCAGCCCTCCCAGCCCTGCCCACTCTCCACACGTGGAAACACAGTACGCTTGAGTGTTTGGCACTTTCGGGTCCCTTGAAACCTCTGCTTTATTTCCCCACTGAAAATGCCGGTCTGCTGTGCCAGGGACAATAATACCCACTTACTGTTTTTCGCTTCCCTTCCCTCAAACTGCTCAGCACCTGAGAGAGTTGTCATCAAGGTGCCCAGTGACTATCTGCTGGATGGCAGTCAAAAGCCTCATCCCCAAAAGCAAGAACCATATGTCACTATTGCTGCCTGAAAGGCTCCAGACTTGCACACACACACACACACACACACACACACACACACACACACACCCTTAGAATGGTTCCAGAGCAATGGGCATTTGTGCTGAGGCCTGGGAGTGAGTTTGGGGTCCTTTACAAAGATGCGAAGGCGGCACCAGCCCTGAAAAACCACGCCTCACGGTCAAGCTGGCTCCCAGCGACTTCAGGCAGGCCCGTCACACCTGCTCCTCTTCGAGATGTGAAAAGGCTTGAACTCCACAGCCCTGTGTTCAAGTCCCGGACTCACCACTTACTAATAGTGGTAATATAACTGTTAACTTACAAGCACCTCGGCCACCTCCTCCTCCTGTCTTTGTACTTCCTTCCCACATGCCTCGAGTCTGGGAGAATCTGGCTGTACACACCCAGGGTGTGCCCTTCCTGCACACCCAGGAGGGGTCGTCCTACTCTGGGAGGCATTTGAGTTTGGGGGTCGAGGAGAACGTGGTGGGAGGGAGTTGAATGGCGTCCCCCACCAGCGTGGAGGTCAGAAGGAAATGACCGGAGGCGGTGAGAAGGCTGAAATGAGACCCAGCTGGGAGTGGCTGTCTGGAGCCCTGTCACATCTTCCCAGGGGCAAAAATGAAACTGGCATTTCCTTTACATGATCTCTGACGATCAACCGTTCTCCAAAACGTTGCAATTCTCAGGCAGTCTCAGCCTGACAACAAACAGGTCACAACAACAACAATGCACATTTACTGGGCACTGGGGCTAAGGGTGTCACAGGAGGTGCCCCTGAGGTAAGGACCACAGTCATAAGCACACGATGAGGGTCAAGAGGCACGGAGAGGTTCAGAAGTTGCCTCAGACCCCACAGCTTGTCATTGCAAAGCTGACGCTTGACCCCACACCAGTCCCTCGTCTGCGCTCTCAGACACTCTTGTCCTGTGTTTGGGGAGAGACGTGGGTCCCAGGACCCAGCCCCCCTCCATGAAGGCTCTCACTGGACTCTTGCCCCCTTTCCCTGAACGTGCATCAGGTCCAGAACTGCAGGCTCCCGGCTGCCAGCCTCGGAAACTGATCCGAGCGGACGTCTGTGTCTCCAGTTCACTCTGCACCCACCCCTGGAGGAGCCGGCTGGGGTCTGAGCGGGGTCTGAGCGGGGCAGCGGGGACGGAGCCCCCCGGGGGTCTGTGCCAGCGGGGCAGCGATGCAGAGGAGGGCGGAATGGAAACCAGACGGGGCTCTGCCCGTCCAGAGGGTCTGCAATTAATTAAGACCGAAGGGAGGGCTGAATAACCCTTTTGTGGATCAAAAGCGCTCAGTTGGAAACCCAGCTGACAAACTCAAGGAAACCAGCTTCATGGTTTCTCAGGAGAAACCCAGCACGTCAAGGCCTGAAGAAGCGCTTTGTTCCAGACCTTCGTGTGAGCCCCGGGGATTCGGGTTACAAAGTAGCCGGCGCTGCCCCCCCCCCCCCCCGCCCCCGGAACAGACATCGCCTTGCTGAAGCCAAGGCCGCCCCGCTGCAGAGAGGCCAGAAATAACACATGACCGCTGAGGCCGGAGCTAGGGTGCCCACCACTGCCCTTGCACAGAAAATACATGCACACACACATCACCCGATCCAAGGAGGCACCAGGCGGGACTAGAAACTTCGCTGAGTCCTCCGCCAGCTGGACCCCCACCGGGCCTGTTTCAGTGTGGATTTTCCAGGCATATAAAAGGCAACTGAAAATACAAAGGCTTCTTTTGGTCTTGCGACCAGGAGCTTTGAAAACTCCCCAGGACTGTGCCCCGGCTCCCGAAGGCTCTGGTGTAATCGACCTTTGGTGAGCCTGGTCCTCAGGACTCTTTAAAAGCCTCCAGGGATCATGGGTTGAACGGTGTCCCCCCCACCAGAAAGTAGGTCCACCTGAATGGGGCCTGAGTGGGAATAAAGGTCTTTGCAGATGTAATTAAGGGAAGGTTCTCCAGACTGAGATCATCCCAGTTCGGGTGACCTTGAAGCCAGTGAGTAGGGCCGCCTGGGTGGCTCAGTCGGTTAAGCCTCCGACTTCGGCTCAGGTCATGACCTCACAGTTCGTGGGTTCGAGCCCCGTGTCAGGCTCTGTGCTGACAGCTCGGAGCCTGGAGTCTGCTTCGGTTTCTGGGTCTCCCTCTCTCTCTGGCCCTCCCCACTTATGCTGTCTCTCAAAATAAATAAACATCAAAAAAAAAAAAAAAAAGTCCAGTGACTAGTGTCCTTATGAGAGACAGACAAGGAGGCACACAGAGACCCGGGGAGAAGGGCATGTGAGGGAGAAGGTGGGAGCCAGGCCTGGAAAAAGGTTCTCCCTCAGAGTCCCCACAAGGAACCAGCCCTGCTGACCCCACAGTGTCGGCCCCCGAAATGTGAGAGAATCACTCTCTGTGCTCAGTTTGTGCTGTTCTGTTACAGCAACCCGAGGGAACGAACCCACCAGGTAACTGTCAGGTGCGGCAAGGACAAGCCGGGGGGGGGGGGGGGGGGGGGGGGGGGAGGGGATCTGGGACACCGGCAGGATCTAGAACACTAGACACACCTCCTGAACCACTGTCCCCCGAGCCCGCTACGCGCTTGAATCCACTTTGTGAAACACTGACATCTGGCCCCTCCCCCGGAGATTCTGATTCATTGGTCTGTGCAGGGCTCTGTCGTGGGCACTTTTTTAAATGCTCCCAAGGTGATTCTAATGTGCAACCACGACTGCCAAAATCTCAAGGCCTTTTGAAAGCAAAGCTTGGCTGTGTCCATATGGCGGACACCAGAGATCTGGCCCTTAATCAGCCCAACAAACACAGATCACCGCTCCAGGGCCTTTCTTTGCTGAACTTCCTGCAGCTTTGGCTGAGCTGAGCGGCCTCACCAACTGGACAGAGAGCCCCTCTACCGGCCACTTCCCCTGCCGGAACCCGGATCCAGAAGGAGTCGAGCTGTTATTTCTTTGTTTGTTGCTGCTGCTCTGTGGTCGGTCGGTTTCTGTCGGGTTCTCTCTTTGGTTTTTGAGATGCTCCCGGACAAATGATGCCTGGAAGCAAACAGACATGCCGAGAAAGCAGCTCCAATCGGGTTTCCTGGGAGGCCACCCCAGGCAGGTGCCCACAGACTGAGAAGTGTACAGAGAAACTGACTATCTTGGGCTCTGGAGGCCAGAAGCCTGGGCTCAAGATATGGGCAGGGCTGGTTGCTCCCGAAGTCAGGGAAGGAGGCCCCGCTACGTCCTCTCCCCCGGCTTCTCGGGGTTGCTGGTGATCTTTGGGGTTCCTCAGCATGTAGAAGCATCACCCCATCTCTGCCTGAATCTCCCCACGTGTCTGTGTCCACATGTCTCCTATTTATAAGGACACAGTCCTACCGGATAAGGGCCACCCTAATGAGCCCATTTGAACTCAATTAGCTCTGTAAAGACCATATTCCAAATCAAGTCCCCTTTGAGGTCCTGGGGTTAAGATTCCAACAATGCCCCCTGACGGGCCCCGAGCTCATACTCCTGTGCGGACCCCAGAGGCTGGCACTGGTCCTTTGAAGGTGGAGGGGACAGGGCACCCAGACGTCTTCCTGAGATGAACGAAGCCCTCCAGCCTGCAGCCTGCTCCTGAGATCTGCTGGGTCAGCAACATTGTTCACCATGGCAGGTCCCAGTGCCTCGACCTGAGACCCTGGTCCCTGGCTTTGTCTTGGGATCTTTGGCCCAAGGGTAAGGGTGGGTGGAAGAGGAGGATCCCTGGAGGTCAAAGTGGGTGTGTCACATGTCCTCAGCAGGCATCCAGGGGCAAGGAAACTTCCAGAAGGGGCCTCTTCCAGTGGCAACTCAGGAGGGCAACGTTGTTTGTATTAAGCAACGATGTAGTCACTTACAACAGGGACTAGATTTTAGCTCCCATTAATAACAATAGCACTGCCCTCATTTTATACTGAAATAAGCTGTTCTTAGCATTTTTACCAAAAGTAGCTATTTTGATCCATAAGGGGCGCCTGGGTGGCGCAGTCGGTTAAGCGTCCGACTTCAGCCAGGTCACGATCTCGCAGTCCGTGAGTTCGAGCCCCGCGTCAGGCTCTGGGCTGATGGCTCGGAGCCTGGAGCCTGTTTCCGATTCTGTGTCTCCCTCTCTCTCTGCCCCTCCCCCGTTCATGCTCTGTCTCTCTCTGTCTCAAAAATAAATTAAAAAACGTTGAAAAAAAATTAAAAACAAAAAACAAAACAAAAAAAAAAAACGAACCAGACTCAGAGAAAGTGGGTGCTCAGTTAGAGGCCGTGAGTGGTCATGTTAGACCTAAGGTCTTAGCTCTAATTAGAGACAAAGCCTTGGGTTCTAGAAGTTTCTGCACTCAGCACAACACCCACCGCGCCCCACCTTTTCAGGAAGTTGACTCATGGGTCCATACACAGCCTGGCTCAGACAGATCCACTCTCCCTTCCTCTCCTCCCTCACAGCGCGGCCCGTGGACACTGACCTCCTCCCACTCTGCCCTCCTCCTCTCCCACTCAGTCGGGGGAGGGACCAGGGAAGGCAGTTCCCCTGGCATCCGCTGGTTCCTGGGCCACAGAGGGAGTTGTCAGTGGTGACCGAATTCATTCATGAGTAGGCAACTACCCCAGCTGGTTACTTGGAAGCTTCCATTTTTATTTTAATTTTTATGTCTCATAGTTAGTATTGCCAGTAAAAAACAAAAAGCCTCCTGGCAATGATACTTCAGTAAAAGCAAGAAAAAGAGAGAGGGGAAGGAGAGGAGAGAGGAGGGGGGGAGGGAAGGAGGGAGGAAGGAGACTCCTTTATAGATTAAGTGACAAATCTGAGCTAAATAAAAATTGATTCATGAACACAAGATGGGCATCATTTATAACAGCAGAAGAATCACTGTAGGAACCCCAGCAGGTTGAAGAACTGCATTAGGGATACAAATTAATTCCACACACTGAGAAAGTAGGTCGTATTGAAGAAATAGCGGACCAACACATGTTCTCATGGGAAGATGCTCATAATAAACTGCTAAGCAAGAGAAGCTGGTTACAAGCAGTCCGTAGACTGAGGTCTTTTCGAGTATCCAAAGATCAACCCCAAATCTTTAGCAGCATGTTCCAACAGCAGAAAGTTGTGTTGAAGTTTTGCCCCTTAATAGATCCATTTCCTACAATCAACAACGTTAATACTTTCATAACAAAATAGCTTTCTTCAAATAAAGTTAAAAAGAAAGAAATCTTCCATGCATCATGGACTCCAGGGTCTTCAGGAACGTCCCCGTGGAGGAGACTTAGGAACCCAACAATCATCAAAAAAATCAGCCCTGTTGGAATGGTCTGAGATCAAACACAGTGCTTGCGCAGAAACCGAGGAAAAACCAGACCTGGGCTAGACTTTCACCCAGTCCCAGGGCGCCTGGTCCCCATGCTGACCGAGCCTCAGACCCGCTAGGCCACAGGGGTGTTGCCAGCCTGGCCTGGGGGGGCGATGCCCCGACTTAATGCTGATTCCTCAGCATCCCCAGAGTTTCTGTGACAAGAGCAACATGGGGGTTGAGGCCAAAGGAAAGGGGAAGACTGTCTGTGTCCAAGCTCCTGATCTTGCGCAGCCACGTGGGGAAGCTTACGGTTCCCTTCCCAGAAGAGTGCTTCCAAATACATGAAATAAAACACATAGGATTGTGGGGCGCCTGGGTGGCTCAGTTGGTTAAGCGTCCAACTTCGACTCAGGTCATGATCTTGAGGTTAATGGGTTCAACCCCACATGGGGCTCTGTGCTGACAGCTCGGAGCCTGGAGCCTGCTTCCGATTCTGTGTCTCCCTCGCTCTCTGCCCCTCCCCCACTCACTTGCGCACTCTTTCTCAAAAATAAACATTAAAAAAATTTTTTTAATTAAAAAAAGATCACATAGGGTTGCAAAGAAAACCAATGATAGTGGAACATGCTGGGCCATCAAAACAGTTCTTGGTATCAAAGCAGATATGCTCCTTTAACACATTGGATAACAAAGGCCAGCAGGGCGTCCGAGAACGCCGACATTCTGAAGGAGTGAGGGGCCTCAGCCGTGTTTTCTAGAATTCTGGAACTACTGTAACACAATTCGCAGTTACGTGGGGTCTCTGTGAAGACAATGTGACGGGAAGGACACACTGCTGTGTGCTACTTACCCTGCCCTGGAAGAGGATACTCCATCTGTCTACAGGTAGAGGTCAGCACAAATGAAGATGTGGTTTGTTCCCAGGTAAGTCTTCAAAAGCTTCGACTCCAGCGGTGGTCAAGAACAGCATATCCCCAGGCACAGCGGAAGGCCCGTGAGTACTTCCTCATGGCCCCCTCCTGCCTCGTTGCCTCACAGTGCCCCTTCGGCACCCACACACGGGCCCAGGCCAAGACTTGCCTGTAGCCTTGACACCGTGGTGACAGCAATAGCCCCACGTGAACGGTGTCTTTCACAAAGATTGCCACCGCCTGTGTCTCCCACAGTCAACGCCAAATGAGGCAGGACAAGGAGACGGGGCCACCAGACGAGTGTACCCCACCTGCCAGTGCATTGGCAAATGATTCCACCCACCTTCCTGGTCGCCCTGAGAAAACCCTCAGGAGCTATCAAAGGACAAAGATAGGGCCGAGATCCCTGTCCTCATCTCCCTTTCTCTTCCCCCATGTGTGTGGAAATTGACCAACATGCATTTAGGAAGCGCTGTTTCTGCAGGTAAACAGGGGCCCTGTCCAGGCCAGGAGACCAGTGGGAAGGGCGGGCCCGTTTCAGAAGGAGCAGAGAGCGATAGAAACAGCAGCCTGCCTGTCTTGAACCAAACTGAATAAGCAAAGCCACGACCTCATTTGAAGGCATGTACAAGGCAGACCAGCTCATGAATAAACTTACCTCCACTTCTTCTTAAAGTCAGTTGGCAAAGGGGAAAAAAGAGAGAGAGAAACCCAAAAACAGACTCTTAACTCTAGAGAACACACTGCTGGTCACCAGAGGGGAGGTGGGAGGGGAGCTGGGGGACTAGGGGTTGGGGATTGAGGGGTGCACCTGCCCTGATGAGCACCAGGTGATGTGTGGGCGTGTTGAATCACCATATTGTATACCTGAAATGAATATCACACTGTGGGTTAACTAACTGGAATTTTGGTAAAAACTTAAAAATAGAACAAAATAAAACAAAGTCAGTTGGCCAGTGGGCAGCTTTCCAACCATGAGCCACAGGCCTTCTGTGGAGAATCCGTTCAGCAGGGGGTCATCGCCAACACAAAGAGCAAGGCCAACCCTCCACCCAAGGAACCCAGGATGACTCCTCATTTCCTCATCTCATTCTTAAAAAGCCTTCCCAGAGTCTGCTGCTGAGCACTGTCCTTAATTCAGGGGCCTATTTGCTGGAGGTGCAAGTCATATTTTCTCTAAGTATTTCTGGGGTTTTCTCCTTGAATGGAATTGTTTTGCTCATTTGTTTCACTTCCTCTTTGGGGCTACCAAGGAACATGAGTTCCCCTTTCCTGGTATTAGAAGTACGTCAGTTCGAGCATGAGTAAATGAATGGGAAGCTGGCTCTATTGTCTGACAAACGGTACTCACAGGGAGATGCAGAAAGCTATGGCTTGTCACTGCTTTCTTTTCCGAAGTGCTCACAGCATGTGCACGCGTCTCTAAAAGGATGTCCGCACCAGGTGACGCACGGTGTCGATGGCAGGATGGGGGTCCCGGGGCATGCCTGCCCACGAAGGCCCAGGGCCTCCCACCAAGTTCTACTGAGCAGCAGGGAGCAAGAGAGAGCCAAACTCACCAGTTACAGCTCTGTGCCTTCTCTGCCCCCAAGGACTTTGCACTTCTGAAAGCCCTGGACGTGAACAATAAATCACACATATGAAGATGGCCACTTCTGGTCTGTTCGATTAGAATCTCAACATGATTCAACACTAGAGGAGCAAAATCATATTTACCAAAAAAAAAAAAAATGCAATGTCATCCGATGCAAAGGGCAGCGTGGATTTCTTCCCTTGCCCAAGAGAGGTGGACAGCAGCACTGTAAGGGCAGTACACGCAGCCCCAGTGTGACAGCAGGTAAGAACATTACGTCACAGGCGGCCTTAACCAATGTGAGCCATAAACGCCATCAGCACAAGGCCCACGAGGGAGCGGACACACAATGCCACACGGAACCACAAAATGGCCCTCCTGATGGCACCTCCAGGTGTCAGCCACCTCCTTCGTCAAGTCCTCATGAGCGTAAAGTAATTACATTCTTTAAATCTATCCCCTTTTGAAGTTGTCCTAAGCGCCCCCTCTCTGCTGGGAGACGTTTGTGTGTTATTCCCATGTCCTGGTTAACTTTCTCAATCTGAATTTTTTTAATGTGTATTTATTTTTGAGAGAGAGAGAGAGAGAGCAGGGGAGGGACAGAGAGAGAGGGAGACACAGAATCCGAAGCAGGCTCCAGGCTTCGAGCCCGACGTGGGGCTCGAACTCACAAACCGTGAGATCACGACCTGAGCCAGAGTCAGACACTCAGGCGCCCCGTATCCTTTTCAATCTAAAAGCTGGGCACCTTTTTTGTCAACCAGCAGAGCTTCTCTGGCAGGTGATTTTCCACTGCTTATCTTCGTCCTTGGCATTTATCTCTAAATAAAGCCAGCGGTATATTAACCGAGGGCGCTGGAGTCCCTCGCGCCACGGGCGTGGACCCAGCAGGCCCAGCTGTACACCTTCCTGTGTGACCCCAGGCAGTTACTCTGCTCTCTCAGATTAAAGGAGATCATTCGTATAAAACAATGATGGCTCTTTGCAGCCTGAGTTTGGACTCGGCAAGTGAGCTGTGCCCCGTGCTGAGTATTAACAGCAGCCCAGGGAAAGGTTGAAGGTGAGATACCTCCCCAGTCCGGCCCATAGCGTGAGACCCAAGATCACTCCCCACCTGGGTGGGTTTGCAGTTGGAGGCGGTCCCAGAAGAGCGCCTTCAGAGCTCTTACTGGCCAGATCAGAAGGTACTGAGGGTTGAGCCAGCTGCAAAAATTAACCTCAGACCTCGGTTTCCAGAGAAGTCACTGTCTTTTCCAAGCGGTGGAACCACTTACAAATGCCTTTAGAGCATGTGGAGATCCTTCAAAATCTCACTCTGTGCAAGGCCGCCAACAAAAACGCATCACATCCATTGCAGTATAAACTCCAGGAGTGAAAGGGGAGAGGTAATTTAAAGCACAGGACCACCAGTCGGGGAATGACGGCAGATTAAATGAGAATTCAAGAGACACACGGTGAGAAATGCCCGTGGGGAGACTGTCACATGCAATATTAAATTGCAAAGGATTCGAAGCCCAGATAAACACCGGGAGCTAATATCAGCCAAGGAAAGCTCGATTCGCCCGGTAGAAATAGGCGCGCTCACATTAATGCTTATAAACAGTCCTTTTAATAATTTCTCCCAAAGGAAGAAACTGGAGGGCCAATCCTTCAGTGTGGCCACCGAGGGAGGAGACGCACTTTCCAGTGATTGACTTCAAGTGTTTGGGCTCCAGTCCAGGCTCCCAACAGGGGGCTGCAGAGACCCAGCAATAGAGCCCACCCAGGTTTAATCTGGTTGGAAACAAGACAGAAACATCTGGGAAAAAATTAAAAGAGTATGTATATACATGCTTATATGTACATGTGTGCGTATGTACATGTGGGTTTATATGTGTATGTGGGCATTTAAAATATGTTATTTTACATATTTGTTTTCTACACACACACACACACACACACACACACACACACACACGTAATCTTTTTTCCATCACAGAACAACAGCATAGCTTTCCTGTTATATGAAGCACACTCTACTGCTATAGATTCAAGTGGTCCAAGAAAGTGTGGACAATGTGGCAGGAAGTCTGTGCAAGCATCCTACTCATTGAGAAGGAACAGTGCAGAGAGAACGGGCTGAGTCCAGAAACCTTGGGCGACATACGGCAGCAGAGAGTGTCACCCATATTCTCCCTGCTAGAGCCACTGTTCACATTTTTTCTATTTCCTTCCAGACTTTTATTCCTCGAATACATTTATTTCAAATGCCATATACACATTTTCACTTCATATTACATCATACTCTCATTTATATTGTGGCCTACCCATAGCGGTCATCATTTCAGTATAACATTCCATCCAGGGATACCCGGATTCGCAGGTAGCCATTCTTTACTTTCCAAATTCTGTTCAGAATCGCTTCCTTAATAATCATTCGCATGGCCATGATTATCTCTGAAGGAAAAACAAAAAAGCTGCTTCTCAAGTCTGGAATTTTGTTTTATTTGTCTTCGTATCCCCATCAGTACTTGGGGAAAATAAAGGGAAGCAGCTACATGAGTGGATGGTGGATAGATGGGTGGGTGGAAGGGTGGATGGGTGGGTAGATGAGTGGATGGGTGGGTGGGTGGGTGGATGGGTGGTGGATAGATGGGTGGGTGGAAGGGTGGATGGGTGGGTAGATGAGTGGATGGGTGGGTGGGTGGATGGGTGGTGGATAGATGGGTGGGTGGAAGGGTGGATGGGTGGGTAGATGAGTGGATGGGTGGGTGGGTGGATGGGTGGTGGATAGATGGGTGGGTGGAAGGGTGGATGGGTGGGTAGATGAGTGGATGGATGGGTGGGTAGATGAGTGGATGGGTGGGTGGGTGGATGGGTGGTGGATAGATGGGTGGGTGGAAGGGTGGATGGGTGGGTAGATGAGTGGATGGGTGGGTGGGTGGATGGGTGGTGGATAGATGGGTGGGTGGAAGGGTGGATGAGTGGATGGGTGGGTGGGTGGATGGGTGGTGGATAGATGGGTGGGTGGAAGGGTAGATGGGTGGGTAGATGAGTGGATGGGTGGGTGGGTGGATGGGTGGTGGATAGATGGGTGGGTGGAAGGGTGGATGGGTGGGTAGATGAGTGGATGGATGGGTGGGTAGATGAGTGGATGGGTGGGTGGGTGGATGGGTGCGTGGGTGGGTGGGTAGATGAGTGGATGGGTGGGTGGAGAAATGAATAGGTGGATGGATGGATAGATGGATGCATGGTGATGGGTGAACTGAAGGCTTTAATTGTAGGCTTCTTTGGACTCAGAATCCTCAAAACCTCATCTCTTCAGCCAGAATATGGGTCACCTGCTGTTTCTGGTATTACAACTGAACCTCCTAGATATTTCTTTTTTGTCAGTCTTCAGCTACTCTTTTTTGAAGATGAACTCTTGGTTTCTTGAAAATCTGAAAGAGGATCCCACCACAAAACCCATTCATTCTTCCAACTGGCATGGATTAAACACCTGTTGTTTCCACTTGTTTGGAGGGAAGCGAAGAAGGCCCTGCCGATCTCTGGGTAGCTGGGCGTCACCTGAATGCCAGGTAGATGCAAAGATCAAGGCTGGCTCATAAGTGCTCTCCCGGCAGAAGGGAAGACCATGCTCACTCTGGTGACTGGAGAACTGAGCTATGGCTCCCCCAGTGGGGGACAGGACACTGGTCTTTGGACTGTGCCCAATGAATGCGGTTGGCACTGCAGAGTGAGGAGGGAAGTGAGGGCATTCCAGACAAGGAAAAGGTGGCTACAGGGACAAGATTTATCCGGTACATGCCAGGAACCTCATCAGCTGGAGCATGGGAGCCATGGAGGGAGGAGGGAGGAGGGAGGAGGGAGGAAAGGGGAGGCTGGTAAATCGGGGCAACCGGTGCCTGTGAAGCCACAGAGACATTTACAAGCTGTGGGGCTGCCCCCATTCTCCCCAGAGAGGCCCTGGCCTGTCCGAGGGAGTTCCTTTAAAAATCAGGTCAAGACATGGTCCCCAAGAGGACCGTGCTCCAAAAAGCAAGAGAAACCCTTGTTATGGGTCAGTTGTCCCACTCACTAGAGCAGTCGGAAGAGACTGGACCCACCACCTTAACCTGATGCCATCATGGTAAACATCGAGACCATCGAAATCTTTCCTGATTTCAGCATCTTCCCTCCCTGGCCCCCCTGCCCCTGCGCCTGTCTCAGGCTCTCGGTCGACTCCGTCTTCCTCTCGGAGAACTCGGGCCCCCTCTGCCTTGTTTACACTCAGGCCTGTCCCTACTCCCAAGCCTGCCTAGTGTCTGCTTTCTTCGCCTGAATCGTCCAACTCAAAAGTTCCCTTGGTCCACGCATTTGCCCACGGAGCCCGGGAATCCTGGTGCTTTTGAAAGCCAAATGCGCTTTCTCAAAAGATGACCTTTGGCAAGAAACAATTTGTTCCTGTTCCTACGGCCTTGACAAGATATTAGGGAAGTGAGAAAAATAGTCGGGCGAGGAAGTGAACTTTGAGGGGACCCAAAGCAGCCCCATGAGGCCCAGATTTTAAGCAATAAACATGAATGTGCTGTTTTCCTTTCTTGCAACAGGGTCCTGGGCACGCCCGTGGGCCGGATGCCTTCCAGTACTGTAGATGTGTCCCCCTGCTGGTGTCCGAGGTCCACACGGGGACCCGTGTCCCCATGGGCTTGATAAGGCCCATCATGCCGAGAGCAAAGGCAGGAACCAGCTCTGTGCCATCCCCTCACTTCCTGAGTGAGGAAGTGTCAAACGTGCAAAAGTGGCAGGCGGGGTTTCTTGAACAAAAACTGGAGGCCTTTGTCAGCATCTCAACGCGCTGATGAGAGAATCGTCCCCATTTAAGGACCAAGCCCAGATCAAGCCTGCCTTTCCCCCAAGTGCCCTCCTGGGCAGGAGCCCCATCCTGGGCACGAGATTGCCTGCAGTTACGCGGGCACACTTGCATCTGGTTTTCATCAGAAGCCCAAGAGTCGGCCTGTTTTGCACTGGGGCCAGCTGGTCATTACGCCGGGAGGAGAGCTGTCAGTGACAGCCCATAATCTCTCCCCTAATTACGGTGTCCGCGCTAACCGCCCGGCCCCCCGTAACTGGGGTGAAAATCTAACCCAGCACTGTCTGGAGATTTTCCACATTCACCTAAGCCAGGGCTCAGGAATTAAAGTGTTTCTGACATTACACTGCCAGCGGATCTCCTGCACACCTATTTGCAGAGTGAAAATGATCCGCAGTACAAACCCTGTCTCCGTCTGAAACCTGCAAGGGAGATCAAAGGGGACGGCGTGACAGACGAGGGTTTCGGTTCAACCGTCCGGAGGGAAGAAAGGCCTCTCAGGGAGGGCGCACAGGAGGCCGGCACCGTGCATCGCATGACGCACAGGTTTTAAATCCCACTTTGGCATGCAGACTCTAGAAAGCTCGGTGGGAGACCCGTGTGGATCATACCCCCACGTTACCGTCCCCAACTTAAGGTCTCAGAAATCTGCAAAGTCCTCGTGCCTGGTGGACACAAGAGTCGTTGATTAGAGGCCAACACGGCACACGTCAGCCCAAAAACGGCCTTGGGTTTTCCAGCAGCAGGGCCCCGCTTCATCATTCTTTGTGTAAACTGACCCAGCAACCACAGAGGAAGGCCCTGCGCATCTGTTACCCCTAGGAAAGAACGGGGTCAAAAGTCACCCCAAGAGGAAATTTGGCCTCACCACCATCTCTGTCTGCAGGAAACTCGCATCTAACAAATCAGATATTCGCACCATGAACCCTGAGTGCTTCTGCTCACCCCAGGACCTTATCCAGTGACACCAGCAAACACGTGGGCTCACTTAGTCCTTGGTTACCCAAGGGTAGCCAAAAAAGCAAGAGAGTGACAGAAGGAATGGCGATGCAGGATCTTGGTGGCCATTTTACAAGGATATATCCTGGTTGGCACCTTTACAGCTTTCCCCCCAAGACAATCATTATGGGAACAGATGGCTTTGCCTTTAGCTGGTCAATAAATAAAAAGGCTTTAAAAAAAATTTTTTTTTAATCTCTTTCAAGCTTCATCTCAATTATCTCAGGAAAAAAGTCTCAATTGCATTGACCGGGTCTTTTAAAATAGATTAATTGGCTGTCATAAAGTTTCCTAAGTTAGACTACAAAAATCACGAAACACACACTCCTAGCCAGAGCAAACGTCGGCTTCCTGAAAAGGAGCCTGACTTTTCCAGAAGGCGTTTTACTGGTTTGCCTTTGTAGAGATGGGAACGGCAGTCTCCTACTGCCCATGAGAAATGATTTTCCTTGGTAACCTGGGGACGGACACCACCTGATGAGGAGGTGGCCCACCCCTGAAGAAGTGCCCCGATTCATCAGAACAAAGTGCCCGTCTTCCTGTGTAGAGGATGACTTAGAATCTTTCCTATGCCTACAGCGCCTAGCAAGTACCAAGCCTTCAATCATTCATTCTTTCATTCATTAATGCCTCGGACAATATTTATCGAGGCTAACTCCAGGCCAGGCACTGTGCTAAGTGCTAAGTCTGTTCAATACAGGGGCAAACAAGACAAGGTCCTGCTCTCTTGGGGCTCCCGTTCTATTGACAGGGACCAAATAACACAGAAGCACACGTCCGAGAGTGAAGAAAAAGAACACCATGGAAGCAGAGAGAGGACCATGGGCAGGCGGGCAAGGGATTCTTACAGAAGTCGGAGAAAGCCTCTCGTAAGAGGTGATGCTTGAGCAGAGACTTGGGTGATGTGAGACAAGAAGCCAGACAAATACCTGGGAAGAACTTTCCGGGCAGAGGGAACAGAAGTCCATACTTGGGAAAAACTTGTTGTGTTCAAGGAACATCTACTCGAGAAGGCTAGCATCTCCCACGTGTCAGGATGGCTAGCACCAAAAAGACAAAAGAAAGCTAGTGTCGGTCAGGATATGGAGAAAAGGGACCTCTCCAAACCATAAGAGACTCTTAAACACTGAGAACAAACTGAGGGTTGATGGGGGGTGGGGGAGAGGGGAAAGTGGGGGATGGGCATTGAGGAGGGCACCTGTCAGGATGAGCACTGGGTATTGTATGGAAACCAATTTGATAATAAATTATATTAAAAAAAAGAAAAAAGCAAAGGGACCCTTCTACATGGTCTAGCAATTCTACTTCTGGTTATGTATCCAAATCACCACCTCAAAAAGATATGTGCAGTGTTCAATGCGGTATTATTGGGGGTATGGCTCAGCGGTAGAGCATTTGACTCCAATGCGGTATTATTTACAACAGCCAAGACATGGGAACAGCCTGAGTGTCCACCAATAGGTGAATGGATAAAGAAAATGTGGTGTGTGTGTGTGTGTGTGTGTGTATAATGGAATTATTATATCATATAATTTATTATATAATAATATAATTATATATAATTAATCTATAATATGAATATAACATATAATATATATAATGTATTATAATATAATGTATACAATATAATATATAATATTAGCTGTTATATATCATATAATACATTATGTATAATATTATATTATATATTTAATAATTATTATATAATTGTTATATTATATACATAATGGAATATTCAGCCATAAGAAAGAAGGAAATCTTACCATTTGTGACAACATTAATGAGCACTGAGGGCATATACGAAGTGAAATAAGTCAAAGACAAATACTCTAGGTACTCATTTATAATGGAAACTAAATAATCGAAACTCACAAATACAGAGAACAGATCTGTTGGTTCCCAAAGGCAAGGGATTGGAGGTGAGTATAACGGATGAAGGGGGTCAAAAGGTAGGAACTCACAGTCGTAACAGAAATAAGTCCTGGGGTGTAGTATACGGAATGGTGGCTGTAGTTAATTATACTGTATTATATATTTAAAGTTGCCCACAGAGTAGACCTTAAAAGTTTTCACACAAGAAAAAGAATTGTGACTATGGGAGGTGATGGGTATTAACTAGACGGACTGCATTTTGCAATATATGCAAATGTCAGATCTTTATGTTGTGCACCTTGGACTATCACGATGCTGTAGGTCAATTGTATCTCACTGAAAGTGGAGGACAGAATACTAGAATAAACCAGGTGCCGGGGGGTGCAGGATAAGGGGGACCCACCCGTGCAGTCTTGGTTGACTGTTGTAGGGAACTTGGATTTGGTTCTTCTGAGGTTTCCCTTTGTCTGTGGGGGTCAGCAGTTGTCACATGATGCGCTTGGATGCGGTTTTCTTTCATACTTATCTGGCTGGCGTTCAGTGTCCCTACAGGACATGTGCTTTCCTACGTGGTTTGGAATTTGTTTTAGTTACTATCTCTTCAACTCTTACTTCTGCTTCATTTTCTTGCTTGTCTCCTTCTGGAACTTCCAGTATTCGAGTGTCAGACGTCTTCTCTACATGCTTCTGTCGCTGCCTCTCTCCCGCTTTCCTCTGTCTGCATTTCCTTCCAGATATTTTCCTTGTCCTACGTCACTAACCTTCTCCTCAGCTGCATCTAATCTGTGGATAAAGCCTTCGGGTCTTAATTTGCTATAGTATTTTTCATTTCCAAGATTCTCTTTTGTTTCTCTTTATAGCTTCTAATTCTCTGCCAAAAGTTTCCACTCATATATATTTCCTTGACTATGTTAAGCATAGTTATTATCTTAAGTCTGTTTTTTTCGATTCCCTGCCGCTATGTTTCTTTCACCTCTCTCTCTCTCTCTCTCTCTCTCTCCCCTCTGTCTTCTCTCTCTCCTCTCTCCTCTCTCTCCTGTCTGTCTCCTCTCTCTCCCCTGTGTCCTGTGTCTCTCTGTCTCCTCTCTCTCCTCTCTTCTCTCTCATCTCTCTCTTCTGTCTCTCTCTCTCTCTCTCTCTCTCTCTCTCTCTCTCTCTCTCAATCTCTCTCTCTAGGTATTGCTGTCTTGCCTCCACATGTACCAGGAGATTTTGACTGAATGTCACACGCTGGCTATGAAAAACACAGAGATCTAGGGAAGTGTCCTTGTTGCAGAGAGAAAGTGCATTTACTTACGGCAGGCTGCTACGGATGCCGACAATCCCTAATCTCCTTAATCTGATGTGGGATTGAAACGATCCAAAGCTGGGCTTCATTTCTCACAAGGGCCAGTCTATGCATTGGCACCCCTTCCTCTTAGAGCACAGCCCCGTGTGGTTCTCCCGCACCAAGTACTCTGGGCTTGTGGGGACGTCCAGGACATCCAGCTCCAGACGGGCCCTGAAGTCCAATGCTCGTCCACCCCCATCCCGTTATCTACCAAGAGCTCTGTCAGCTTCTTTCCCCTTCTGCGAAAAAGACACCTCGTGGTCCCACAAGCCGGCTTGCCTTTCTGTGTTCATCCGTCTCCCACATCTTGGCTCTAGAAGTCTTCAAGCCCTGTTAACTCTCCAGTGCCTGCAAATGCTATTCCTATTTTCTTCATTTCTGGCTGTTCTTTGGGGGAAGGAGTTGGACTTCATTCTACGTGTATGTGATAGAGTGCATGCAAAAATAACCCAAATTCTCCAGCTCTCCCTCCATAGATACGTGCACGCACGCACACACGCACACAGACTCACACACATTGTTTCTAAACACATTCTGTTTCAGTCGTATATTACGTACATTAGAACATGTACAATACATACATTATCGAATAGAATGAAGGATGGGAAACCAGCAAATATAAATAAAAGGTGTAATCGTTTCCTCTTCCCCCCCCCCCAACACTGGAGACCATTGGTCCAGGAATAGCTGGGGGGGGGGGGCAGTTAGCTATGGGGAGCCTCGAGGACTGGCGTGGGGGGTGAGAAGCGGCTGTTGAAAGTTTTGAAGGTAGAGTTGACGCTTGCTGATGAATTGGGCGTGGAGTGCAAAGAAGGGTCAAGGACAAATCCTATGTCCTGTCCACGCAGCTGCTGACTGACACGGGGAGGACCAGGCTCGGGGAGGGGTGGAAAAGTCTGTTGTGCAGAGCGGCACGTTAGAGGTTCTAAAGCCTGGTCGGCAACAGCTTTTCCCCCAGAGGATCCTTCCCTCTGAAGTCGAACTCAAGAAAGTGGGGCAGGGGCACCTCGGTGGCTCAGTCAGTTGAGCGTCCAATTCTTGGTTTCTGCTCAGGCCATGATGTCATGATTCGTGAGTTTGGGCCCCACGTCAGGCTCCACACTGGGCATGGAGATGGCTTGGGATTTTCTCTCTCTCTCTCCCTTTGCCCCTCCCCTGTCACTCACACTCGAAAGAAGGAAGGAAGGAAGGAAGGAAGGAAGGAAGGAAGGAAGGAAGGAAGGAAGGAAGGAAGGAAGGAAGGAAAGAAGGAAGGAAGGAAGGAAGGAAGGAAGGAAGGAAGGAAGGAAGGAAGAAAGAAAGAAAGAAAGAAAGAAAAGGAGAGGGAGGGAGGGAGGGAGGGAGGGAGAAAGAAAGAAAGAAAAAGAAAGAAAGAAAGAAAGAAAGAAAGAAAGAAAGAAAGAAAGAAAGAAAGAAAGAAAGAAAGAAAGAAAGAAAGAAAAAGGGGAAGGAGGGAGGGAGGGAGGGAGGAAGGGAGGAAGGAATTTGGGCAGACTGAAATCCCAGATCTTCCAAAACCTTCCTTAGACTCCTTGCATTGCTTCCAAACTGTGTTCGCAACAGCTTTTGGACCTCTGGGCCAGCATTTCCCAACTTGGGATCTTCAGAATACAAGTTCTACCAGGAGTGAACACATCTTCTGTGGCAAAGAAGGAGGACGAGGAAGCAGAGGAGGAGAAAGTTTCCCATGACCAGTTTGGGAAGCACAGCACTAAACAGCATGAACTTGCTGCGCACTTTATTTACTGCAGGACTTCTCAGAGCCTTTAACATGCTAATGCGCACTGATCCTCTAAGAAGGATACCGGGTCTGTAGCGGTTCCCAGATGGATTTTCCTGCATGCCCACTAACAGCCCATGAAGTAACTCTGTTCTACTAAACAGTTCAGGAGACTGCTCCAGACCAGGGGTCGGCGACTATAGCTCACTGTCAAATCCAGCTCACTGCCTGTTCTTGTGTGGCCAATAAGCTTGTAAGCTTGGTTGCTCCTTTTTTTTTCAATTGTGCTGTCTCAGCTCAGTGCCTCCTCCTCCAGGAAGACCTCCCTGACACCCTAAACTGGGTCAACTGCTTCTCCCTTCACTCTCAGCACTCCCTGGAGTTGTCACATTTTTAAACAGTTGGGGAAAAAATTTTTTAAAATACAATGTTGCTATAGTTTTCAGCATACAGATCTTTCGCCTCTTCAGTGAGGTTTATTCCTACCCAGGTATTTTATGGGTTTTGGTGCAACTGTAAATAATCCAGCGATGAAATGGGCAGAAAACGTGAATAGACACTTTTCCAAAGAAGACATCCAGAAGGCTAACAGACACATGAAAAGATGCTCAACATCACCGACCATCAGGGAAATACAAATCAAAAACCACACTGAGATACCACCTCACACCTGTCAGAATGGCTAAAATTAACAACAGAGAAAACAAAAGGTGTTGGCAAGGCTGCAGAGAAAGGGGAACCCTTTTGTGCTGTTGGTAGGAATGCAAACTGGTGCAGCCACTATGGAGAAGAGTATGGAGGTTCCTCAAAAAGTTAAAAATAGAACTATCCTATGACTCAGTAATTGCACTACTAGGTATTTATCCAAAGATACAAAAATGCAGATTCGAAGGGGCACAGGCACCCCCATGTTTATAGCAGCGCTATCGACAACAGCCAAAGTATGGAAAGAGCCCAATGTCCATCAGCTGATGAATGGATAAAGGAGATGTGGTTTATACATACAGTGGAGTACTACTCAGTGATCAAAAAGAATGAAATCTTGCCATTTGCAACAACGTGGATGGAACTGGAGGGTATTATACTCAGCATAAGTCCATCAGAGAAAGATAAATATCAGGCGATTTCACTGTATGTAGAGTTTAAGAAACTCAACAGATGACCATAGGGGAAGGGAAGGAAAAATAAGACAAAAACAGAGAGGGAAGCGAACCATAAGAGACCCTTAAAATACAGAGAAGAAAGTGAGGGTCGCTGGAGGGGAGGTGGGTGGGGGGATGGGCATTAAGGAGGGCGCCTGTCGGGATGGGCACTGGGTGTCGTATGTAAGAGATGATTCACTGGGTTCTACTCCTGAAACCACGACTACACTGTATGCGAACTAACTTGAATTGAAATTGGAAAACAAAACAAAAAGAAAACCAATGTTTATGACAGGCTAAAATTTCATCAAATTTGAATTTCAGTGTTCGTAATAAAGTTTTATTAGAACACACCCATGCTCATTCGCTTACGCATCCCCTATGGCCGCTTTCTACAGCTGCAGGGCCAAGCCGCTCTGGCAGAACCCACATGCCCACAAAGCCCAAGCTATTTACCCTCTGGCTTTCTTAGAGTGTGCCAACCCCTGCTGTCAACTTCCCACACAATGTAGCATCAAAATATATGCCCTTTACAGGAATTTTGGGACAGTGAAACTGTTCTGCAGGCTACTATACCGTGATGGATTCCTCATTACACGTTTGTCCAAACCCCTAGCACGCACACCCCCAAGAGGGAGCTCACGTAAACTAGGAACTCTGGGCGAGGATGGTGAGCCAGTGGAAGTTCATCGATTGTAACAGATGTACCACAATGGGAGAGGGGGATGCTGATGGTGGGGGGAGGCTGTGAGTGAAGGGGGCAGGGGCCATACGAGAAACCACTGAACCTTTGGCTCCATTTTGGTGTGAACCTGAAACCACTATAAAAAAGAGTCTAGGATTTTTAAAAAGGACTTATTGTGGGCCGCCTGGGTGTCAGTTGGTTGAGCGTCCAACCCTTAATTTCAGTTCAGGTCATGATCTCATGGTCGTGGGTTGGAGCCCCGCGTCGGGCTCTGTACTGACACCTTGGAGCCTGCTTGGGATTCTCTCTGTCTCTCTGCCCCTCCCCTTGGTCTCTCTGTCTCTCCCTCTCTCTCAAAATAAATAAAGTAATAAATAAATAAATAAATAAATAAATAAATAAATAAATAAATAAATAAGAAGTAGCCTGGGTGGCTCTGTCAGTTAAGCCTCTGACTCCAGCTCAGGTCATGATCTCACCATCTGTGAGTTCAAGCCCCGCATCAGGCTCTGTGCTGACGGCTCAGAGCCTGGAGCCTGCTTCGGATTCCGTGTCTCCCTCTCTCTCCCTGCCCCTCCCCCACTCACACTCTGCCTCTGTATCTCAAAAATAAACATTAAAATTTTTTTTTAAAAAAGAAAGAGCCTTGGAGGCTAAAAAATAAGAGAGGACATATTGTTTTACCATGTATATAAAAGGGAGAGGAAGAAGTGTGTGTGTGTACAATGCACATGTATCTGTACTGAGTTATATATGCATCAAATATCTCTGGAAGGAGTGAGTGAGACTGATTGCCTCCAGAGCAGGGAGCGGGATGGTTGGAATACGGTAAAACCTTGGAGTAACTTGTTCTGCCAGTCCGCAAGACGAGCAAACATTTCTAATAAATGGTGGCTTGATAAACAAACGATGTCTCGCAACATGAGTAGCACAGTGAGACCAAAGGTCACATGATCACAACTGAACCAATGGTTCTCCTTTCTCTCTCTGTCTCTCTCTCTCTCTCTCTCTCTCTCTCTCTCGCTGCAAGATTGTGGGTGACTGTCTCCCAAGCTCAGGTGCTCAGTCTCAGGCCTCAGTGTTTGGCAGAAATCGGTGATTTTTCAGAACATTGGAAGGCGCCCCCAACAGGCACTGGTGTATTTTTTTGTCACTTCAAAGCCCCTACAGACAGTACTTTGCTTTTCCATACAAGAGTGGGCTTAGGAATGCTTTGCTCCATTCTAGCTCATTGGATAATTTCCTTGTTAAAGTTGCACAAAAAGAAAAAGACTCGGGGCGCCTGGGTGGCGCAGTCGGTTAAGCGTCCGACTTCAGCCAGGTCACGATCTCGCGGTCCGTGAGTTCGAGCCCCGCGTCGGGCTCTGGGCTGATGGCTCGGAGCCTGGAGCCTGTTTCCGATTCTGTGTCTCCCTCTCTCTCTGCCCCTCCCCCGTTCATGCTCTGTCTCTCTCTGTCCCCAAAATAAATAAACGTTGAAAAAAAAAAATTTAAAAAAAAAAAAAAAAAAAGAAAAAGACTCCACTGAGGCAACAGACAGCAGTGATTCCGTTAGTGATGGTGAAAGCCGTCCTACACAATAACCCTCCTCTCTCTTGTCTCCCACACACCAGTCACAAAGGTTTTCAAAGTAATTGCAGATTAATTTATTTTTCTTTATATTTTGTACTTTCTTTATCATTTTGCATTATATTACACTATTGTAATCATTTTTTTTTTAACATTTATTCATTTTTGAGAGAGAGAGAGACAGAGAGAGAGACAGAGAGCAAGCAGAGGAGGTGCTGAGAGAGGGGGAGACACGGAATCTGAAGCAGGTTCCAGGCTCTGAGCGGTCAGCACAGAGCCCGACGTGGAGCTCAAACTCAAGAACCGCGAAATCATGACCTGAGCTGAAGTCAGTCGCTCAACCGACTGAGCCACCCAGGTGCCCCAGTATTGTAATTATTTTTATATGAATCATTTTATATGAATATTTCCATTATTTCTTATGGGGAAATTCACTTTGATATACAAGTGCTTTGAATAACAAGCATGTGTCCAGAATGAGTTATGCTCACAAACCAAGGTTTTACTGTACTTGAGTTGAGGGGAAGACATTTGTGGTTTATTGATTTTGAACCAGGTGAATGTATTACCTACCACATATTTTAATTAAAATTGATGAGAAATAAGTTTTGTTTTTTGTGGGGCCTGGAGGAGGTATTTTGGGTTTTGTTTAGAAAGAGGGAGAATACCACCCAGGTGCCCCGAGAAATAAGTTTTTTTCAAGTAAGTGCTCTCCCACTGGGTGTTATATGCAAGCCAATTTCACAATCAATTATATTTAAAAAAAATTTTTTTTAACGTTTATTTATTTTCGAGACAGAGAGAGACAGAGCATGAACGGGGGAGGGTCAGAGAGAGGGAGATACAGAATCCGAAACAGGCTCCAGGCTCTGAGCTGTCAGCACAGAGCCTGACACAGGGCTCGAACTCATGGACCGAGAGATCATGACCTGAGCCGAAGTCGGCCGCTTAACCGACTGAGCCACCCAGACACCCTGACAATAAATTATATTTTAAAAATAAATAAAGTGAGTTCTCTCCCATTCAGAATTTTTTTTTTTTAATATTTACTGTTGAGAGAGAGAGAGAGAGAGCACGAGCGAGGGAGGGGCACAGAAAAGAGGGAGGCACAGAATCCGAAACAGCCTCCAGGCTCCAAGCTGTCAGTGCAGAGCCCGACACGGGGCTCAAACTCGGGAACAGTGAGATCATGTCCTGAGCTGAAGTTGGATGCTTAACCGGCTGAGCCACCCAGGCGCCCTTCAATGTTTTTCTTCCTCAGTTCTCCTCACTGCCCTGAGAGCAGGAACCATGCCCTACACTTTTCTGTCGGTGGCAGGACCTGGCACGGCTCCGAGCACAGATATCCCCGTAGCGATTTTCTCCCTGACTGTCCGATATTTGTTAGGAGGGGCGTGTGTCCCAGACCTTTTGGAAACACACGGAGAATGACAAGTGCAAGAACATATCCAGGGGGGGAAACAAAGCCACCGTGCTACTTAGGACAGGCAGAGACCAGCGTCCTGCACGGGGGACATGCCAGCGTGGGATGCATCCTGGCCCCGTGTGCACGGTGCCTGGGTCATTTCTCTTCCAGGAGAGAAATTTAAACTGCACGATTGAACTGCATGATGTATTGGCTTTAACACTTGTCAGGTGGGGATCGCAGGAATACCTGGCCTTCGGCTGCTTTGAAAGTTAAACAGGAGTAGTTGAACCGTAAGAATTAAAACCGCTCTGTCGATGGTTAAGGCACCATACCGCCAGCCTAGGAACGCCCTCCCGACCAGGCCCATCCCTAGAGTTGGTGGCACCAAGGGGGGGGGGGCCTACAAACCACATGCTGCAATATTTTTTAATGTATTTTTTAAGTTTATTTATTTTGAGAGAGAGAAAGAGAGAGGCAAAGAGGGGCAGAGAGAGAGAGAATCCCAAGCAGGCTCCACACTGTCAGCACAGAGCCTGACTCAGGGCTTGAACCCCCGACCGTGAGATCATGAGCTGAACAGAAACCAAGCGTCGGACCATTCAACGACTGAGCCCCCCAGGCGCCCCACACTTGGAAATACTTTAAAGTAATGAACCAAGGTGGCAGACCATTATAGTGTCCCGCCCCTTCCAAGTCGGTAAATAGACCTTATCACAACCCGGAAAACCGGGTTGAATTTGGAAATCTTGGACTCCGGGGAGTTCTGGAATCTGCTGGCCCTTGCCTCCAGCCTGCTGCCCCACCAGAGGCTCTCCATCCTCCCTTTCCCCCCACTCAGCTGTGTCCCGCCCCCTAAGAAGCTCACAGGCACCTGGGATGTCCCCCTACTGCCTCCGCCCTCCCCCCCTCCCCGGGCTACAGTCACAAACAACCTATCCACAGCCACCCCCTGGGCCTCAGGAGCCACAACTACCACAGCTCAGCCCTCGGGAGGGCAGACCCTGAGAACAGTCTTGGGACAACTGGGGAGGGAATTGCAGAGTCCCCAGCATGGGAGGCTGGTCTGGAGGGTCACAGGCTCCAGCCTCAGCCCCCAGACTCCTGGCCCCATGGGAAAACCGGGGCGAGGGGCTCCGGCAGGACTGATGTGACAGGAAGCTGATATCGGCTACTTCTCCCCGAGGACTCCCTACGTGCCAGGCGCCCTTCATGTGCTTTACACACATTATTTCACGTAATAACAAAGTCTTCCCTCAACGCTGACTGCTGAGTGGCATTTTTGTTCGCAGCTCAGCAAGACTGTCCCTTGAAAGCCTGCTGTCACCTAGAAGAAGGACTTTCGAAGTTCTAGGCGGAGAGGAGTCAGATCCTCAAGATGCTTCCCGGGGACGGGAAGATCCCCCTTCCTATCACCTGTGGTGACCACGCCATAGGTGGGAGAAGAACATGAGGTCAAAAATAACCTGGACTATATGAGCCGTGTCTCCATGGACAGGACAAGGGAGAGCACTGACTCTTGTCCAGGACAATATCTGGAGCCCTAGAACATCCCAGGCACAAAGGAGGGAGGCTGCAAGCCCTCAGCTCAGAAAAGGAGGGGCCATGGAGATGGGAACCCGGACAAGCCTCAGGAATGGCCCCCTGGCCTGTGGGTAGCATGCAGGGGACCAAGTACCCCGGTAAGGGGGTATGGACTGGCTGAGTGTGCCCATGGGCTGGAGGAAACCTGGAGTATCTAGAAAACCTTTCCTCTTTGATAAAGTCAACTAAGGAGGAATCAGTCCGCCTCCAAACAGCAGTGTGTTGAGGTGATGGCTGGTACAGCAGCAACCATTTTGTGACCAGGGGAGGACAAGCCTAAGGCGTTCACCCCCAAAGAGAAAAGGGACCCCAGTCCCTGATGACATCCCTGAGCCACTGAACTCCAGAAGTGCTACCTGTGGGCCTGACAATGTGGATTTGAGGGTTTAAGCCCTTTTTACTGAGATTCTTCATGGCCCACCACTCAAAACTTCCTAATGACAGCGAATCCTTTCCTGCTCAGACACAGTTTATTTCCTACCAAACGACTTAACATGGTTGCTTTTCCTGGAGAAAGTAAAGGGAAGGCAGGCAGGTCACCAATACCACATGCCTTGAGAAGAAATTGTCTGAGCAGGGACGGTTATTTATTTATTTCTTAAGTTTACTTATTTATTTTGAGAGAGTGCGCACTTAAGTTGGGGAGGGGCAGAGAGAGAACCCCAAGCAGGCTCCACACTGTCAGCGCAGAGCCCGACTAGGGGCTCGAACTCGCGAACCACGAGGTCATGACCCGAAGCAAAGTCAGACGCTTTCACCAACTGAGCCAGCCGGGCGCCCCCAGGGACGGTTCTTGTGAGAGAGAAAACCACTTGGAAGTATTTAACGAGACTAAGGGCGTCTGGTTCAACTGCCCTTTGATGGAGGCAGCGAGGGGCATCAAGGAGAGGGGGCTGTCCCGAGTGATCTAGCTCCTGAGCCGAGGCTGGCGAAGACGTCCGTTTTCTGGAGTCCTGGCCCCAAGATGCCAAGGGAGGCCGAGAAGATCCAGGGAGCTCTCTGAGCCTCAAGGTTTTCATCTCCGTATCGGGAATAAGGACGGAACCTTACGCGGAAGGCAGGACGTGGTCAAAGCCAAGTGTCCTCGAGGCCCAGGCTCACGGAACCCCATCTGTCATCCCCAGGAGCAATCCCCACCTAGTGACCCACTGGCCGTGCAGCACTCATGTACCAAACTGCTTTGAGGGGAACAATGAGCTGGATGAGAAAGTTCCTGAAAAACTCTTCCCCGGACACCAGCTTGAGCCACACGCGGTCTCAGAGCCCATCCTCCCCAGCTAACCAGAGCCCACCCCTGCCTCTGCCCCCCACCCCCCGGCTCGGGGGCCCCTGGGGGCGCCTCACCCATCCTGTGAGCCACCCCCAGTTCCATCCTCACTTTCCTTCCTCAGCTCCTCCTCTGGGCCCAGCTCCAGAACCCACCGTGCCCACCAGGCACCACCCTCCCGACTGGTCTTTCCTTCCAGCGCAGGTCACGTGCAGCTGCCCGGGGACCCTGGACACGCAGCCCTGAGAAGGCTGAGGAGGGCTGGGTGTGGTCTAAGCTAAGAACTCATCGGTACGCACAGTGATGCACCGCAGGGGGAGCGGTTAAACTAAATCCACTTAAAGTACAAACAGGAGTTGGCTGTTCACGCGGCAGTATGTTTACGAATGTTTATATACACAGTTGAGAAAAACAGTAATCAGACTTCCCAGCCCTTGGCGGTGGAGGTAAACAAGGACACTCTCCGCTGGGTTTTGTTTTTGACTTTGCCATTAGGGTGGTAGCGGTCGGAGGCACGATGGCTAAGCGCGGCTCGTATACAGAACGCTGGTCTATATTCCCCCAACTATGACTTCTGTGTTGAATCAGAAATCATCCACTCGGAAGGTATCTCTTATTGATACAGAGAAAGAAACGGCATTGCCCACGAGATCAGAGCCTGGGCAGTGCCGGCCATAATGATGGCACCCCAGGAAGATGCGGTAACTGGCTGATTGGCCCTTAACCCAAGGGCTGATGGACCATGCGCGCTTCCTGGGGGCACGCAGCGCCTGCAAAAGTTAAAAATAAGTAAGTAAATAACTCAAGCTGGGGACCCTGGGTGGCTCGGTAGATTCAGCATCCGACTCTTGATTTCGGCTCAGGTCATGATCTCACAGTTCGAGGGTTCAAGCTCTGCATCAGGCTCTGGGCTGATAACACAGAGCTTGTTTGGGATTCTCTCTCTCCCTCACTCTCTCTCTTTCTCTCTCTGCCCCTCCCCTGCTTGTGCTCTCTGTCTCCCTCGCTCTCTCTCTCTCTCTGCCCCTCCCCCGTTTGTGTTCTCTCCCTCTCTCTGTCTCTCAAAATAAATAAATAAACTTTTAAAAATAAAATAAAATAGGGGCGCCTGGGTGGCTCAGTCGGTTGGGCGTCTGACTTCGGCTCAGGTCATGATCTCGCGGTCCGTGAGTTCGAGCCCCACGTCAGGCTCTGTGCTGACAGCTCAGAGCCTGGAGCCTGTTTCGGATCCTGTGTCTCCCTCTCTCTGACCCTCCCCCGTTCATGCTCTGTCTCTCTCTGTCTCAAAAATAAATAAACGTTAAAAAAAAAATTTTTTTTTAATTTAAATAAAATAAATGAAGCGAATATATGAATACAGTGAGCCGATCTTGCCATCGTCCATCAGACACTGCAGGAAGACAGATGGGTGGGGGAAGGAACAGTGGAGCTGATTCATTTCATCCTGGGCCGCTCTTGATTTGCCATCCAAAGAACACATTCTGGACTTGCAAGCTGTACAAGCGAGCCTGAAAAGGGAAGGGGAAAAAAAGGAACGCCCTTGGACAGAACTTGAACAGCCGAGTTGAGAGGCATGTCTTTGTGTGGGTTGCAATCTATTTTCTCTGGGTTCGATGGGTTATTCTAGCACCCAAAGTTTTCCAAAAAAACGTCAGACGAGTTTACCACAGCAATTAAGCTGTCTGCCATCTGCGAGAGGCTTGGCTTAAGGTTTGCTGAAGTTAAATATATTTTGAAAGAAAAAATTAAGACTTTCATGTTTTGCATATCAGTCGGGCTCAGCAGCGTGAGGCATCGGAGGCTCTTCAGGGAGAAAAGTTCTCCCTAAGGAATAGTTTAGCGTTGGCATGCTGGTATTTCAGAACCCAGGAACACACTGAAAATGAGTTATTCCTTAAGAAACACTGGGCCTAATCTTGGGATTGGCAAACTTAAAACTTCATGGGGAAGTTCAGCCAAGCAGCTGAGATTAACACTTTATACCATCTTCCCAAATGGCAAGTTATTTTCAGAAAACCAGACTCAGATATTAACTGAATGTCACATTCCCACCCCACAGTTTCTGGAGAGTAAATAAATGTCTAAAATGATGTTTAAACCTGTGGTTTAACATTCTGAGTGTCTGCAAAGCCTTATACTCTCCCAACAAAAGGTTCTCGATGAACTTCTTCCCCAAGAAAAGGATGTGCTGTCTACATCAAGTTCACGTGTGCCTGGGAATGTTACGATTCTTTTCACTCGCCCATCTTTGGCCCAGAGGTATGTTTTATTCTTTCTTGAGAGAAAAAAAGAAAACATTCCAGAAAGCAAAAAGGCATACTTGAATTTTACCCTCTGCATATGGGGGGAAATATCAATGTGTCTTCCTCATTTTTTTCCAAGAATGAATGACTGGAGCTTTCTCCCATTTTCAAGCAGTGGTGTGCTGGCAAAGCAGCTCTCCAAGAGGAAACTCAAAATCTTGATTGGTAGCAGTTGCCGATCTCCATGATGTAAATATTATTTGATATTGACTTAATATTATTATTATTGTCCACAGCATGTATTATTCATCCAAAAATGTAAATAACCGTACCAGCATTGATAAAATTCCAACTAAAAATACAGACAATAGAGCACCTGGGAGGCTCAGTCGGTTGAGCATCTGACTTCGGCGCAGGTCATGATCTCACAGCTCGTGAGTTCAAGCCCGATGTCAGGCTCCTCGCTGACAGCTCAGAACCTGCTTGGGATTCTCTCTCTCCCTTTCTCTCTGTCCCTTCCCCCGCATACTCTCTCTCTCAAAATAAATAAATAAACTGTTAAAATTAATTAATAACAATAACAAATAATAATAATAAAAATAAAATAAGTTTTAAAAATACAGACAATAGTAAAGACCTCTGCCATTAAGAACCTTACTTAGCATTTGGGGAGCCTGGGTGGTTCAGTCGGTTAAGCGTCTGACTTCAGCTCAGGTCATGATCTCACGGTTCATGAGTTGGAGCCCCACATCAGGCTCTGCGTTGACAGCTCAGAGACTGGAGTCTGCTTCAGATTCTGTGTCTCTCTTTCTCTCTGCCCCTCCCCTGCTCATGCTCTGTCTCTCTCTCCCTCAAAAATAAATAAACGTTTTTAAAAATTTTTTAAACCTCACTTATCATTTAACAATAGGAAAAGTATGCAAAGATAAAGATCTCTAAACACACATCAGTTTGGAATATTCTTTCCCATTCTAGGCACAACTTTTTTCAGGTAGTCATAGCATACAAGACTGTCCAGGCAGTGCCAACCAGGATGTTGTGAGGCATTGGAACCACGTGGTTTGGGGATGGTGGACAGGAATTAAGGAAAAGAGGAGATGTGGATAAACATGAATTGCCTTATAAATCAAGTGCTTCCAAGAGGACTGTCACTTGGAAGAGGAGTTGGGAGTGACTTCCTTTTTTCTAAAGATGCAAACCAGGTCTTTCCCAGGCATTGGATTAGGAATTTGAACTGGAGACAAGAATCCATTCGGAGCTACTTTAAGTTTCTAAGTAAGGGCAACGTGTGAGCAAAAGAGTGTTCTCCTGGAGATGGTCATAATTTACCTACTTACACACCTGAGGCGGGGGGAGCTAAGAATCAAAGTCAATGATAATGGATGGTCCCGGAGCTTCACAGACCACCTTGGACATGCTACTCCGAGCACGAGAACCGGTGGAGTCTACCAGAGAGGGCTCGGAACAAATTTATCCCACTCCTGGGGAAATGTCCCGGTAAACATTCTATCTGCTGAGCCACCGTCCACCAAAAATGAGTATGTGCAAAGATTATATTACCATCATTCTAAGGAGAACGACGATTTCTCCTCTGGGCATTGTTAAGGGTCATCGCAGATGTAAGAAGTTTCCAGAACACGGCAGACATTCCTCTATCTACACTGGTCCATCTACTGCCCACCCAACCATGTGCCTCCCAAGGCTTGCACTCAACCAGGGACACAGACGGTGAGGCCACAGACTCTTGAACTTGGATCCGCTGACATTGGATTTTCTGTCACAAACAACTATCATCTTGCAATCCACAGATTAATCGATCGGTACGACACAGCATAGACCTTGGAATAAAACCTGAAGACCTTTCAGGCAAGTGTTTTTAAGCTCTCAAAGGCACTCTGAGTTGGAATCGTGGCGTGGACACCCAACGCTCCTGTGAACTGACCCTGAATTTGAGACACGCCAGGCTGGCTTAGCCATGCAGTTGTTTCCACAGCCCCCCTCGCTCCCCACACTCTACTCCCCTGTGGGCTGGGAGGTACAGCTCCCCCACGGAGGGCTGACATTCCTGACCAGTGAGGGCTGACAGTCAAGCTTGCCTACAGCGACATAGACCCCAGCAAGGGAACTGACATTCCCAAGGCCAAGCTTTGGGCCCTCTGGTGGCACTTCCCCTGCTGATCCTTCTGCTGTGAGTAGTGTCTCTACTCGGGGGTCAAGTGTTCCGTGAGCGTCTTATCTTCTCCAAGACGACAGACGTGCTACCCTAAAGCTGGGGGAGCTCTGGGCCCTTTAGGAAAACAAGGGGGGGGAGTGAAAAATGAAGCCTCAGTGTGAAAGTATTGAACGGCCTCCAAGGAACACAGCGGGAACCAACACAGAAAACCAGAATATTTTCTGTGCACACACGGGGGGACCCACCACCAGCCCCCGGGGGAAAATAAACCAGCACCACACTTGGCCCCTGGACAACGTCCCCCATCTCCGGATCTGGGCATCTGTAGATGGTCCCTGATGGTTGCTCGGGAGGACAGTGGTGCAGGAATGAGCCCCCTGCCCAGACAAATGGGCTATCGCTCAAGCAAATATCATCCCTACCCCGACACCCCACCAGGAATAATGCATGCCAGCCTGTGAGGATGGAAGAGAACTGTGCAATGCTCACCAGGCTCCGGGGGAGAGCGGGCGGCTTTCCAGCAGCCCTACCCTGGCTTTGTTTCCAGCTGGGGTGTGCTATGTATGTCCCTGAGGATTCTAGAACCTCTGCCCTCGAGTCTCGAGAGCCCAGCGCTGGGGCCGCTATGGATTCTGTGTACACAGCCCCACTGCACACGAACCCGTGAGCCCTCACTCACAACAGCAAGCCCCGGGGTCTTTCCCACCCACAACTCCTCGGTGGCCCACACAGGAGGCACAGGTCGGAAGACAAGACGGAGGCCAGGAGCCTCCTGCAAACCTCATCTGCTCTTCCGGCATTGCTCCCAGTCCTTGGAGAAACTGAGCCCTTGGGCCCCCGTATACGAGCAGCCCAATCATGCCTTTGTCATATTCCATTTTTTTTAACGGGGTCTGATTAATTTCATGCGTCAACTTGGCTGGGCCACGGTGCCCAACTGTGTGGTCAAACACCCATCTGGATGTGGCTGTGAAGGTATTTTTTAGTTGTGATTAACAGTTAAATCAGTAGACTTTGAGTAAAGCGGATTTCCCGCTGCGATGTGGGTGGGCCTCGCCCAATCAGTTGAAGACCTTAAGCTGAAAAAAGACTGAGGTCCCTGGAGGAAGAGGGAACTGTGCCTCCAGGTTGCCTTTGGACTCCAGCTGCAGCATCATTTCGTCCCTGGGTCTCCAGCCTGCCTTCCCAGCAGATTTCAGATGTGCAGATTTTAGATAGAGACAGATGGTAAAAGCACATCCTCTGTGTTCTGTCTCGAGAGGACCCTGACGCATGTCAGTGGACATATGGGTTTCCCAAGATGCCATCTGGAGAGCAAGTCACAAAGAGGCAGAAGCTGAGTTTCCTCAACCCCTGTGACCCCCAGCAGCATCCAGCCATGGCCCTGCCACACACAGACCCTCCACAAACACACGTTGGATCGACCGAGCCCACGGCCCGGGCTGGGACACGGGGACGGGCAGGTTGCCAGCCCTGAGAGGGCCCTCCCCGAGCGTTGCACCACAGGTGCCTGGCCGGCTTCACAGGGGCTGCAGGGAGAAGTCACCGGGTCCCCATGGACGTGGTGGCCCCACTACTCACCTCTGGCATCTGCACCCCACAGAGCCAGGGGGTCTGGTTGGCACCATCTGAAAATCTTGAGGTGCTCACTTGGCACGAACAAAGTCTGGGAACCATCTGCAAATTTCAGTTGACCACGCCATCCCACAAAAACTGGGCTGGGCACCCATCTGCCCGGTGGCCGGTACTCCTTTCCAACAGCCAAGGGCAGCCCCGAGCGGGATGCAGCGGACCAGAGCGTCAGGTGCGGGCCACAGCTCAGCCGTCCCAACTTGAGACGCTTCTCCTGGACCAGTAAGGCCTTCCTGCCCTGGGTCCCCCGTATCCCTGGCAGCACTTACCATTTCTGGCCGATCGGAGAGAGGAAATAGCCGCTCTTGGATTACTGGGCCATAAAGCTTCAAACGTGTAAAGACTCGGGTGTTGATATGAAACCCAGCACCGCCAGGGTGCAACCCAGCGCAGGGCTCGCACCCGGCCCCTGAGGCGCCTCCCTCCTCCGCTCCCTGGCTGCTCTTGGCTTCGGTCTGAAATCCCAGCAGTGGCCCCAGCCCCTTCCTGGGGCCTTGAATGTGGCAACACCCACCCTCCCTGCTGGCAGGACCCAAAAGGAGGTCCCTGGCTGCATCCCCACCCCCGTCAATGCCCCCTCCTCACTGGTGGGGGTCCTGCCTCCTCTCCCCTCCCTCCATCACTGCCACAAAATAGACAAGAGAGGCACAGAAGCCTTCTGCATTTCGGTGTCGCACAGGCGGTAGCCAACGATCTAAGTATCTCTCAGGACACAAGAAGCCATGAATGAGAGTCTCGATGTGTTCAAATGGCTTTGAGCCGTCCACACTAAGTGGAGAACCACAGGGGCCACTGGGCTCCTCCTGGGAACCCGCCCACTGAGATAAATCAGGTGACAGAGGGGCGCCTGGGTGGCGCAGTCGGTTAAGCGTCCGACTTCAGCCAGGTCACGATCTCGCGGTCCGTGAGTTTGAGCCCCGCGTCAGGCTCTGGGCTGATGGCTCGGAGCCTGGAGCCTGTTTCTGATTCTGTCTCCCTCTCTCTCTGCCCCTCCCCCGTTCATGCTCTGTCTCTCTCTGTCCCAAAAATAAATAAACGTTGAAAAAAAAAAAAAAATCAGGTGACAGAGAAGCTGGGGGGGTCGCAGAATCTCTTTGAGGTTGACAGAGCAGCTGTGGGTGAGCCCCCCGGGGAGGTGGGCCTGGTGTGTGCAGCAAGCGGCAAGTGGGAAAACCAGCCAGGTGGCTCAACGGGGCTGGAAGGTTCTTTGGGCTCATGGCCTGTTCTCTCCCCCAGGAGCCTCAGGGCAGACCCCTCCCGGGGCCCCCTGTGCACCTGGCAACAGCTCAGCTGAGGACCACAGCCTGTGAAGGGAATTCAGGGGACTCAGAACGTTGGAAATCGAGGGAAACAGCCACCGTGCACCCCCATGACCTTGGAGCCCAGCGCCCCAGTATCCGCACCATCCCCGACTCGGGGAGAGGCCTCGGAGCCCGGCGGGGGGGGGGGAGCCCCTGCGAAGGATCCCCTCCCCAGTTCTCCCCAGGGCCCTTCGTGGGAGGCTGGCTTCCTTAAAAAGGGACGTGCCTGGAAGGAAGCGAGAAGGGGTGGGGAGGAAGGGGTGGGAGCGAGGGAGAAGAGGCTGATGAGCCCTGTGCACTAGAAGTTTCTGTGTTCCTAAAATTCACCCCCAAGGACCACAATCAGCGTGGCCTTGCATCCAACCCCAGCCTGATGAGAGTAGTAAGAAGGTAAGAATTAAGAAGAAGATGACCTTTCAAGTCTCCCGAAAGAAAAAGTATTCATTCACTTGAGATGCCTTAACAACATACCACAGATTGGACGGCTTAAAACAACAGACGTTTCTTCTCTCATTGTTCTAGAAGCCCAAGACCAGAGGGCAAGCAGGGCCATGGTCCCTCTGGAGGCTCTAGGGGAGAACGTTTCTGACCCTCCCGCGCCCCCAGCTTCGGGTGGCTTGCCAGAATCTTTGGCATTGCTTGGCTTAAGGACACATTGCTCACTCTGGCTGTGCCTCTGTCCTCCCGTGGCATCTCCTGTGTGCCTGTGCCTCATCTCTTTTGTTTTTTCTTTTTTTTTTTTAATGTTTATATATTTTTGAGACACAGAGACAGAGCGTGAGCAGGGGAGGGGCAGAGAGAGAGGGAGACACAGAATCCAAAGCAGGCTCCAGGCTCCGAGCCATCAGCACAGAGCCCAAAGCAGGGCTCGAACTCACAAACTGAGTCATCCTGACCTGAGCCGAAGTTGGACATAACCGACTGAGCCACCCAGGTGCCCCTCGTCTCCTTTTCTGATAAGGACCCCCATCACGTTGGGTTAAAAACCCCTTTTACCCCAGTCTGACCTCATTTAACTAATCACATCTGCATCGATCTATTTCCAAATACGGTTGCATTTACAGGTACCAGGGGCTAGGAACTAAATGTATCTTTTTAGGGGGACACAATACCTACAAAAAGACAAAAAGAAGGTTTTTATTGGCGCTTTCGATGGTAATGGATGAAAGAAACCAGTGGAGTAACAGCCGAAATATTGTGAAGGGAAAGCGTGTTTAACCTAAAACAGTATACCTAATTAAATGATTGCTTGACATAAGAAAGTAACATTATTCTTGTACAAACACGGTTTCAAAGAATTTATTCCACAAAGCCTTCTTTGACAAAATTCTTGAAGGGTTTACTCTGGCAAGGAGAAAAAAAATGAATCCAGAAGAAAGCAGAAAGATTTAATAAGTAGGGATCAGTATAGAATTCAGCAAGAGAAAAAAAAAAATGTTGTCAAAATTAGCAGTGAGTCTAAAATACTAGGTTCTCAGAGCCTCAGGTCAAGTTCCTGGAAGCAGAGCCTGAGACAGGGGTTCTTGTAAAGGGCGTTTACAGGGCAGCTCAGGGGAGGGAGTGTGAGGGAAGAAGACCAGGCAGGCGAGGCTGTGGGCAGCTGGAATCCAGCTCCAACCGGCTCACCAGTGGACCGTCACCGGCCAAAGGCTGCCCAGGAGGGTGACAGATGATGGGGACCAGGGAGCTGTGAGCAGGCAGCTGGCTCTTTTGAGAGACAGAAAGGGAGACAAAGAATCCGAAGCAGGCTCCAGGCTGACCTGTCAGCACAGAGCCCAACGCGGGGCTCAAACTCACGAGCTGTGAGATCATGACCTGAGCCGAAGTCGGACACTTAACTGACTGAGCCACCCAGGCACCCCAGACATGATTGTTTTTTAACTGGAGACTTAAAAATATTCATGCTCTTAGACTCAACAACTCCACTTCCAGAAACAGAGCTGTGCTCAAAGATTTATGTATACAGAATTCCATCATCACATTATTCAGAACGTTAAAATGAAACCAGCCTTGGGGCACCTGGGGGGCTCAGTCGGTTAATCGTCTGACTTGATTTCGGTCAGGTCACCATCTCGTGGTTCGTGAGTTCGAGCCTCGCATCAGGCTCTGTGCTGACAGTGTGGAGCCTGCTTGGAATTCCCCCTCTCCCTCTCTCTCTGCCCCTCCCCTGTGCACACATGATCTCTCTCTCTCTCTCTCTCAAAATAAATAAATATTTTTTTTTTATTTTACAAGACCAGTGCTCTAACCCCTGAGCTATAGGGCCTCTATTTTTTTTTTTAATTTTAAAATTTTAAAATGTTTTACAAATTTTACAAAATTCGTAAATTTGGTAATTTTTTAAAAAAAATACCAAAAAAGGGCTTTTTACAAGAGCCTTTGTATCCAACAACAGGAGCTTGGTGAGATCAGCAATGGGGGGGGGGGGGGGAGACTGGCCTACAAAGTCACGGAGTCCATCCCGGGCTCAGTGTCCAGCAGGCCCCCTCTGACCGCTCTGGGGTGCCCTCATCGCTAAAACGGAGACAAAAACCGACACCATCCAGCTCGAGTGCTCTCACTCCCAGTAAGTGTGGCCACAGAACCCAGACAGGATTCCGGGCAGCGGGAGGGCTCAGGAAACCAGATGGCAGCAGGTGGGCGGCCGGAGAGAAACGTCCACGTTCAGCGGCCCACCGAACAGGTGCCAAGTGTACCGTTTCCCTTGCCCACGAGTGGCCTGAACCCGACGGCCCCAAAGCCAGAAGGGGCCAGCAGTGTGGACAGGGAGAGCTCGGGGAGTGGGGAAGGGGGCCACTAATACTGGAGAGAGCGGGAGAGAGCTCTGTGGGATTCTTCCTTCTTCATCCCTACTTGTGGGCGGTCCCCAAACGATTCCTTGCGGTGACTTTGGAGGGGCTGTAGGGGCCTACTGGGGGGGGGGGGGTGGAGCTGAAAGACACCCCCCCCCACCTCAGAACTTTGCAGAAGCCATTCCCCTGCCTGCAGCGCCCTTCCCCGCTTCCCCGATGTCCCATGGAATTCCCCCCCCCACCCCCCCCACCCCCCCCCAGCTCCCAGCTCCGGGCAGCTTCAGGAGCCAGTGAGCTGTACTGGAGAGGACTTCCGGGCCATCCAATGCAAAAGCAAAGTCACCACCCCACTCCCGTCCACCCAGACATCCTCGGTCCTGGAGCTGCTCAGAGTCACCTGGGGGCTTTCACTCAGCTGGTCCCAGACTGCCCCCCTCCCCCCCCCCCCACCCCGCTGGGTGTCTCTGAATCTCCTCGGGAGCTTCCCATTTTCCCATTCAGGTTGCAAATTCCATCCCCTCCCCGCATGCCTCCGGGCATCTATCACTGGCTTCCTTAGCTTCTCAGGCTTGTTCGTGCATTATCTGTCCTCTCCTCCCAAACGTGTGGTCCTTGGAGGCAACAAGCCCTGGAGTCCCAGGGCTAGAAGAGGTCTGGGAACTCCCAGAAAGAGGCGTTCAACGAATAAATCTAGGCATTGTTGGGATTTTTTTTATTTTTATTTTTTATTTTATTTTTTTATTTTTTTTTTCAACGTTTTTTATTTATTTTTGGGACAGAGAGAGACAGAACATGAATGGGGGAGGGGCAGAGAGAGAGGGAGACACAGAATCAGAAACAGGCTCCAGGCTCCGAGCCATCAGCCCAGAGCCCGACGCGGGGCTCGAACTCACGGACCGACTTAACCGACTGCGCCACCCAGGCGCCCCATGGGATTTTTTAAATAAGCATTCGTTGCTTTCATGATAAAAAGTGATTCCAAAATGAACACTTTTTTAATATTTACTTATTTGGGGGGGCGAGCGCAAGCGGGGGAGGGGCAGAGAGAGGGGAACGGAGGATGCGAAGCCGGCTCTGTGCTGACAGGCTCACAACAGTGAGCCCCACGTGACACTCAAACTCACGAACTGCAAGATCATGACCTGAGCTGAAGTCGGACGTTCAACTGACTGAGTCCCCCAGGTGCCCCCAAAATAAAAAGTTTAATCTCAAGCTCGGAACAATAATTAAAATAATAAAATTCAATACTAAGAGGTACAGGAAATGAACCCAGTTCTGCATTCGAGGTGGCGCTACAAAAGAAACCTGCACAGGGCGCCTGGGTGGCTCAGTCACTTAAGTGTCTGACTTCGGCTCAGGTCATGATCCCACAGTCTGTGAGTTCAAGCCCCGCATCGGGCTCTGTGCTGACAACTCAGAGCCTGGAGCCTGCTTCCGATTCTGTGTCTTCCTCTCTCTCTGCCCCTCCCCGGCTCGCACTCTGTCCCTCTCTGTCTCTCAAAAATAAATAAACGTTAAAAAAAAGAAACAAACAAACAAACAAACAAACCTGCATGGGAAGCAAACTGGCAACATGTGATGACGGTTTATAAAGGTACTCATACCCTTTGCTAGGACTCCAGTGAATGACCGGTAAGGGGGAAAGAAGGTGGGTGGGAGGCTGGGGCAGCGGCCGGCACTCTGGGGCAGTGAACCATCATGGTGGACACATGACACAACACGACACGACACGCTTTTCAAAACCCACAGAAACTTCACACAAAGAGTGAACCCTGATGCACACTGGGAAGTTGGGCTAATAATCGCGTATGAAGGGGCACCTGGGTGGCTCAGGCTACTAAGCATCTGATTCTCTCGCTCTCCCCCTCTCCCCCTCTCAAAATAAATAAAGTTTAGAAAACTAAAACCAAAATCATGTATCAATATCAGCTCATCAACTGTAACAGATGCAGCACAGTGCCCGCAAGATGTTGGTAAAGGGGCAACAGTTGGGGGAAGCCAAAAGGCATATGGGAACTCAGTGAGTTCTGCTCACTTGCCTGTAAAGTTAAAACGACTCCAAAAAATAACATCAACGGGGGCACCTGGGCGGCTCAGTCGGTTAAGCATCTGATTTCGGCTCAGGTCATGATCTCAGGGTTCATGAGCCGGAGCCCCACTTTGGGCTCTGTGCGGACAGCTCGGAGCCTGATTGGGGTTCTCTCTCTCCCCCTCTGCCCTTCCCCTACTCTCTTTATCTCTCTCTCTCTCTCTCAAAAAAAATTTTTTTTAATAATTTCAACTAAGGATAACAAAAACATTGCACCCTACAGCACCCTTGCCAGCTGGAAGCAGCTTGAAGACCAAGCAACAGAGAAACCATGCGCAGCACGGAGAGGGAACCGCAATGGTGCCTTCGCAGAATATGTGGCCGGTTTTCTCAATCTGCTGCAGACCGATTTGAGTTCAGCCTCCAAACCCCCGAGGAGGGTGGACGAAGGTGGAGAAAGGGAGGAGCCTTGCTGGTCCCTGAAGCCTCAGGGCTCAGAGCAGACCGGGTGTCCGAGTCCGTGAGTTCTGTCCAGCAGAGGTCAATAAATTAGGACTCAAGGAGAAAAATCTAACCAACGCCACAAGAGATTCTGACGTCGGAGAGTGGTTGATAAGAGTTGAATGTCTGTGGGCTGGTTGTTTGAGTTTTATGAAAGCGGCTTTGCTTTTTTTTTTTTAATTTTTTTTAACATTTATTTATTTTTGAGAGCGAGAGCACAAGTGGGAGAGGGCTAGAAAGAGGGAGCCAGAGGATCCCAAGGAGAGGTTCCTCGCCGTGATCTCAGAGCCCAACGCGGGGTTGGAACTCACGAACCGTGAGGTCACAACCTGAGCCGAAGTCAGGAGTTGGCTGCTTAGCTGACTGAGCCACCCAGGCTCCCCAGTCATGGTCTGCTCGTAAAGAGACCCAAAGCTCCGGGTCTTGGAAGGCACTCTGGCTGAAACGCGCCGACTCCCCCAGCAACTTCTCTGCCGAGCACACCCCGGCCGCCCTGGTCGGCAGATTCAGAGTCAGGATTCGAACGCACGCACACGGGTCCACGGTACCTCCCCTCAGGGCCCCCGCACCACTGCCCCTGCCGACTCAGATGAATATTGGCTGATGACAGGAGTTTGCCGGTCAGGAGGGCTTGTTAAAAATGACTCAGTACCCAGCGGGAAAGCTGCCTCGTGACTCAGACATGCCTGGCTCTCCCGAGCGGGTCACCTCGGCAGGCAGCACGGATTTCCTTGGAAAATCCAAAGGAGCTGAGGGTGTGCGGCTCCCGGCACTGGCCATGCGACTGGGTCTCTCCACTCCCCCGAGCAATCCTCGAGGGTCACCCTCCTCTTCATTTTAAAGAAGACATCTCAGCAGCTTGGGGCAGTTCAGTGAGTTCCTCAGGGCCACAGGCTTCTGTGCAGACGCTCAGAGCCACGCCACACTCTGAGAGGCCACCAGGGGCCATCAGTCCCATCAGAGACTATGACATGAAGCAGATAAGGGCTGGGGGGGGGGGGGGGGGGGAGCACCAGTGGTCTACAAAGAAGTGGGGGGGGGAGGTGCTGGAGGATAGGAATCCTCCTTCCCAGCCTTACTGGCAATGACTTGCTTCCCACCACCACCCCCATCGTTCCCAGAAAATGGTATCAGACCTTTTAAAACACCCATATACGCACGCACACACACGCACACGCACATGCAGCCTGTGTTCCGTGGAGAGTGTGCCCAGCTTAACTCCCGTTCGTCCACACCTGACGGGGGAGGCCGGACCCCTGCCCCCGCGGGCTGGCCCTCCTCGTCCTGCCGGGAAACGACAGAAAATGCTACAATGGAAACTCTAATTAAGGAAATCTGACCTTTTGTTCCTCAAATAATTTAGGGGTAAAAATATGTGCTGATTCTTTTTCTGAGTATAGTTACGATATTTTCCCGTTAAAAAATAAATCATCGACAAAGGAAAAGGAGACAATAGTGCAAAGGAACAATTCCATTTTCAAGGGAATGGGAATGAGGGCCCCTGCCCATATCTGTAAATAGCCAACTGTGGAATCAATGCCAAGGAAACCAGTGTGTGCTCAGGGCTGGGGGCGGACGAGCCTTCCAGAAACTCCTCCACCCTCGTGTGGCAGTGAGAAACCATCCATGGTGTCGGGAGCCCACAGCCCCCAAGGGAGCCCCAGAGGCAGACGCTGTTTCTAAGGTGCACACAAGACCCTCTCCAACCACTGCACGCATGCGCGCGCGCGCGCACACACACACACACACACACACACACACACACACACTACATACATTCAGTTTCACTGTGCTTAAAAATTTTCTACTGAAGGGACAAGCAGAGGCAGGGGACAAAGTGAAAGCAACATTTGCTTTACACAGTGTATCTTTGTGACTTCTGAATTTTATACTTGAAAACGTGTGTGTGTGTGTGTGTGTGTGTGTGTGTGTGTGTGTGTGTGGTGCAGATGAACTGTCTTCTAAGAGATTTTGACACAACTTTTTTTTTAATTAAAAAAAAACACCTTTTTTATGTTTATTTAAAGAGAGAGAATGTGAGTGGGGGACGGGCAGACACAGAATCGGAAGCAGGCTCCAGGCTCTGAGCCGTCAGCACAGAGCCCGATGCGGGGCTGGAACCCACAAACCATGAGATCATGACCTGAACTGGAAGTCTGACACTTAACCAGCTGAGCCACCCAGGCCCCTGACATAACTTCTTAATCTTCAGCAGGAACCTGCTCTCCTCGGGTGCACACCGTGCTCTCCCCATGCACCCACAACACACACACCACGTACAACCCCCCCCTCCCCCCCCCCCCCCCCCACAGCACACCATGCACCACACACTGCATTTGTCAGGGAGCCGTCTCTCACCACCCCTGCCCACAGAGCCTTCCCGAAGCCTTTCTGAACCAGGTGCGGGGCAGGTCTGCATTTGCAAAGCGGGTCAAAGTCCGGTCACCCTGCGCGCAGCTGGGCCTGGAAGGGCGCCACTTTCCTAACCTCTAGGACTCAGTGCCACCTAGAGGCTCCTTGGTGGCACTATTGCCCGACCTGAAATAAAAAGAGACTGGCGACCGGGGCCTGGGTGACTCTGTCAGGTGCACGTCTGACTCATGATATCGGCTCAGATCATGATCTCACCGTCCCTAAGTTCAAGCCCTCACAGTTTGTGAGTTCAAGTCTGCTTGGGACTGTCTCCCTCTCTCTCTGCCCCTCCTCTCTCTCTCTCTCAAAAACAGATAAATAAACTTAAAAAAAAAAGGGACCGGCCAGTGGATGGCATCATGCAGGACAGAGGGCGGGGATGGGGTGTCCGAGGAAGGCCCATTTCTCACTTGGACTTGGAGAGTTGGGGCCGCCCTTGGAGCTCTGGCCAGGCCACCAGCCGGCTGGGATTTTGCCACAGAACGCCTCCTTTCACACACGTACACACGCGTACACAGGCATCTATATGTAACGTTCGCCTAATGATCAGAGTAAAGCGCTTGAAATCGGTGGTCAGAAAATGCACCCTGAGGTCACCCCCACCCAGCAGGTGGTAACACGAGGCCCTCGAGCTGGTAAGCCCCCCCCCCCCGCCCCCGCGCAGACGCGTGAGCCCATCAGCCACGGGGGAAAACCATCCGGCACCTGGTACAGCAAGTCCGCAGCCCTCCGCGCCGCATCCCTACTGCGCGTGCGGACACGCAGACCCCGCCCCCCGCCAGCCCACCCCCTGCTCGCCCAGGAGGATGACACAGGAGCCTGGGGCAGGGGCGGACTCTTTCAGGGTGTCGGAGGCTGTGGGGGGGGGGGGTTAGAGGGGGGACACCTCCAGGTGGGTGGCGCTGCACGGTGCCCTCCGCCCTGCCCTCACTCCAGCCTCACCCTCTGAGCACTGGTTCTCAACGGGGACGATTTGACCCCCAGAGGACATGTGGCAATGTCCGGAGACATTTTGGGGTGGCACACCTGGGGTGGGGGTGCTGCGGGCACCGAGTGGTGGAGGCCTGCCTGTGCTCAACATCCCGCCGTCCGCAGGACCAGCCCCACCTCCAGCCAGGGATTATGTGGCCGAAACGTCAGTGGCGTGAGGTTGAGAAACCCTGCCTTAAATGCTCGGCTGGGACGCAGTGGTGTAAATTATTACTGCTTTTAGATAAACGGATGTTTTAAGCTAAAAGTTTAGAACAAAAAATTCTAAGAACTCTGTCGAAACGTAAACGCATTTTGCCCGTGTTGAAAAGAACAAAGCCGCGCGCCAAATAGGTCAAGGAATGAGATGGTGAGTTTTTCCGGGGCTTAAATGCATCTTTTCACACTTCCTTTATCAACATGTGGGAGCCACTCTGTCCCCAGCTAGCCCATCTCTCCTTCACTTCCTCGATACTTCGGATTTGTAAGTGCATCCACATGCAAATCTTTTCATGTGGATCTGTTCGAGGAGATGAACACAGGTTTCTGCGAATTCCTTTTTCCCCTGAGGGTAAGTAATGTCTTGTTCAACATTCCGTTTGCCTAATTGGGTAATTTAATTATTTTTAACTATGAGATTGATGATTATAAGGTCACCATAGTCAAAATGAACTGATCATATGATCTGTTCCAGTCGACATTGGCCATGAAAATTGTTTCTGCCCACCGTGGATTGATCAAGCATCTACTTATTGCACAGAATTTGCTGGATCCCACGGGAGGCACAGAAGAGCTAGAAGACACAGTGTCCACAAAGGAGGAATCCTGTGTATTTTTTGCCAAACGGCTTCTAGATCGTGGTGTTTTAGGAACCCCATGGGATCTTTTGATTACTTTTATTTATTAATTCAAATCATTCAAATACAACCCAACGAAATTTCTAAATGTACTCTGACTGTTCTGCTGTTGAAGAATTAAGGATTATCCTTGGGGGGGGGGGGAGAGTTTTCTAGAAAAAAACAAAACCAAACAGCTCGAAATGTCTCAGCGGAAACCGACATGGGGACACAGCACCACTCTCAGTGGCGGCCCCCGGAGGAATGTCAGGAGCCAGTGAGGGAAGAAATCCAGTGGGCTTATCAATGATTTGTTTTAAATTTTAAAAATAAGACAAATTAAAATTCCAAACCACACGGGAAGGTGTGCAACGAGAGGAGGGCTCCCCACAGTCGGTTTTCTTTGTGTTCTTTTAGAAATTCTCTACACACACAGGGATGCCTGAGTGGCCCAGTCAGTTAAGCATCTGACTTCAGCTCAGGTCATGATCTCATTGCTCGTGAGTTCGAGCCCCACGTCAGGCTCTCTGCTGTCCGTGTAGAGCCTGCTTCGGATCCTGTGTCCCCTCTCTCTCTGTTCCCCCCCCCCCCCGCTTATGTTCTCTCTCTCTCAAAAATAAACATTAAAAAAAAATTTTTAAGTTACTAGAAAGTAATTTTTTTTACTTTTACTTCTTTTTTTTTTTTTTTAATACATTTTTAGTGCACTGTTCAGGGGCACTGAGTCCATTCACACTGTGTGGCCATCAGCAATATCCGTTTCCAGGACTCTTAATCCTTCAAAACTGAAATGCTGTCCCTAGTAAACACTAACTCCCCCTCCCCCAGCCCTGTCTTCCTCCATCCTACTTTCTGCCTCTGTGAATCTGACTCCTCTAGGGACCTCACGTAAGTGGAATCACACAGTATCTGTCCTTTTGTGACTGGCTGATTTTGCACTCAGCAGAATGTCCTCAAGTTTCATCCGTGTTATAGCAGGTGTCAGAATTTCCTTCCTTGGGAAGCAAGAATAATATAAAAACAGGGAGGGGGACAAAACATAAGAGACTCTTAAATACAGAGAACAAACTGAGGGTTGCCAGAGGGGTTGTGGGAGGGGGGGATGGGCTGAATGGGCAAGGGGGTGTTGAGGAGGACGCTTGCTGGGATGAGCCCTGGGTGTTGTGCGTAGGGAAGGGATCACTGGATTCTACTCCTGAAATCATTGTTGCACTAGACGCTATGCTAACTTGGATGTCAATTTAAAAATTAATTAATTAGTTAATTAATTAAAAAAAAAAGAATGTCCTTTTTTAGGCTGAATGATATCCCATCGTCTGTGTGTTCTACATGTTGCTTATCCACTCATCTGCTGGTCGATACTTAGGTTGCTTCCACCTTTTAACTATTCTGCATCACACTGCTGTGAACGTGGGTCTACACACATCTCCTTAATGCCGTGTTTTCAGTTCTTCTGGGTACATACTCAGAGATGGAATTGTTGGATCATATGGTAATTCTGTGTTCAAGTTTTCTGAGGAACCGCTACGCTGTTTTCCACAGCGGCTGCACTATTTTCCATTCCCCCCAACGGTGCACAAGGGGTCTAATTTCTGCACATCCTCGCCAACATTTGTTATTACGGGTTTTTTATAGTAGCCGTGCTAATGGGTCTGAGATGGTATCTCGTCGTGGGTTCCGGTTTGCAGCTCCCTAATCGCCATTCATATACCTTTTGTTCCCATGCCATGGGTCAGAGCTTGGTCAGATGATGACATCTAAGGAAGACTGAGAGATGAGATGCATTCGCTCACTGTTGGGCCTACCAGTGTCACTACTGACTGAGCAAATTGAAACCAAATATTTCTGTCCCCACAGTTCCTGTAGGTCGGGAGCTTGGACAAGGCTGAGCTGGGTCCTCTGCAGGTCTGCAAGTAAGGTGTTGCCCAGAGCTGCTTCCTCAGCTGGGCACCAGTGGGGGTAAGAGCTGCCTCCAAACTCACTCTGCTTGTTGGCAGAATTCAGTTGTAGGACTGAAGACTGTGACTTCTTGCTGGCTATCCATCAGAAGCTTCCTTCCACTTCGGTAAGTCTCCCCGAGTCACCTGTCCCCGATGGGATTTCCTCAAAGCCAACAAAAGAGGGAGAGGGGAAAGTGGGGGATGGGCATCGAGGAGGGCACCTGTTGGGATGAGCACTGGGTGTTGTATGGAAACCAATTTGACAATAAATTATATTTAATTAAAAAAATAAAAAACAGCAACAACAACAACAAAAGAGAGAGTGAGCCCAGCAAGATGGGTGCTATAATCTCATGTACATAATCACATACACACCATCACGGATTGCCCACTACCTTTGCCGTACTCTATTGGTCAGAAGCAAGTCACAAGCCCTGCTCAAACCCTAGGGGAGGAGAGTACATGACAGCAGGAGCCAAGGACTGGGGCACCACCCAGGGTTCTATGGGGGTCCCCCCTCGAATTCCATGACAGTGAAAGAAAGGACATAGATTTCAGAGGACAACTATTTTTCTTAGCAGTGGGAAATTGCTAGGCTAAAGATTGGCTTCATATTTTCATTGGGTGGTTATTTCATGGTTGGTGTTTTAAATTTGTTTATGGTATTCTTGACACACAGAAGCTTTCAATCTGTGTGAAGTGAAATTTATCAATATTTTCCTTTACCGCTTCTGAATTTTGTCGTGATTTATGCCGTGTCCCGAAGGACCTTCCCCATCCAAGGTTACATAAAATTCCGTCCACAGTGTCTCCTAAGATAACTCATATTATTATGGCCAAGCATCCCATTTGGGGGATGTTTGATTCACTACCATGGTAATTTGCTTAGATAAACTTGCTGCTGACTTGCTTGAAAAGCTGTTTGTTCACAATTTTGCTAATCAGTGACTTTTTAAGGGGAAGAAGTGGGATTTCAGCAAATTATTTTCACCCTTTAATATACGATGCTTAGTATGGCTCTAAGGTAAGCAATAAAATTTCACAGAGAACTCTTTTTGTGGTGCAGAATCAGCATCATTCACATGTAGTCGATGATACGGTTTGTTCCACTTTGTTTCGGCCTTTCTTGTATAGGGCACAACTTTTTGTGGCTTCGGATGTTTACCCTCAGAGGTCACTTTGTTGCTGTGTGGTTACTTCCAAAGAAAAGATCATGATTGTGTCAGTAGGATCTCTTCACTTACAGTCACCTCCCTCTCAAATGGAGGCTAAATCTTGGGAAATCTCAAAGAAACGCAGGCAGTTCTTTTGCTTCAGCAAATCTTCAGTGCACCCCCCACCAGCTCTGGGCCCAGCACCCTCTGCCAAGGGGGTAGCTACTAACAAAAAAGAGGGGCTCCTGGGTGGCTCAGTTGGTTAAGCGTCCGACTTCGGCTCAGGTCATGATCTCGCGGTCCGTGAGTTCGAGCCCCACGTCGGGCTCTGTGCTGACTGCTCGGAGCCTGGAGCCTGTTTCAGATTCTGTGTCTCCCTCTCTCTCTGACCCTCCCCCATTCATGCTCTGTCTCTCTCTGTCTCAAAAATAAATGAACGTTAAAAAAAATAATTAAAAAAATAAAAAAGATACTTTGAAAATTTGCCAGCAGCAAAGGAATGCCTTATTTTGGTTCTAAAGATACTACACTTGTGATAATGTTATTATACACCAGTATTTTTCAGAATGACCAAGTGGCATCGGGGCCTTCAAACGTGGTCTCCTAGGGCCCGATGTCTGCAGCAGGGAATAGAAAGCTGGAAAGAAGAGACAGGTGTTTCATGTATCTTTGTACCTGCAACATTTTTTGAACCCGCGATGCCCTGTGTTTTGCCAGGCCCAGAACTGACGTCTGTAAATGCTGGTGTGGCAGACACAACACTCCGCCGAGAGATGCAAATGTGGGAGCCATGTGACCGTGCACTTCTCTGCCTGATTTCCACCCAGAGCCCTCCCCCTGTCAGTGGCAGAAATCAGCACTCAGTCAAACTCGGGCCCCCCACTGTTCCGAGGTGCTGCTGGGTTCCAGGGGACCCGCATAGCTTCGGGGTGTTGGGGAGGGGAGCCGTGGGGTCATCTGTCCCTGCTGCCGCGTGGGGTGGGGGGCTCACCCCAGCCATCCTGCTGCGAGGGCCCCTTGGGGCCCCTCCACCCCCACCCCTGCCCCCCGCCAGATGCCTCCCTCCCACCTGCCTCTCCACGCGATGTCCGGCTCAGGAGTTCTTTCAGAGCCTCTGAGGCTGCGTTTAGAAAACCAAAAGCCGAGACCTGAGGCTGCCGTTTCTCTTTCTGTTGCCCCATCCCTTCCCAGAGACAAACCAGAAGCCTCCCTCAGGGAAGGGCCTGAGCACTGAAGGAGGGCGTTACCCCGCATCCCGCCCCACCTGCCAGCCGGGCTGACACCTACGGAGATTCAGACTCAAGACACAAGTGACCACCATCCAGTAACAATGCAGAAACCCCCCCCTTTTTTCAATGACATATGGATGATACAGTGTTATATGTTTTTTTAAGTTTATTTATTTTGAGAGAGAGAGGGAGAGAGAAGGAGAGTGGGGGAGGGGCAGAGAGAGAGAGAGAGAGAGAGAGAATCCCAAGCAGCTCCGCACTGTCAGCACAGAGCCCGATGTGGGGCCCGAACTCATGAAATCGTGAGATCATGACCCGAGCCCAAACCAAGAGTTGGGCACTTAACCGACTGAGCCACCCAGGCGCCCTGAAACCCCTCCTTTTTAAAAGGAAGCTAGGGGCGCCTGGGTGGCGCAGTCGGTTAAGCGCCCGACTTCAGCCAGGTCACGATCTCGTGGTCTGTGAGTTCGAGCCCCACGTCGGGCTCTGGGCTGATGGCTCAGAGCCTGGAGCCTGTTTCCGATTCTGTGTCTCCCCCTCTCTCTGCCCCTCCCCCGTTCATGCTCTGTCTCTCTCTGTCCCAAAAATAAATAAACGTTGAAAAAAAAAAAATTAAAAAAAAAAAAAAAAGGAAGCTATAAATAGTTCCTTAAAACGCAAGGCTATGCAAGCATTGATTCAGGTAAGTATGATTAAAGGAGCTTTCAGAAGACACTAAAGACTTATGATTACTCATTATAACAGAGGCTCAGAGCTTTAGTGGAGCTGCTGCCACACAAATACTGGTTTAAACAAGAAAGGCTTTCTTTTCTGGCACGTGACCGTGCAGGTACAGGGGCCGCGGCCACCAAGACGGTCTCTCTCCGGCCCGGGGCCTCCCACTCCCAGGATGGCTTCAGCCGTGGGGCCCACAGTGGCTCAGCACCACCCAGGTCACATGCCAGGCACCGGGGAGGGGGCGGAGGGGAGGGGGGGCCCTTCTCTCAGAGGGCACAACCCAGAAGCCACATTTAACGCTTGCCTTCACCTGCCCCTGCCTCACCTCGCGGCAGGGGAAGCCTCACGGAGCCCAAACCTGGGGGGACAGTGGACCCTCGAGGGTCATGTGAGGTCGTGGGTGCTCCACACCCGGCCACGAAAACAGTCTTTTTCTTGGGCTTTGTGGTCACAGACAAACTTCCATCACCTACCCACGGCCCGTTTTAACACGTGCACACACACACACACACACACACACAGATGCACGCACACACTCATGAGCTCACATACAGGCTCTCACACACTCACAAGCTCACGCACACTCTCCTACACTCAAAGCTCTCTCTCTCACACACACACACACACACACACTCACGGGCATCTCTGCTGATGGACCCCTGATGCTTGCCCAAGCGGTGCCGGGTAAGCCTGACCTAGTGCTGACGTGACCCCAGATCGGCCTTTCCCCTTTGCCATCCAGAGACAGCCACAGGGCCCAGTTCTGGCCAATGAGATGTACCGGGATGTTCCCTGCAGGACCTTCTAGAAACCCTTCTGCTTTCCTCCTGGCAGCACCCTTCCCTCTGTGCCCCATCCCTCTTTCCCTGCCTCAGGCTGGGGGGTATTTCCTGGGGACGCAGCTGTCCCCACAGTTCCCGGGGGCTGAGGCAAGCGGCCGCAGAGGCCCGTGAACCCCTGGAGCCCAGAGCAGCCCCTGTGCCAGACCTTCCAATAAATGTGACTACTCAGGGATCAGCACAAAAGAAATAAGCTATAAGCCATGAAAAGACACAGAAGAAACTTAAATGAGTGATACAAAGTAAAAGAAGCAGATCTGAAAATGTACACACCGCTTGATTCCAACTGTTTGATATTCTGGAGAAGACAAATGTGTGGACGCGAGAAAAACATCAGAGGTCTAGGGGGTGGGGGAGGGAGGGATGAACAGGCAGAGCACAGAGGATTTTTAGGGCAGTGAGACTCCTCTGAGGACTTGCTGGTGGATGCATGTCGTTACACATCTGTGCAGACGCTAGAGTGTGCAACACCAACAGTGAGCCCTGATGTCAACCGGCCAACTTCCGGGCGGTTATGTGTCAGTGCAGATTCTTTCTTTGTAACAAATGCACCACAGTGGTGGGGGTGTCGACAGTAGAGGGTCTGTGGTGTGGGGGTACAGGGGTACATGGGAAGCCTCTGTGTCTCCCACTAAGTTTTGCTGTGAAACTAAAACTGTTATTGAAAGTAGTCCATTAACACTATCAACAGTAGCCCAACTATGGAGAGAGCCCAAGTGGTGTCCACCAACTGAAGAATGGATAAAGAAGAGGTCGTGTGTACACACACATACACACACACACAGACAGGAATATTCCTTGGTGATGAAAAAGAATGACATCTTGCCATTTGCAACAACATGGATGGAACTAGGATATTTTATGCTAAGTGAAATAAGTAAGTCAAAGACAAATACCCCGTGATTTCATTCACATGTGGAATTTAAGAAACAAAACAGATGAACATAGGGGAAGGGAAGGAAAAATAAATTAAGATAAAAACAGAGAAGGAGACAAACCATAAGAGACTCTGAATCCAGAACAAACTGAGGGCTGCTGGAGGGATGGGGGGGATGGGCTAAATGGGTGATGGGCATTAAGGAGGGCACCTGTTGGGATGAGCACTGGGTGTTGCACGTAAGTGATGAATCACTGGGTTCGACTCCTAAAACCAATACTACGCTGCATGTTAACTAACTAGAGGGCACCTGGGGGCGCAGTCGGTTAAGCATCCAATTTCTGACATCAGCTCAGGTCATAATCTCATGGTTCGTGAGATCGAGCCCCGCATCAGGCTCTGTGCTAACAACTCAGAGCCTGCTTGGGATTCTCTCTCTCTCTCTGTCCCTCCCTTGCTAACTCTTTCCCTCTCTTTCTCTCTCTCTGTCTCTAAATTAATAAATAAACTTAAAAAAAAACTAACTAGGATTTAAATAAAAATTTGGAGGAAAAAAACACCCATTCCTATTTGTTTCCACCTCAGCAATCAGATGCTCTGATACCCAAACTAGACGCCCTTCCAACCGCCACGATCCCAGCCTGCCTTCGGCACCTCCTCCTCCCCCCATCGTGAGCTCACAGAACCCATCCGGTCCCCTTCCCAGGCCGAGGGTCTGGGAGGCGGCCTGCGCTGAGCCCACGAGCTCACCCGGTCCTGTGGCCACAGCACGCACAGGGTTTCATGGACAGGAGCTGGGAATGGGTTGGCCAGGCTGGCAAATCGAAACAGACCTGAGAGGCCACGGCCCTGATCTCCCATAGCCATGCTAGGCCACGATGACCCAGGAGTCACTCTGAGGCTGGAATCTGGACTCTCTGGCCAAGTGGGCCGCCCACCCCTTGGATCCACCAGCCAGCCGGTGCCAGGCGCCCAAGCCACGCTGTGCTGGCCTTAGTTACGTATTAGGGAGCCCTGGGGACCACAGGCTCCCAGGGGACAGGGTGGCGGCCGCTGTGTCCACCTGTGGGTCCGCAGGGCTTGACACTGTGCCTGGCACTGCAGAGCGTTCACTATTATCCCCCGTTTTCCTTAAACAACGTGAAGTCCTGTTGAAATCCTGCCATGGCCTCAGCCCAAAGGAGAGCTCTCAGCAACGAAACGGAAAACACCGGAGAGAACGGTGGGGCCTGTCACCTTCCTTATCGAGTGTGGATTTGGCTCCCAGAGCCAGCAGAGGCCTTGATGGCTCTCAAGTGTGGCCAAGTGTGAGGGGGAGACGTTGCCTGAAAGAGGCCCCAATAGACCCAGACAATTTACTGTTCCCAAGAGGACACCTGGGGGGCCAGCGTCCTCAGAGGTGGCCGCCAAGGGCACATGGGGTCACATATGGAAACCATATCAGGGGCGGAGAACCGGGCATCTGGAGACGTGGCCCAGCCGGGGGCTGCGCAGTAAACAAAGGCAGGAAGCCTCGTTAACCGTGCCCGCCCGTCCAAACAGCACATGCAGACCCGGGGATCTGTGGACCCAGCAAAATACCTCACATTCCAGCGACTTTTCAGTAAGATGCCCTTAGAAGGCACAGTGGAAAAATCCATGCACTTTCAGTCTTGATAAATGTCACAGTTGGAGGCTCGTTCAGACTAATATGAACGAGGAAGTGACAGGGCCAGAGCACAGAGGTACATACTTGGAACAAGGGACGGGGGACAAGGGCTGTCGTCGCGTATCTGGGAGAGTCCCCCGCAGCCCCTTTAACTCGTGTTTGTCCACTCAGAAGAAATTCTGGAAACAACTGACACGTTCAAATAACACAATATTGAGTTTCTACATCAATAGGCTTCCGCACAGATCAACTTCTCAAGAATAAAACCTCCCTAACTTAAGAATTTAAATTTTTTTTTAACGTTTATTTATTTTTGAGACAGAGAGAGACAGAGCATGAACGGGGGAGGGTCAGAGAGAGAGGGAGACACAGAATCCGAAGCAAGCTCCACGCTCCGAGCTGTCAGCACAGAGCCTGACATGGGGCTCGAACCCACAAACCCCAAGGTCATGACCTGAGCAGAAGTCGGATACTTAACCCACTGAGCCACCCAAACGGCCCCCCGAACTTAAGAATATTAATATCTTCAGGGCTGAATGTTCCCACACTGCAGATAAAAATCAGCATCTTCCAGGAAAGGACCACTTTTTTTAATCTTTCGGAACAGTTAGCTAGGGTCACATAAAAAACCGCAAGAGAAATACAAATCCTTAACAAATATATTGTAAAACATTCAACAGACATTTTAAAGGGTCTGATGCATACAGATTTTCTCTGGTATGTTTTTAATTGCTCACGGGTCCTGGGAGAAGGAAGAACAAACAGTATTACCCACACAGGGGGTATTTACAAAGAGCAGGTTGTAAGCACCGAGGGGTGACTGGCAACAAAGAACCTTTGCGGGGCAATACCGCCCCCTTGCGACCAATTTTCACTGACCTATTTCTGTAAGTTGACCCCTGCATAAGGACACTCTGCCTGATTGTACACCGTGCAGGTACACCTGCTCTATTTTGCACACCTCCCCATTCCCTTGCCCTCCAGAAGGAAGCATGGAGGTTCAGTGCCTTCTGGGCAAGGAGAAATTTGCTGTGAAAACACTCATCAAACATTCACAGTGAAGGTTCCCAGCGGGTCTTACGAGTGCATGAGCTAATTCTATTATGAAGAAGCCCTCACTTCTACACTCATTTTTTTTTTTAAGTTTATTTGCTTCTTTTGAGAGAGAGAGAGAGAGAGAGAGAGTGCGCAGAGGAAGGGCAGAGACAGAGGGAGAGAGAATCCCAAGCTGACAGCACAGAGCCCAACACAGGGCTCAAACTCATGAACTGCAAGATGGTAACCTGAGCTGAAGTCAAGAGTCAGCCACTTAACCAACTGAGCCACCCAGGTGTCTCCACACCCTTTTTTTTTTTTTTTTTTTAACATTCCCTGTGAATCAGTGAACTACAAATCCCAAGCGAGGTAACACATAAATTCCTTCCAGCCCACGTAACCTACCTGCTGGATTTTTTTGCAGTAACAAGAGACTGCTGTCCAAAAACTTCCGGTGACTTTTAAGACTGTCTATCAAGGCAAGGTCACTGGGAGAATTTCTACCCTGATTACGAGGTGTAATTGCTGGCTCCGTCCTGCTCTTCCTTTCCTCCCCGTATTCACCAAACATTTATCCAATTCAAGAGGGTCTTACTGAGCACCTACTATAAGCCAAGCAATTATTACTGGGACAGTGTGCCCCCCAGTCCTCCCAGGAGTAGAGGCCACATCACCAGGGATTCTGTGAGGGATACAGGATTGCAGCACGCTCAGACCCACTGAGTCTGCACCTGCCGTGTTGCCAAGATCCCCACGTGGTTTGCATTAGGGTCTGAGACGCTCTGCACTGGTTTCCAGACATGAGCGAGCAGGAGCGTCATCTGGAGAGTGTGCTAAAACACACACTGCTGGGGCCCCGGCCCGGGGTGGGGGGTGAGGGGGTTCTGACTCAGTGGATCCAGGTGAGCCCGAGAATGTGCTTGTCTAACAAGTTCCCGGCTGATGCAGGCCTGAGGGCCACACTGGCTCTCAAACTTGGCTGCGTGCTAGAACCATCTGCGAGGTGTGAACAACACTGATACCTGGGCCCCACCTCCAGAAAATGGATGAAACGGCGTGGCTTTGGGCACTGAACATTTGAAAAGCTCCCTGGCTGCTTGGAGAGCGAGAAGCCGTGAAAGGTAGGGAACCGCTTTTGTGGGCGGAGAGAGGACAGAGACTGGGGAGGGGGGAGAATACGGGAAAAGCACCCCTCCGCAAAAGCAGCTGGAGAGAAAGTGGAAAATTGGAAACGGCCGCGGGGACTAAACTAAAAAGGGAGAAAGGAGAAAGGAGAAGGTTTAAATTCCAATTAAGACTGTAAACAAGGGGAGTGCAAAGGCTGCAACCCCGCAGCGCCCTACCTGGCGGTGCTCTGGTGGGAAGGGCGAATCCCCAGGAGCAGAGTGGAGTCCGGGAGGTTCTCGGGCCACACGGGGAAAAGCGGTTCCACTGCTGGAAGGACATTTGGTGGAGACCGTTGAAGCCACCTGGTCCCAGCAGACCCCGGAAGGCGGCCACATTCGCTGGTGCCCGAACAAGGTTGTTAAGGGTGAAGCCTGGTACCAGACGCATGTTGTGATTTTCCACAATCCCTCAAATGCTGCTGCTACACTGTCTCGCGAACGTTTTCTGGGACGGGCGGGCACCTGGCCGCAGTCTCGGGGCACCGGCAACAGCAGGGTCCAGCGGGCGTTCCTGGCTGCAGCCGACATTCGGCCGTGGCTCGCTCGGCCGTGGCTCCGTGAGACCCTCCCGCAGACGGGCGGAGCGGGTCAAAGCCAGGGTCCTTTGGAAGTAAGGGGCCGGGGAAAACAGCCGCATCTGGGACAAAACCCGGGAGAGAGGTACTGCTGGGGCCTGGTCACGGAGAGTGGAAAAGCGGGGAGTGGACGAGAGCTGAAGCCAGAGGACGGGGGCGCGATTGCTGATGGGAAGAACAGACCGGGTAGCCGGCTGGCGCCATTTTTACCACGGCCGCGCAGACGCATACGCACCTACCAGCCCCGCAACACTCCACCCCAGTGAGCTGAGCAGCGCCATCTAGTGGCGAGCGGAGCTGTTGCACGGAGCCCCGCCCAACTGGGCCAACCTCCCTCTTCAAGAACACAAGTCCCACCGCCTACTTAGTTTATGGGCTATAAAGAGATACATGGACTGACCTCTAGGGGAAAACGAAGCAATTTCAGTCCTACCTCAATCTGTTAGCAGGTTCATCTATTCAATTTTCTTTCTTTTTTCCCCTTTTTCCTTTTTCTCTTTTACAATTCTTTTCTTTTTCTTGAATACAGAAATAGAAAGCAATTCATTTTTATTTTCAATTTTTATTAAAGTCTTTCTTTAATTTTTATTACTATATTTTCTACTTTTGTGTAGATTTTTTCAAATTCTACTTTACTTCCATCATTTTAGTTTAGTCTACTTCAGTGTACTCACCTTTTCAAATTTTCAAACAATTTCCTTTTTTATTTTTTTTCTCTTTTTCTCTTTCTCATTTCTTTTCTTTTTCTTGAATGCAGAAAGACAAAAACTTCATTTTTACTTTCAATTTCCTTTAAAAATACTTTTATTTAATTTTTATTACTATATTGTTTGCCTTTTTGTAAATTTTTCCAAATTCTAGCTTACTTCCATCATTTTATTTTAGTCTACTACAGTGTATTCACTTTTTCAAATTTTCACAAGATTTTTTTCTTTTTTCTTTTTCTTTTCTTTTTTCTTAAATACAGAAAACAAAAAAATTCATATTTATTTTTAACTTTTATTAAAAATATTTTTCTTTATTTTTTTCTACTATATTATTTACTTTGGTGTATATTTTTTCAAATTCTATTTTAACCCCATCATCCCATTTTAGTCTACTTCAGTGTATTCATTTTTTCAAATTCTCATATGATTTCCTTTTTTTTTCTGCCCCCCCTTTTTTTTCTCTAATCTGTCAAACCAGTCTCAACACCCAGACCAAAACACACCTAGGATCTAGCATCAGCTATTCAATTTGTATATGTGTGTGTGTTTAATTTTTAATTTTAATATTTTTTTAATTTTAATTTTTTTAATTTCAATTTTTCTACCTCATTAATTCCTTTTCTCCCTTCAAAATGACAAAACGAAGGAATTCACCCCAAAAGAAAGAGCACAAAGAAACGACAGCCAGGGATTTAACCAACAAAGATACAAGCAAGATGGCTGAACCAGAATTTAGAATCATGATAATAATACTAGCTGGAGTCGAAAATAGATTAGAATCCCTTTCTGCAGAGATAAAAGAAATAAAAAATAGCCAGAATGAAATGAAAAATGCTATAACTGAGCTGCAATCACGGATGGATGCAGCAGCGGCAAGGATGAATGAGGCAGAACAGAGAATCAGCGATATGGAGATTATAGAGAATAGAATACTTATAGAGAATAATGAAGCCGAGAAAAAGAGGGAGATTAAGGCAAAAGAGCACGATTTAAGAATTAGAGAAATCAGTACTCATGAAAAAGGAACAACATGAGAATAATAGGGGTCCCAGAAGAGGAAGGGAGAGAAATAGGGGTAGAAGGGTTATGTGAGCCAATCATAGCGAAAAACTTTGCTAACCTGGGGAAAGACACAGACATCAAAATCCAGGAAGCACAGAGGACCCCCATTAGATTCAACAAACACCAACCATCAACAAGGCATATCATAGTCAAATTCACAAAATACTCAGGCAAGGAGAGAATCATGAAAACAGCAAGGGAAAAAGAGTCCCTAACCTACAAGGGAAGACAGAACAGCTTTGCAGCAGACCTATCCACAGAAACTTGGCAGGCCAGAAAGGAGTGGTGGGATATATTCAGTGTGCTGAATCAGAAAAATAGGCAGCCAAGAATTCTTTATCCAGCAAGGCTGTCATTCAAAATAGAAGGAGAGATGGGGCGCCTGGGTGGCGCAGTCGGTTAAGCGTCCGACTTCAGCCGGGTCACGATCTCACGGTCTGTGAGTTCGAGCCCCGCGTCGGGCTCTGGGCTGATGGCTCAGAGCCTGGAGCCTGTTTCCGATTCTGTGTCTCCCTCTCTCTCTGCCCCTCGCCCGTTCATGCTCTGCCTCTCTCTGCCCCCAAAATAAATAAACGTTGAAAAAAAATTAAAAAAAAAAAAATAGGAGAGATAAAAAGTTTCCAGACAAACAAAAATTAAAGGAATTTGTGACCACTAAACCAGCCCTGCAAGAAATTTTAAGGGGGACTTTCTGAGGGGAGAAAAGATGAAAAAAAAATTATATATATATATATATATATATATATATATATATATATATATATATATATCAAAAGCAACAAAGATTAGAAAGGACCAGAGAACACCACCAGAAACTCCAACTCTACAAGCATCATAATGGCAATAAATTCATATCTTTCAGTACTCACTCTAACCCTCAATGGACTCAATGCTCCAATCAAAAGACATAGGGTAACAGAATGGATAAGAAAACAAGATCCATCTATATGCTGTTTACAATAGACCCACTGTAGACCTAAAGACACCTTCAGATTGAAAGTAAAGGGATGGAGAACTATCTGTCATGCTAATGGTCAACAAAAGAAAGCTGGAGTAGCCATGCTTATAGCAGACAATCTAGACTTTAAAATAAAGACTGTATCAAGAGATGCAGAAGGGCATTATATCATAATCAAGGGATCTACCCACCAAGAAGACCTAACAATTGTAAACATTTATGTGTCAAATGTGGAAACACCCAAGTATATAAGTCAATCACAAACATAGAGAAACTCATTGATAGTAATACCATAATAGTAGGAGACTTCAACACCCCACTCACAGCAATGGACAGATCATCTAATCAAAAAATCAACAAGGAAGCAACAGCTTTGAAGGACACACTGGACCAGATGGACTTAACAGATATATTCAGAACATTTCATCCTAAAGCAGCAGAATAGACATTCTCCTCCAGTGCACATGGAACGTTCTCCAGAATAGACCATATACTGGTACACAAATCAGCCCTAAGTAAGTACAAAAATATCGAGATCATACCATGCATATTTTCAGAACACAACACTATGAAACTTGAAATCAACCACAAGAAAAAATTTGGAAAGGTAACAAATACTTGGAGACTGAAGAACATCCTACTAAAGAATGAATGGGCTAACCAAGCAGTTAAAGAGGAAGTTAAAAAGTATATGGAAGTCAATGAAAATGATACCACCACAACCCAAAACCTCTGGGATGCAGCAAACGCGGTCATAAGAGGAAAGTATATAGCAATCCAAGCCTTCCTAAAGAAGGAAGAAAGATCTCAGATACACAACCTAACCTCATGCCTTACGGATCTGGAAAAAGAACAGCAAATAAAACCCAAAACCAGCAGAAGACAGGAAATAATAAAGATTAGAGCAGAAATTAGTGCTATCGAAACCAAAAAAACAGTAGAACAGATCAATGAAACCAGAAGCTGGTTCTTTGAAAGAATTAACAAAATTGATAAACCACTAGCCAATTTGATCAAGAAGAAAAAGGAAAAGACCCAAATAAATAAAATCAAGAATGAAAGAGGAGAGATCACAACCAACACAACAGAAATAAAAACAATAATAAGAGAATATTATGAGCAATTATATGCCAATAAAATGGGTAATCTGGAAGAAATGGACAAATTCCTAGAAACATATACACTACCAAAACTGAAACAGGAAGAAATAGAAAATTTGAACAGACCCATAACCAGTAAGGAAATCGAATTAGTAATCAAAAATCTGCCAAATAACAAGAGTCCAGGGCCAGATGGCTTTCCAGGGGAATTCTAAACATTTAAGGAAGAATTAACACCTATTCTCTTAAAACTGTTCCAAAAAATATAAATGGAAGGAAAACTTCCAAACTCTTTCTATGAAGCCAGCATTACCTTGATTCCAAAACCAGACAGAGACCCCACTAAAAAGGAGAACTATAGACCAATTTCCCTGATGAACATTGATTCAAAAATCCTCAGCAAGATAATAGCCAACTGAATCCAACAATACATTAAAAAAATTATTCACCACGACCAAGTGGGATACCTGGGATGCAGGGCTGGTTCAATATCCGCAGAACAATTAACGTGATTCATCACATCAATAAAAGAAAGGGCAAGAACCATATGATCCTCTCAATAGATGCAGAAAAAGCATTTGACAAAATACAGCATCCTTTCTTGATAAAAACCCTCAAGAAAGTGAGAATAGAAGGAGCATACCTCAAGATCATAAAAGCCATATATGAACGACACAAGGCTCATAACATCCTAATGGAGAAAAACTGAGAGCTTTCCCCCTAAGATCAGGAACAAGACAGGGATGTCCACTCTCACCACTGTTATTCAACGTAGTATTGGAAGTCTTAGCCTTTGCAATCAGACAACACAAAGAAATAAAAGGCATCCAAATCGGCCAGAAGGAGGTCAAACTTTCACTCTTTGCAGATGACATGACACTCTATATGGAAAACCCAAAAGATTCCACCAAAAAACTGCTAAAATTGATTCATGAATTCAGCAGTTACAGGATATAAAATCAATGCACAGAATCGGTTGCATTCCTATACACCAACAATGAAGCGACAGAGAAATCAAGGAATCGATCCCATTTACGGTTGCACAAAAAAAACATAAAATACCTAGGAGTAAATCTAACCAAAGAGGTGAAAAATCTATACACTGAAAACTATAGAAAGCTTACAAAAGAAACTGAAGAAGATATAAAGAAATGGAAAAACATTCCGTGCTCCTGGATAGGAAGAACAAATATTGTTAAAATGTCGATACTACCCAAAGCAATCTACATATTCAACGCAATCCCTATCAAAGTAACACTAGCATTCTTCACAGAACTAGAACAAATAATCCTAAAATTTGTATGGAACCAGAAAAGACCCCAAATAGCCAAAGCAATCTTGAAAAAGAAAACCAAAGCAGGAGGCGTCACAATCCCAGACTTCAAGCTATATTACAAAGTTGTAATCATCAAGACAGGATGGTACTGGCACAAGAACAGACACTCAGATCAAATGGAACAGAATAGAGAACCTGGAAATGGACCCAGAAACATATGGCCAACTAACCTTTGACAGAGCAGGAAAGAATATCCAATGGAATAAAGACAGCCTCTTCAGCAAGTGGTGCTGGGAAAACTGGAGAGCAACATGCAGAACAATGAACCTGGACCATTTTCTTACGCCATACAAAAAAGAAACTCAAAATGGATGAAAGACCTCAATGTAAGACAGGAAGCCATCAAAATCCTCGAGAAGAAAGCAGGCAGAAACCTGTTTGATCTTGGCCGCAGCAACATCTTACTCAACACGTGTCTGGAGGCAAGGGAAACAAAAGCAAAAATGAACTACTGGGACCTTATCAAGATAAAAAGCTTCTGCACAGCGAAGGAAACAGTCAGCAAAACTAAAAGGCAACCGACAGAATGGGAGAAGATATTTGCAAATGACATATCAGATAAAGGGTTAGTATCCAAAATCTATAAAGAACTTTTCAAACTCAACACCCAAAAGACAAATAATCCAGTGAAGAAATGGGCAAAAGACATGAATAGACACTTCTCCAAGGAAGACATCCAGATGGCCAACTGACACATGAAAAAATGCTCAACATCACTCATCATCAGGGAAATACAAATCAACACCACAATGAGATACCACCTCACACCTGTCAGAGTGGCTGACATTAACAACTCAGGAAACAACAGATGTTGGCGAGGATGCGGAGAAAGAGGATCTCTTTTGCATTGTTGGTGGGAATGCAAACTGGCACGGCCACTCTGGAGAACAATATGGAGGTTCCTCAAAAAACTAAAAACAGAACTACCCTAGGACCCAGCAATTGCACGACTAGGCATTTATCCAAGCGATACAGGTGTGCTGTTTCGAAGGGACACATGCACCCCCATGTTTAGAGCAGCGCTATCGACAATAGCCAAAGTATGGAAAGAGCCCAAATGTCCATTGATGGATGAATGGATAAAGAAGATGTGGTATATATATATATATACAGTGGAGTATTACTCGGCAATCAAAAAGAATGAAATCTTGCCATTTGCGACTATGTGGATGGAACTGGAGGGTATTATGCTAAGTGAAATTAGTCAGTCAGAGAAAGACAAATATATGACTTCACTCATGAGGACTTTAAGAGACAAAACAGATGAACATAAGGGAAGGGAAACAAAAATAATATAAAAACAGGGAGGGGGACAAAACAGAAGAGACTCATAAATATGGAGAACAAACTGAGGGTTGCTGGAGGGGTTGTGGAAGGGAAGGATGGGCTAAATGGGGAAGGGGCATTAAGGAATCTACACCTGAAATCATCATTTCACTATATGCCAACTAATTTGGATGTAAATTTTTAAAAATAAAAAAGAAAATAAATTTAAAAAAAAAGAAAGAAAAGTTCCCTGGCTGATGCTAACATACAGCGACGATTGGGAACCACTGTTCAAGCAATAAAAGGGGAGAAGTCAGAAGTCCTTTACCACCAAATCTCACAAAGCCATGTGGTCTTTTCATGAAAATATTTTGATTCCACGGTAAGGGTTCCCCAAAAGCCTACATATACCCTCTTTGAGAGACAAAATAGAACAGAAGAAGATGTTGGCACCAGAGGGCAGCATGATGTCTGTCCAGTGGGGCAGGAGGGAGGGACGGGGAGGACAGTCAGGTTCACCTGAGCCTCAGAGAAGTCACACTGAGGTTGGGATGTTCCAGGTCAGAAAGCAGGCTGCTGTCAGGATGTCTGCAAACCTTCACAGCCATGAGCTAGGGCTGGATTTCATACTGAGAAAAGCCATGTCCATTTCATGGAAACTACCCTTAAAACCTTCCGCTGAGCGTTTTTTTTAAAGTTTATTTACCTTGGGGCACATGGGTGGCTCAGTTGGTTAAGCAGCTGACTTCGGCTCAGGTCATGATCTCGTGGTCCGTGAGTTCGAGCCCCACGTCGGGCTCTGTGCTGACAGCTCAGAGCCTGGAGCCTGTCTCAGATTCTGTGTCTCCCTCTCTCTGACCCTCCCCGGTTCATGCTCTGTCTCTCTCTGTGTCAAAAATAAATAAACATTAAAAAAAAAAAAAACCTTTAGACTTTTATAAAGCAAGCAATCCTGATCGGACATGAGCCCAAGCTATAGTAGAGCCTGTTTTTGATTCACTGGTAAGTTCGCCTAAACCGTTTTTTGTTTCTCTCTTCATGATTTCATAGCTCACACGCCCACTATCCCATGCACACACACACACACAACCTCATACACTTAGAACTTCTGAAGTTCCAGCCACCACCATCTGTTCTACTGGTGGCCAAGGTTAAGAGTGCGGGAGCTTGGCGCCCACTGAAAACAACCACGCTCATTGTTACGACATCTGGGGAGAGTCTGCGAGCCCGCCTCCTTCCTCAACCTCAGAGCCTGTGCGGCCTTTCGGGACTGGCCTGGGGCAGGATCTGCTTCTCAGGAACCCAAGTATTTATAAGATATCATTTGCTTTAAATTTTTTTTTTTAACGTTTATTTATTTTGAGACAGAGACAGAGCATGAACGGGGGAGGGGCAGAGAGAGAGGGAGACACAGAACAGGAAGCAGGCTCCAGGCTCTGAGCCATCAGCCCAGAGCCCGACGCGGGGCTCGAACTCACAGAACGTGAGATCGTGACCTGAGCTGAAGTCGGACGCTTAACCGACTGAGCCACCCAGGCGCCCCAGATTTCATTTGCTTTAAAGGAAACTAGGTATTGGCCACAAAGCAACAGGCTCCACTCGCGTTACTGACGCATCTGCAAACCTTTTTGAGAGCCGAGCACTGGTAGACGCTGTTGTAGGCGGCCACGTCTCCTCCCTTCCTGAACCTTCAGTGCGGGGAGGGAGGCTGGCAACAAACAAGAAAACAGCGATGCAAGGTATTGACGGTGTTATCAGGGAAAAGAAAGTGTGGTCGAGAATGACTGGGTGGGTGTGGGTCTTCCTCTGCTCGGGCTGCCAGTGGCTTGAACAACAGAACAAGGTTTCTCCCAGCTCCGCAGGCAAGATCAGAGTTAACAGGGCTGGTTTCTTCCATGGCGTGCAGACGCAGTCTTCTCCCCGTGTCCTCACATGGTCATCCCTCTGTGCATGTCTGTGCCCTGATCTCGTCTCTTAGGGACACCAGTCAGATTGGATCAGGCCACCCTAGTGACCTTGTTGTAACTTAACCACTTCTTTATAGACCTTATCGCCAAATGCAGTCCCATTCTGAAGTACTGGCAGTCAAGTCTTCAGCCTGTGAATTTTGAAGGGACAAAGTTCAGTGCATAGAAGGGTTTGAGACGGTATCTCAGGCAGTACAGGAGGGAGAGGGGGTCGGATGAGGGATGCCCGTGGACTTACAGATGCGCCAGACTGACTTCTGAACTTGACCTCTTGGAGGTAACTTCAGAATGGAGGCTGTAGAAGGGGGACATGAAGCAGGTGCTGGGACCCCAGCCTGGTCCCCGAGGTCAATTTCTTCATCAGCCCTGCTCCTGAGGGAGAGGGTGAGTCACTCCCCAGTGCCATGGATGCCAGCAGTTGCCCTGCCACAGAAAGGTGCTGGCAGGATGCCTCCCGAAGCTGGGGAAGCCTTGCAAAGGGCACACCCACACCCCGGGGCTGGTGGCAGTAGAATTATCCTGCATCTTTGCAGCCTGAGGTCTAAAGAAACAGGGGTAGCCCCAAGCAATGCTTCTCTTTGGTTCAGTGTCCTTATAAAATAGCTTAATAGTTTTAATACCATCACTAGAAGTTAAAGAGAGCTTCCAGACGACCAGAGAAAGATGCTGGATGTGGCTGTAAGGATCAGAGAAGCACGGGAGGGAGCGCAGACAGGGGATCACCAAGATGCCAAGAACCGCCTGCGGTAGCAGGCACCACAGGGTGGACCCCAACCAGGCCCGTGGGGTCCCCTCCAGCACCAAGAGCTGCAACCCGGAGTAAATGCCGGGAGAGATCTCCCCAACCGAAAGAAAGGGGAGCATCAGACCCGTTGTTTTTACCATTGGGGGAAGAGGTGCCTGTTCGTGTTGCCGGTTGGAGAGGACAATAAGCAATCAAAGGCGGGATTTCCAAAATCCTGGGGGAACCTAAAGCCGAGCTCCCATCCTCATAGCCTCTCTGGCCCACCACCTGCAGTGGCCAGTGCCGTGTTCACCAGCACCCGTTTCCTCCCCCTCCTGGGCATTTCCCACCTCCTTTACACCATCTCGGCTCAGCCAAGGAAGTGAGGGCAAAACTGATGACAGTGTGGCCAGGCGTCGGCCATTGTGCTGGGTGGTAGAATGGGCTGGTGGAATGGTGGTACAATGGCTCCCATGGTTCCTGTCCCTGTTTCCTTGCCCTCAGGTAGTCTCCCACGACTCCTGGTTTAGCCACAGGATTTATTTGGGCCAATGGCACAATGGCAACCGAGCGAGAAGCAGAAATAAAATAAATGCTTGCACCTTGGGCTTGCCTTCTGGAGCCGCTGGGAACCCTTCTCCACCCCGTGACCGAGCCCAGGCTGGCCTTCCACAGGGTGACACCTCAGGGAGAGAGGCCCAGCCCAGCCCGTCCCAGACCCTGCAGCCCCAGCGGAGTCAGCCCAGACCAGGACAACCACCCAGCAAGTCCACAAAACCATGAAAAACAATACATGTTTATTGCCTAACCCACGAAGTCCACGGTGGTGTGTTGAGAATTAAAATCTTCCAAGTTGGCTCTTTCTTTATCTTCCAGCTGAAAGGAAGGGACTCTGAGGATCTAGAGAAAGAAGGAGGCAGAAAACGGAAGGAGCTTGGTCCCCAAGTGACCGGGTAGGGGTGAGTATTCCCGCCCCGCCCCCAACCCACATAGGTCGGAACATGAGTGAGCTATAAACTCGTCCTGTGTCAAGACCTTGAGGTAAGATGGCCAGAGAGGTAGACAGGATCTGTTAAACTGTGATAAGTCAGATTGACTATTTCATAACAGCTTGATTAAAGTATCATTTACATACTAAAAAAAAAAAAAGTGTGTATTTCCATGAATTTTGGTAAGTGTAGCCCTTACTGTCAGTCAACACAGTCAAGTCTTAGAACACTTTCATTACCCTCAAAATTTCTGCCGTGTGCCTTTGCCCTCAGTACAGGCTCCTACCCTGCCCTTAGGCAACCACTGGTCTCTTTTCTGCCTCTATAGTTTGGCCTTTTCTAGAATTTAATACAAATTGATCTGGACAATGTGTAGTCTTTTATGTATGCAATCTTTCACTCAGCATCATACTTTTTAGATTCACTCACGTCCTTGCATGTAGCCACCATTTATTCTCTTTTGATGGCTAACTATGATTCCATTTAGGGATACGCAACATTTTGTTCATACATCAGTCAAGGGACATTAGGGTTGTTCTTGCTTTTTGGCTATTACAAATAATGCTTCTAGAAACATTCATGTGCATGTCTTTTTGTGGCGTGTTTTCACTACTATTGGACAGACACCTAGGACTGGAATTGTGGGGTCATGTGGTAAGTTTAATGCTTAGGGTATGTTTCACTACAGAAGAAAGTACAAAACTGTTTATCCAACCATTTTGCATTCCTGCCACCAGTGTTTAAGAGTTTTAATTGCTCTCCATTTCTGCCAACACTTAGTATTTTTATTCTTTTTTTTTTTTTAATTTTGGTTATTGGGACTCAGTTGGTTAGGCGTTCGATCACAGTTCTGCACTGATAGCATGGAGCTTGCTTGGGATTCTCTCTCCCCCTCTCTGCCCCTCCCCTGTCACGTGCTCTCTTTTTAAATATGTCTAAAATTATATGTGCACATATGAATTTTACATATGCATTTATATATATTTTACATATATATGGTATATTCATATATACAGATATATACATATATTTATATATAATATATAAATCATATATTTTTTACATCTTGACATGTTTCCATTTAAGGTTTTCTTCTATCCTTATGTATCTCAGTTACTATCCAAACTACTATCTGATGTCATTTCTCCTTAGCAGCTCTTTTAGCACAGGTCTGCTAGTGACAAATTCTCAGTTTTGTTTTCCCCTTTAAAAAACAAAATATCAAGGGGTGCCTGGGTGGCTCAGTTGGTTAAGAGTCCAACTTCGGCCCAGGTCACGATCTCACGGTGTGTGGGTTCGAGCCTTGCGTCAGGCTCTGTGCTGACAGTGCAGAGCCTGGAGCCTGCTTCGGATTCTGTCTCTCCCTCTCTCTCTGCCCCGCCCCCGTTTACTCTCTCTCTCTCTCAAAAATAAACATCAAAAGAAATTTCTTTAATAATAAAAAAATAATTTAAAAAATTGAGAAATGGCTTTATTTTATCTTCGGTTTTGAAAGAGTTCTTCACTGGTTACAGTTTTTTCCAGCACTTTGAATATGTCATTAAATGGAACAGGAAGCCACCGTTCTTTTACAGAAAGTGCAGTAAATTCACACTCTCTTTGGCTCTTCATGTTTCTGTGAAAAGTCAGCAATAAATCCTATTTTCCATCGTTCCCTGTACATGATGTAACATTTCCATTTTGTTCCTTTAAAAATGTTTCCTTAGGGGCGCCTGAGTGCCTCAGTCAGTTGGGCGTCCGACTTCAGCTCAGGTCATGATCTCACGGTTCGTGACTTCGAGCTCCGCGTCGGGCTCTGGGCTGACCGCTCGGAGCCCGGAGCCCACTTCAGATTCTGCGTCTCCCTCTGTCTGCCCCTCCACTGCTTGCACTCTGTTTCTCACATTGTCTCAAAAATAAATAAACATATTTTTTTAAAATGTTTCATTTACCTTTGGCTTTCAGCAATTTAACTATAAGGTGTTTTTCTCTTTGTTCTGTAGATAATGGCTGTCATTCCATCAAATTCAATTGTTCTTTCTTCTGACATCTGACTCATGCCATGAGCTTTTTATTTCAGTTAGTGTACTTCAAGCTCCAGAATTTCCATTTGCTTTTTTCCATTTCTGTTGAGATTCCTTGTGATTCATTGTGAGCATATTTTCCTTTAGTTCTTTGAACACATCTTTAATAGCTGCTTTGAAGTCCTTATCTGCTGCATGTCACGTCCCAGCTCTTCAGAGTCAGTTTCCGTTGACTGGTTTCCCCGTCTCCCTCCCCTGAGTTTGCGGAATACTTTAACTTTTCTTTGCAGGTCTGCCCCTTTTTTTATTTAAAACCAGACATTGTAGGCAACACGCGGTAGCCATTCTGGATCCTGCTTTGTTCTGAGTGTTGTTCGTTTTAATAGACAATTAACTTGCCTCAACTTTGCCTGCAAATCTATGTCACTTTCAGTGGATAGCCACTGAGAGCTCTGCTTATTATTTTTATTTGTTTAAGTCTGGCTCCTGGGGTTTTCCCCCACGTGCATAGTTTTATAGTCAGGCAATGACTTGGGCAGAGATTATGCTAAGACACTTCAGGCCAGTAAGTCTTCCGTCTCCACTGTCTACACTGCGTGTGGACTGAGGGATGTTTTCACAAGGGCGGCAAGTTTACCAGTCCCCCAGCCTTCAACTTTTGCTGGATCTCCTATGGTTCCAGTATGCCTACACAGTTTAGCCACCAGCCAAGAATGTATGTGGGATTTGTCATCCATGGTCTTCTTTGGCTCTCTCGCTTCCAAAACTTCGCTCTTAAATTTCTAGCTGCTCTGTCAATCCCCCGATTCAAATCTGTTGTATGTAGTTGGTAAAGTCGCAAGTGTTCACCACCTGAGCTGGGGGAGATGGGAATGCCGGGATGCCTCCAGGCAAGACGGCCACAAACTCACCGCTCTGCCCGAAGTGGTATCAGTTTCCATGGGCACATTCTTCTCAAGTTGTTGCCTATCTTTAGTCGTTTTCCAATGGCCTGAAATGACTATCCTTGAAATCACCTGACTTCCTCACTACATTACCAAAAGCAGTCCCTAGATTTCATCCTAAAGGAAAGAGAAAGCCACTGCAAGGTCGTGAGCTACAAAACAGTATGAATCCAGCTCTGTATTCTTAAATGCCCACTCTGACTGCTGTGTGGGAAATCAGTTGGTTAGGGAAAGTTCCAGTTACAGTGCATGTAGTAGCAAGTTAACAAGAAACACAACACAATGAGCTGCAACAACGAAAGAGATTTGTTGTGAAATAACTAAAAAATCCTGAGGTAGGACAGCACGTTGTGAGCCTGGTATTCATGATGTCTTCAGAACTGGAGTTCTATGTCCCTGGGATGCCGATGGATCTGTCTCAAGCCCTCATGATACTGAGATGTCTCCTCCAGGCTCCATGTACCTCATTTATATCCAAGGAGAGGGATGGTGTCTTTCCCCAACCATTTTACAAAGCTCTGAGCTTCCCTCTGTTTGAACCAATATGCACACTCCTAAATTAATCACCATGACCCAAAGAATTCAACGTGTAGACTGATTTCAACTGATCAGGACAGACCTCTCCCTCCACCCCCCCGCAGCCATCCACCCACCCAAACCCCATAACTGGGTATCTCTGGGACCTGTCAGAAAGGAGGAAAGACTCAGAGGAGACTGAGGAGACAGCCCACGAGGAGTGGCCCTGATTCCATTGTTCATTACCAGTCATATTAGTCAGTCTGGGCTGTCATGACAAAATATCACAGACTGTGGGGCTTAAACAACAGACATTTATTTTCCCAGAGTTCTGGAGGTTGGAAGTCCAAGATCAAGGTGTTTTCAGGGTGAGTTTCTGGGGACACCTCCCTCCTTGGCCACCTTCTCCCTGTGTCCTCACATGGCCTTTTCTCTGTGCCCATGTGTGGAGAAAGAGATTTCTGTTGTCTCCTCTTCTTCTTATAAGGACGCCAATCTTGGTGGATTAGGGCCCCACCCTTACCTACTCATTTAACCTTAATGATTTTTAAAAGCCCAGTCTCCAAACACAATCACATTGGTGGTTAAGTCTTCAAGGAATGAATTGGGGGGGGAGAGGGGCATAACGCCAGACAAGGGGCAAGGGTCTGGGTCTCCTCCATTCTGGCCAGCATAGCTTCAGATCAACAATGAGCCAGAACTCCAGCCTGGAGATTTTGCACTGGACTCCCTGGCCAGCCTGGTAGGGAAGGGAGGAAGGGAGAGCCATTAAAGAAAATAAATAAAAATTAAAGCAATAGCTAAGATTGAAGACAGGAAAATATACCACTCATTATAATGAAGGGATTAAGGCAGTGGCTGTCAGCTGTGACGCAAATACAGTGGCCACATCCTAAGCACTAGACTTTTAAGTTCCAAACCATCCATAAGTCAGGGGGGGGAATGGTAATTGAAAATGAAAAATAAAACCATATCTAAAAGAAATAAGTCAATTTTGAACCCAGGGAAGAATTATAATTAGATCTACCCTCCCGCAGTGTGTTGCTGGCGTGGTGGCCTGAGGACTGCTCTCCACACCATGGAAACATGCCTCCTCAGCTGCCTCCCACCTCCCTCTCTCTGCATTTTCTTCCCATTCTTCCCCCAGGGCTGAGCAGTTATCCTTCCCTGACCGCTCAGATCTCTAATTCCTTACCCAGGCTGCCCCACAGAGCAACTGTTCTCTGATTTTGCTATGGACTGAGTTATTGTCCTTCACACCATGTCTCCAAATTCATACCTTAAAACCTAACCCCCCAGTGTGATGGTATTTGGAGACGGGGTCTTTGAGAGGTGATAAGGTCATGAAGGCGGAGCCCTCACAATGGGATTGGCGTCCTTTATAACAGGAGACATGAGAGAGCTTGCTTCCTTTCTCTTTCCACCAGATGAGGACACAAGGAGAAAATGGCCATCTGTAAGCCAGAAAGAGTCCTCACCAGAAACTGAATCTGCCAGCATCTTGACTTTGGACTTCCCAGCCCCCAGAACTGTTAAGAGTAAGCTTCTGTTGTTTAAGGTGCCCAGGCTACGGTATCTTGCTTGTTATAGCAGCCTGAGCCAACGAAGATACTCAACAGCTCTCCTCCTCCTGCCCCACACAGTCTGCCCCAGTCCTCAGGGGACAGAACTGTCACCTGGAGAGACGTCCAGCCGAGAGGAGCCTGTTTGACTGGAGACCTCTAAACCAAATAGAGTTGATTCTCGTTATTCGTGGTAGTCGTAAAGTCTCCATGAACACTGGCTTGGCAAGTACTGAACCACTGCTCCTAGGGGAGATATGAACATGTATACAGTGTCCACCTATTTCAAAGATTACAACCTTCAATTCTAAAAACAACTCATCCGGGGAGATTCTATTTTCTTTACTTTATGAAAGAGAAACAAGGCTTAGCAGTACTAAGTGACTTGTCTGAGGGTATAACCACCAACAGATGCCAGAGTTGGGGTTCGACACCATCCAAACGGCCCCAGAGCCTCTCAGTCTACACTGCACTGTCCACTCCCACGTCCACCCTCCTGCTATCGCTGTATGAGGCAGGGACAAGAGCGCAGGGCGTCCCTTCGTTCGACCTCAGTTGGAAACACGCATCAGGCGACTCATTTCGCTGCTCTGTGCATGTCCACATGAATGGCCAAAAAAGTCTTGGGAATATTGACCTGGGGCTTACAAATAAATGTTAATGGAGAGGAGAATTAGCAAATACGGAATCCACAAATACTGAGGACTGGCTGCACTTCTCTGCTGCTGTAACATGAACAGTCAGGATAGAAACCAGCCTTGAGAGGACATCTGTAGATGGGGCTGTTGTGTCTGTCACTCGTCTGAGACAGTGGGGACAGATCCAGGCATCCATCAGGTAGGCTCCTCACTGACCACAAACTCCACAAGAACAGAGGCTGGGTCTACCTTGCCCACCACTCCATCTCCACTCCTGGGAAGGAAGTATGTGCTGAGTGGTGGCCAGAGGGAGACGAATACTAAGGCTCAGAATTGGTGTCTTAACATGGGTCTTTATGAAGATGAAACAAAAGATTTAATGGGCATCCCTGAATACACACTCAGAAATGAGATCTGAACCAGGAGATTTAAAAGAAAAATAGCATGGGGGCTCCTGGGTGGCTCAGTTCATTGGGCAGCTGACTTCAGCTCAGGTCATGATCTCATGGTTCATGGGTTTCAGCCCCACGTCAGGCTCTTTGCTGTCAGCACAGAGCCTGCTTCAGATTCTCTGTCTCTCTGTCTCTCTCTCTCTGCCTGTCCCACACGTACACTCTCACCCTCTCAAAAAAAAAAAAAAAAAAAAAAAACCTTTACAAGTAAAACTATAGAAATCTTATGAAAGAAATCGAAGAAGACACAAAAAAATGGAAAAAGATTCCATGCTCCTGCATAGGAAGAACAAATATTGTTAAAATGTCGATACTACCCAAAGCAATCTACATATTCAATGCAATCCCTATCAAAATAACACCAGCGTTCATCACAGAACTAGAACAAATAATCCTAAAATTTGTATGGAACCAGAAAAGACCCTGAATAGCCAAAGCAATCTTGAAAAAGAAAACCAAAGCAGGAGGCATCACAATCCCAGACTTCAAGCTATACTACAAAGCTGTAATCATCAAGACAGTATGGTACTGGCACAACAACAGACACTCAGATCAATGGCACAGAACAGAGAACCCAGAAATGGACCCACAAATGTATGGCCAACTAATCTTTGACAAAGCAAGAAAGAATATCCAGTGAAATAAAGAGTCTCTTCAGCAAATGGTGCTGGGAAAACTGGACAGCGACATGCAGAACAATGAACCTGGACCACTTTCTTACGCCATACGCAAAAATAAACTCAAAGTGGATGAAGAACCTAAACATAAGACAGGAAGCTCTCAAAATCCTAGAAAAGAAAATAGGCAACAACCTCTTTGACCTCAGCCACAGCAACATCTTACTCAACACGTGTCTGGAGGCAAGGGAAACAAAAGCAAAAATGAACTACTGGGACCTTATCAAGATAAAAAGCTTCTGCACAGCGAAGGAAACAGTCAGCAAAACTAAGAGGCAACCGACAGAATGGGAGAAGATATTTGCAAATGACATATCAGATAAAGGGTTAGTATCCAAAATCTATAAAGAACTTCTCAAACTCAACACCCAAAAGACAAATAATCCAGTGAAGAAATGGGCAAAAGACATGAATAGACACTTCTCCAAGGAAGACATCCAGATGGCCAACTGACACATGAAAAAATGCCCAACATCACTCATCATCAGGGAAATACAAATCAATACCACAATGAGATACCACCTCACACCTGTCAGAGTGGCTGACATTAACAACTCAGGCAACAACAGATATTGGCAAGGACGCAGAGAAAGAGGATCCCTTTTGCCTTGTTGGTGGGAAAGCAAGCTGGTGCAGCCACTCTGGAAAACAGTATGGAGGTTCCTCAAAAAACTAAAAACAGAACTACCCTAGGACCCAACAATTGCACTACTAGGCATTTATCCACAGTATACAGGTGTGTTGTTTCGAAGGGACACATGCACCCCCATGTTTATAACAGCACTATCAACAATAGCCAAAGTATGGAAAGAGCCCAAATGTCCATTGAAGGATGAAGGGATAAAGAAGATGTGGTATATATACACAATGGAGTATTACTCAGCAATCAAAAAGAATGAAATCTTGCCATTTGCAACTAGGTGGATGGAACTGGAGGGTATTATGCTAAGCAAAATTAGTCAGAGAAAGACAAATATCATATGAATTCGCTCATATGAGGACTTTAAGAGACAAAACAGATGAACATAAGGGGAGGGAAACAAAAATAATATAAAAACAGGGAGGGGGACAAAACAGAAGTGACTCTGAAATACAGAGAACAAACTGAGGGTGGCTGGAGGGGCTGTGGGTGGGGAGATGGGCTAAATGGGCAAGGGACATTAAGGAGGACACTTGTTGGGATGAGCACTGGGTGTTATACGTAGGGGATGAATCACTGGAATCTACTCCTGAAATCATTATTGCACTATATGCTAACTTGGATGTAAACTAAAGAATAAAAATAAAAAATAAAAAATAACAAAAATAATAAAAAAAGTAAAATAGTGTGGATATTTTTTATAATTCATCGGTTTGAGGTTATTTTTTTCCCCTAATTATAAAAATAATTCATGTTCATTGTTGGGGGAAAATTTTTTTTCTTAATTTTTTTTTTAACGTTTATTTATTTTTGAGACAGAGAGAGACAGAGAATGAACAGGGGAGGGGCAGAGAGAGAGGGAGACACAGAATCTGAAACAGGCTCCAGGCTCTGAGCAGTCAGCACAGAGCCCAACACGGGGCTCGAACTCACAGACCGCGAGATCATGACCTGAGCCGAAGTCGGATGCTTAACCGACCGAGCCACCCAGGAGCCCCAGGAAAAAAATTTTTTAAGTAAAAAGCATAAAAGTACCAACGCTCCACCACCTAAAAACAATTATGACTAAATCTGAGCCAATATTCTTCCAGTGTTTTGTCCAGTGTTTGACTACAGTTTGTTTTCCTCATAGATCCCTGCGCCCCATGCCCCTCTCCAATATCCCACTTCGTGCCACAGGGAGGGGATGCCCATGCAGAGCTTAGGGTACAGGAGCCAAACTCTGGACATCTCTAGTCCCCAGATGTGAGGGCTTGGCCTAAACCAGAAGGATGGAGATCCAAGACCAGTCTGAGCTGGTCCTTACCGTCCCCAGAGACGAGACTGCATGGAATTGGAGGAGGAGGGTGGGGACAGAGTGTAGATGTCGCTGGGGGGCCCCTACATGCATCTGGCTTCCCAAGCCAGGGCCGGGCAGAGGCCAGCACGATGGAACAGCAACATCACGGGGCAGAGCCGTCCCTAGGTGGGGCCTGGCAAAATGCCCGACCCCAGAATTTTACCAGAACTACAAGAGTTGAGTCCCCCAACACAGGAGCAGAAGGCATGCCCCTCTGCAGTGTCAGAGGGTGGCCCTGAAACAGCCCTCCCCATCCCCAGACACCCCAGCAAGCTGGGCGCACTTGACTGCACCCCCATGTGGCTGAGCTAACCCCTGGAGAATGGAGAACACGGATCAAGTGGAAGCCCATGTCCCCGGACACTGGCGGGAGAAGCCCGGACAGGCCTTCTCAGTGTGACCCCTGCCCTGAGGCCCAAGTCAGTGCCTCACTGTCCCCCGGGACACCCCGGGAAAAGGGCTCTCTCTGAACTGACACAGATTTAGTTCCTGTTGCTGGTGGAATGTGGGCCCAAAGGAGAAATGATAATCCAGCCACAGGAAACCTGACTTGTGTGGCCAGTCAGGTGTGGGCACGGAGTGCACGCGAGATACATAGATCTTTCTTCTCCAGTGGGGCGTGTTCTGATATTTTGCTCTGATTTCTACTCACAGAGAAACTCATGATAATCCTGAACTGCTGTGGCTAAAATCCCACTTCCCAATTGTGGGAAAGCCCTCACTGTTCTCTCGTCTCTGCTACAATGTTGGCTTCTGGCTTCAGGTCCGTAACTCTCACCTGCCAAGAATTCTTACCTGAACATGGTGTCTGTTCACGGCCACGTCTTCCAGGGCTGACTCTCCACCCTCTCATCTTTGTTCCCGCCCAGTGAGTTCCCCAAAGTCCTGACAGAGCGTCTCCCCCACCCTCGAGCTCGTCCATCCAGATGGCTCAGCTGCTAGGGAGCCAGGAATGCGTGCTGTCCGGCTGTCCGGCTCCATGGACATCCAGAGGCCGAACGGACGGTTACTGACTGAGCGGGTAGGGGCAGCTTTTGGAAAAGGCAGCACGTAGCTGAGTCTTGAGAAAAGCGGGCAGGTAGGGTGGGAAAGATACAGTAATCTGGATGAACAAGGAGCCTGAACAGGGATCAGCTCTTTGGAGTTGATCTGACAAACAGGAATGGCAGGATTCCCAGATCACAAGGGGACTGTCCTCTGGGGGCATGGTAACAGGGAGTGGAGGGGGGACACGGGGGCACCGGGGCTGATGAGAAAACCAGTGTGGCACTAAAGCAAGCCTTCTGCTGGGTGGCGCAGTCGGTTAAGCGTCCGACTTCAGCCAGGTCACGATCTCACAGTCCGTGAGTTCAAGCCCCGCGTCGGGCTCTGGGCTGATGGCTCAGAGCCTGGAGCCTGTTTCCGATTCTGTGTCTCCCTCTCTCTCTGCCCCTCCCCCGTTCATGCTCTGTCTCTCTCTGTCCCAAAAATAAATAAACGTTGAAAAAAAAAAATTTAAAACAAGCCTTCTGCGGACCTGACAGGCTAGTCTGAGAATGGGCGAGCGAGCCATCTGAGAGCAGTTGGACCCGGTGAGCTAGGGCAGACACACCGCACTGCATACCAGCACAGACTGTTGTTCCAGAAGCGCCAGAAGCCAGGGGGCCGGAGATGGGAAGATGGCTCCAGGTCCTTCTTCGGCAGGACCGAAAGAAGGTTCTAGAAGCGAGTTGGTTAAGCATCTGACTCTTGGTTTCGGCTCAGATCATGATCTCGTGGTTCGTGGGTTCAAGCCCCCCATCGGGCTCTATGCTGGCAGCTCAGAGCCTGCTTGGGATTCTCTCTCTCTGCCCCTCCCCCATCTGTGCCGTCTCTCTTTCAAAATAAACTTAAAAAAAAAGAGAGAGAAGGTTCTAGAACAGGAGAGAAGTAAGCATGTTTGTGAATAGAAATACATCCTAGGGAGAGAAAGAAAATGAAGATTCAATCAAAAACCTAAGCAGATCATCAGTCAAAAAGCAGAAATGCTTTTCTGGTTATAAATAGCATCTAAAACTTTCTAAATAAAAAGGACTTCATATCTTAAAAGTCCCAACATTTCTGTGAACTTGTAGTAATTGCATGGCCTTTTATCCTTTCCTCAAGATACCTTTAAAGTTCACTGCAGCTATGAGGATTCAACGTAAATCATTCTGTTTCCTTTGAAATAAATACACTCTGAGCTATTTTGGTGTGGGTCATGTTTAATAACGGTTTCACAATGTGTAGACACGAATACATGAACAACCTCACATTTAATATTATGAGATTGAGCAGACAGCCAAGTTATTAATATGTGGTTTAAATCCAGCACTCTGGCCGTTTAGAACAGGCAGCGGAATTTCTGAGTAATCGCCAGCAATGCTCAGTCTGGCAGCCACATGGCAACCGAAGAGACAGGTTGTTTTGTTACAAACATCAAAGGCCCGCATTTGCCCCAGTGGAGACCCCCACCATTTGGCGCAGTCGCAGAGCAAAACCATCGCGTGGAACTCAAGAGTCCGGGGGGTGAGAAGGCCTCGGGGGCGCCCACGGACCCCACCGCAGGCCAGCAGCTCAGGGACAGGGTAGGCCAGCGTGCCCGCCGATTCTGGGGCCTTGCCCAGGCCCCACATCTCCTGAAGTTGGGGGCATTCTGGGGTGGACGGAGGAACCCAGCCTCTTCCGGGATGAGCCTAGAAACCAGCCTGGACGGAGCTCGTCTCAGCCGGGCCGGCTGGCACCTTGCGTCCACCACTGGGTCTGCGGGCCAGGCCTAGCGGGTAGCGCTGTCTGGATTCTGACTCAGGGCGGTGGGCGGACGTGCCCTGGGACAGCCGCCCTGGCATTTCAGCAGCTCCTGGCCGGGCCTCACCAGGCTCGTCCAGAGGACTTGACATGCCAGGAAGACGCTGCGAAATGCCGTTTTGCGTCTAGGGCGCAGTTCTGCCGCCAGCTCTCGGACTTCTGGTCCGTTACCCTTAACTGAACGCCCGCAAAGATCCCTCGCCTGGCATCTTCCTGTGCCACGGCCCACACCCCCTGTGGCTTCCTTTCCAGCAGGGACTCAGACCCTCAGCTCCCCAACTGGCACAGCAGGAAACAGGTTCCCGCAGAGACTTCTGAACAGACAAGGGGGATGAGCGTCGGGAGAGCCAAGTGGGGGGCCGAGTGCAAGACACCCCCAGAAGCCCGCGGTGGGAGGGACTCCAGCTGCCGCTCCGTGCCCAGAGCCGCACCCAGGACTTGAGATGTGGGGCTGCTGAGGTGGGGAACCTGGTTCTTTCGGATCACTTCCATCCCTGGGAGGCTGAGCCATCTCTGGTCACTGGGCTTCCAGTCTTCTGGATGGTTCCAGCGGTGAGGCCCAGGAGCCCTGCATTCCCAGCCTCGGGCGGGCAGTTTTGTAGGAAAAGCCTAGCTGCTTAAGCCCAGCCCTCACCAGGGCCGGACCCCGTGGGGCCCAAACTCCAGGGGCTCTTCCTCGGCCTGTTCCAAGGACGGTATGAAATGACAACTGTAAACGTGTCCAGGCAGTGTCGGTGCGGCACGGTCCCCCTCCCTGGGCTCAGTCGCAGGAGCTCCTCTTCCAGGATGCAATCCGGGTTGCAGGGGACTAACAGCACCCCGAAATGGCAACACGGACAGAGAAGGGACAGGGAGGCTTAGTAACTCTTCGGTCCTGTTTCTAAGTAAGCAAAACTGACGTTCACACAAGAAACCGCACTGACCTGGCCTCCGTGAAAACCCTCTCCTCTCTCCCCCAGATCTGCTTAGTGGACCCAGACGGCATAGGTGAATTCGCAGGAACCAGGGCTCACCTGTCTCTTGCGAGCCATGTCAACGACACTCAGAATGATGTGCCCTTCGCCTCCCTCCTTTCCTTTCCCGAATCAGTAATGGGGTGACCGTGTCGTGGGCCTTCACTAGGCAAAACGTAACCTGCAGAGAATACCGCGAGGCTCCCGTTTGTGGCCATAAACAGTACATTTCAGCAGCATCAGAGGGTTCCTTAAATAGGTCACCAGATCGGCGCCACTGGTGCTTTTCACACTCAAAAACGTTTGTGGTGACCGGATTTCACGTGAGGGGTGGCCCGCAGCTCACACACCCAGCACCCAGACACTCTGAAGTCGGGTAATGACACTAAGACGCTACACCCTGCGGAAGGTAGGACAGGCGACGGCACCTCCTGTTGCTGCAGGCTCCCGAGCAAGCCTCACCTGAGCTCTCCTTGAGGGCACCTTGCGGGGAGCGCGCCCGTGAGCGATCCGCGTGGACCCTGAACAACCAGGGCTGCGGGCGGCCGGCAGTGCGGACGCTCTCTCCTCATCGGTCCGGCACATCCTCCTCTCTGCCCCGCTCCCCAGCCCAAATTAAAGATCACAGGACCTGAATACGGTTCAGAAAGGAGTGTCCGCTGGCATTAAAAAGAGAGACGTCAGCATCGTAGGTGACCATTTCGGTTCATCCTGATCACTCTTCTCCAGAAACCACCACCATTCACATCAGTGACTTACTCATATGAATGGAACGACAGATTCTAGGTCTCTGAAGAGTTACTGATCTGTTACTCTCAATGAATCTCAGTGCAAAGTAAGGAACGTTTTACAAGCCCCCCGCCCAATAGTGATGAACCCAACCACTCACCGCACACCTCCCCCAACTACACCACTCCTGGCCGTTATGTTGCCAAGAATCGTGGTTCTTGAGTTCGGCATGCAGTACTGAGAAGGGACGGTGGGGGGGAGGGCAGTGCCTGTCGCTCTATCCTGGCTGCACCGGGCAGTCGGGAGCCTCGGGACAGGCACACAGGCGTGTGCACGCGGAAGTACCATCCTCCTGTTCATCAAAAGCCATTTTTATATGTTTATATTTACAACCACCCAGCCACACAAGCAGATATTCTTCCTCACTGAGCAGATGAAAAACGGGCACCTGAAGGAAGAAATGCTTACTGCACACTTCCATTAACTCGTTAATTTTCCTTTCGGGTTCTATCTGCAGTTTACAGATGAGAAAACTGGGGCTCCCAAGGGCCTTACGGCATCTACCCACAGCCACACAGCCTGTAGGGGACGGCCTGGGATTTGCTCATTTCTAAGGTCGCTCTGTGTTTGTGACCACACTAACCTGCAGTGCAAGAAAAGGCTCCAGACGAGACCCCAAAGCCACCATCGGGCTCTGCAAACACACTTCTGAACGGATGCATCCACTTCTGCAACGAGGAGGATACTTCAACGTCCCGCACAAGGGCACATTCACATGCACCGCACGCAAGGCCAGGGGCAGTGAGAGTGGGGAGCCATGTCCCCACCCCAGCCCATCTGGAAGGTACAAGGACGCGGTCTAAATCCGTAACATACAAACGATTCTGTAACTAAGAAGATGAAAAAGAGATGAGAGGCATTTCTCAACTCCAACATTTGAAAATCTTCGTTCACCGATGCAGTTTAGTGTGTGGTCTTACGTCGTGGCTCAGCTACATGGAGCTCAGGACGCCCCCCACATCCTAACGACGGCAGTCCCCATGGTGCTGGGGCCACGGCACAGCGGGAGCTGTACCAGGCCCGGAAAAGTCTGCGCAGAGGCCACCGTCAGGTGGTACTGAAAAGTGAGGAAATGCTCATTTCTTTTTGTTTCATTTTGAGCAAATACAGAACCTTGTTACCCTGTCAATTTTTACCCACACACACACAAAAAAAACCCCATAAAATATAAACTTTTCACATACTAAGAATCACCAATCAACTTTCAAATATCACACAGAATTTTTGCACTAAAGTAACTATACCTATGTATTAATAAAACCTGTTAGCTGTGACTTTTTAAAAATCTATATTACTGTAAAATATTCAAATAAAAAACAACACTCCCACCTAGTGGATACAAGAAAACATCTGGCTTATATCACCAAAGAAAGGAACTAAAACTACAATGAATTTAAAATAAGTTTATTCTGTTTGAACACCCTCAAAAGACCCCCTTGGAAAAAAAGGAACCAACAAAATGGGACACGCAGCTCCCTTTAAAGGAACAGGTGGGTAATAACACACTGTACAAAACCACCTCTGGAATCACGTGTAAATGTTACTCTGAATCTCATTTGTTGTCATCAACTTCTTCAGTATCTCTGTGCTCTGGGGAATATTCTGGAAGAAGAGAAAAAAGGTGTTAATACAGGGAGATGGAGAACTCAGTTACAACGAACCCACCCACTCCAACCCCACAGGCTCAGGACATCAACGGAGGACCTGACCGCGACAGCACATCTCCGTGTTCCCACAGAGGAAACATCTAAGCATGTCCTCCCCCTGCCCCAAACCCGCTGGGGGTGCCACACGGCCTCCACACACACCAGCCCGGCCTCTCTCCCACGGGAGCTCTCTCGCCCCTGTGCCCCCAATTCCAACTCTGCCCCGCCCTCCTCAAAGGTGCCCCGAGCCTGCCCCCTTCTGCACTCCCAGCCACCCCCTGCACGCCCCTCTGCACGCACCCCTCCACACACGCCCCCCTGCACACGCCACTACCCACGGGGATCCATCCATCTCTCAGATCCAGCCAAAGTGCCAGCCTCGCCCCAAACGAGCCTCATCCCCTCCTCCTCTCCCTCCCTCCCTCCCCCGCCCTGACTGGCATCACAGTCGCCTGCGCCACTGCCCCCTCCGCCACCTGCGGGCCAATGCTGGGCACGACAGCAGGGACAGACCAGCCACGGCCCGCACTCACCAGGCAGTGGGAAGAGCCTATGCGTTCGCTACAGACACGAACCGACTATTAGTATGTGCTCTGGAAGTGGTGCTAACTAGAGAACCGCTCATGACTCCCGGTAATTTGAAATTATGCTTGGATTACATTCGTTTTCTGGTTTTATTCCTAATAATTCAACAAACGACCGGGCATCCTCCTACATGCCAGGTACATGACGGTGGGGGGGGGGGGGGGGGGGGGGGAAGGGGGGGGTACCGAAATGGAGAAATGCGGTCCATTCCCACGGAGCTGACCACCTAGCAAGCAAACTAATTTAAGAGCTAACCCCAACAGAATGTGCCCAAAAAGGTGTCTTAACGCCAATGGCCATTCTAGAATAAAACAGGACTTGCACTGTGAACACTGTTGCAGTCTTTTCCCTGTAAGAGAGAAGTTCTTCACCAGGGTCCCTGCACTTTCAGCAAGCCCCTCGGGGACAGGAGGGGGGCGGGGTCCTCAACTACCAGCAACCACAGGCAAACTTGTGCACACGTCCCAGCGCGAACCTTCCTGGGGAAAGAGCCCACGACACACGCACCGACAGCAGCCAGCCCCACGCAAAATTAAGTGAATCAACGTTGATAATCTGATCCCTGCTGTGCTCACGACTGCCTTCTTAAACATTACAACCTTCCAAATGAGTTAGTTACAGAAACTTCCTGAACAGTGAAACCATCTTTCTACATAGCCGCCTGGGATTTATATCCATACACTGCAAGGATCTACCATGAGAAAGTGGGAAAACAGTTCTCGAATTACAGGAGCACATCTAAAAGAGGGTGACGGGCCCAGTCAACGTGCCGGACTAGAAAGCTTTATTCTGAGAAAAAAGGATCTCTAAGTGTTGCTTGGGTTTTGCATTGGTACCAGAAAATCACACCTGTTACTAAGTTCGTGGCAACTCAGCTATTAAGTCAGTGAGTGAAAACCTTACCTTAACCAAACCTTTCAAGCTTCTGGAAGAAAGGACAGGCTTAAAAGCTCCAACTGTAATGAGGTCTAACTTCATCACGTCAGTATAGCACAAGTACAGAATCGCAGGGATTTTCCACACTTGGCAGTAACTCAGAACTATGAGTCATACAAGGGAAAAAACCATTGAAGTCTTCTACTATGTGATTTTTAAACTAAACGTCTCTATACAAAAAAGGCTACTTTTAAAAACAGTTGTCTCTGTTGCCTCCCTTAATCAAAGTGTTTACTGCCATATTAAACCCTCACAATGCATATGTTCTTTCAAAGCTAATTTATCTTCCTAAGTAATTTCTTGCGTTTATAAACAGTTTATTTTGCATTTCCTGAAAACACTGAGACACATCTTAAGTGACTTCAAGATTAAAATTTTGCTGCATATAATAAATTAAAAGTAAATAATAAATACATAGTGCACAATGTAAAATACTTAGCCACTTATTCTAGTAAACCTAACATTTAACGGGGGAAAAAACTTTTACTTATTAACAAATAGCAATCATATAACATATCAGCTACTGAAAAGTAACTGACAATCTCATTTTGATACGATGCTAGGGTATAATTAACAACAGGAGTAAAAAATAAAATACTGACAACACTACTACGATTCAGTTTCTGGAGACTTCTATGTCGACAGTTAAAACATACTTTACCAACTTTTCGTGCACCAACAATTTACATCTAACACTGGCCTGCATGATGAGTTATCACGGACCAAAAAGAAACAGAGCCAACTCTGAAGCCTAGCAGTTAATTAAGAACTCTGAGCTGCTCTCGCGTGGGAACTGTGTGTCTGGAAAATGTTAAAACTCACATCAAACACAACCTACTAGCAACAACAGACATTAAAGACGAACAGCAGAACACTGGTATCAGTCATCATCAAAAACTACTTTAAGAAGACCTCCAACAGTCAAATAACCAATTCAACAATAATAAGCTGTAACGTAAATATTACAAATTTTAATACCACCTGCGGCAGGAAGATCGTGCACAATATTTGGTTGTTCTAGCAGCGAACAGCACGGAGGCTCTTTGAAATTCTCTGTTTTTAGGGCTTTCAGGAAAGGAGAATGGAGGCTGCTGGTAGATTCTGCGGTTTTATAGTCAGTAACATGTCGACACGTGAGCACAGTCACTTGCATGTTCTTCCTTGGACAAGAGCCAAAGACCTAGCAAAAGTGACCCCAAGTTAAAAGACATCTCTAATTTTGTTACGGAATAGAAACATGCCTCTAGCTGTTTACCCAACACCATTCACCGTGCCTTGCGAGGTGGATGCGTCCACTGAAATACAGAGTATGTGCTTTGCTGTCCCCTCACCTGGGCGTGATCTCGGTTCTGTCACGGTCTAGCTTGGTGATTTTCTACGTCACTTTCCTCATCTGCGAACTAAGAACGACAGTACTGCCCACCCACCTGAGGGCACTGCAACCTGTAGTAAATGGAAGTCAGGAACACACACGGCCAGAGCAGCTGCGGGGATAACCAGGACTGGCACCGAGAGTGGACCTGCCACTTGACTACGAGATCTCGACTAAGAGAGGTTATTTCTAAACACGGCTTTACTTGCAAGCTACCTTCAGAATAGGAGTCTATCAGCAAAAGGAAGCGATCCCCTTTCTCTAATCCATGTACTGATGTGTTCTAGAACACTTTTTAATGAAGACGTTTCTAAGCTGCAAGTTGTATGCATAATAGTGCTGTAACAGTGCAAATGATTAAGTTCACTATTTCGATTGTAGGCAAGTTTCAATCACTCTAGACCTTTATTTCCTCACAAGTTTGTATTTCATGAGTTTCCAAGGACCCTTCCAGCTTTTAAAATCTATGGTGATGTAAACCCAAAAAAAGCAGCTATTTTTTAAAGAAAAAAAAGGAGACTTTAGGTCACTTTGGAAAATATTTTATGAAAAGAGAATGGCTTTTCAAACAATAACAACAGAACTAAAGATTCTATGTGTCATAAAGGATTTGTAAGCCTAATTTCATCATATCACAGATCTGTAAACAAACAAAAAATAGTTAACACAATATACATCTGTCAGCAGGTACATCCCATTTAAGATACATTACTGGGGTGCCTGGGTGGCTCAGTTGGTTGAGCACCTGACTTCGGCACGGTCATGATCTCACGGTTCATGAGTTCGAGGCCCACGTTGGGCTCTGTGCTGACAGCTCAGAGGCTGGAATCTGCTTCAGATTCGGTGTCTCTCTCTGCCCCTCCCCTGCTTGCACTATCTGTCTCTCTCAAAAATAAATTTAAAATTTTTTTAATTAAAAAAAAAAGAAAAACAACATTACTCACAAGGCCTAATTTATCATCCTCCCTGTAATACCTATAGTCTGAATTCACACTTGAGCACTCTGTTAGACTATGTGTGATTATTAGGATTTTGTGGCTGACATGAAACAAACAGTAGGGGGACCCAAAGAGTGTCCCGCAGGAAAAAAAAAAATACTGATTAAAAAGTTTATTAAGGGGCGCCTGGGTGGCTCAGTCGGTTAAGCGGCCGACTTCGGCTCAGGTCATGATCTCGCGGTCCGTGAGTTCGAGCCCCGTGTCAGGCTCTGTGCTGACAGCTCAGAGCCTGGAGCCTGTTTCAGATTCTGTGTCTCCCTCTCTCTGACCCTCCCCCGTTCATGCTCTCTGTCTCAAAAATAAATAAACGTTAAAATAATAATAATAATAAAGAAAAATTAAAAAAAATAAAATAAAATAAAAAGTTTTTTAAGTCTGGATGAGAAAAGGTGCTCTGCAGTACAAAAATAATAAAATATTTTTGACGTAATAGTCATCCTACTTAAATCAAAAAACACGAATTAACAGCAGTTTCCTGCCCTTCTGAGATCTGAGGAAAGCTAGGGACTCTCTCCCTAGAAAAATAAATATTGGTACAAAACACAAAATCACATACAGGATCATGGGAAGGGTCAAAGACCTTCTTAAATAATTCCTCACTTAATAAAATGTATTTAATAACTTTTAATAAATGTTTCTAAGTATGCCAATCTGGTCTGAAACAGGCATACACCAAATTTCTTATTTCTAATGAATTTAATTTTAACAGCTATACAAAAATATATCTAAGATTTAAGCTGAAATGTTACTAAGATATATATGAGACCTACTTCCTTTAAAAATAATATGCAACTGGGGGCACCTGGGTGGCTCAGTTGGTTAAGCATCTGACTCTTGGTTTCGGCTCAGGTCACAATCTCAGTTTGCAGGTTCGAGCCCTGCATTGGGCTCTGCGCTGACAATGCACAGCCTGGTTGGGATTCTATCTCTCTGCCCGCTCCTCTCTTCTCTCTCTTTCAAAAATAAATTAATTATTTAAAAATAATAATAATATGCAACTACCAGAATCATGATTATTCTCTAAAACTCCTAAATTCTTTACTGAAAAATGATTTTCTTTTTTAATTCTTTTTAACATTTATTTATTTTTGAGAGACAGAGCATGAACGGGGAGGAGCAGAGAGTGAAGGAGACACAGAATCCCAAGCAGGCTCTAAGCTCTGAGCTGTCAGCACAGCGCCCGATGCGGGGCTCGAACCCACGAACCATGAGATCATGACCTGAGCCGAAGTCCGACGCTTAAACGACCGAGCCACCCAGGCGCCCCTGAAAAATATGTTTTATTGGGCACATACTATGTGCACAATTTTCCCACAAAATGAAGCCTCAATTAATTTATCCTAATGCTAAGAAAAACGGATGTAGTATCTTGGGATTTGGAGCAAGCAGCAGCTGGGTGCCAACCCCCTAAATCCAGCTCACACCCATTTCCTGCCTCCCAACTCGGGGCATCTCCCGCCAACACTGTCAGCACTGCTGTTTTCTGCCCCTGGCCATGACCCGGTTCCGTTTCTTGTCAGTAGCCTGTTTCTCTTTCGAAGGTCACAATACGGTGGATGGGAAGAATCACAAGATGCTTTAGGCTTCTATGACCCACAATCTTCAGCACATTACTGATTACATTTGTTAAATGAGTTTTTATTCTTCAAATTTTGTAACAGATTGCTACAATATCTTTTAGGAAAAAAAAAACAACAACAAAGACTTCTCCTGTTCCAGTACTTAGCTATGTAGGTTCAAGCGTCAAGATACAGAACGCCTAAGAAACGTCACTCGGTGTGACCACAGGCCAGCCTTCACTTCTCTCTTACCTTGTCCAGCCACTGATACTGCTGGTCTTCAGCAACATAGCAGCTGCACTGACAGAGCAAGACCTGGAAAATCACATTCCAAGTATTCTGTCAGGTCAAATGACTTCTACACACACCCCAAACTATCATCATTTACATTACCATTTGAATCCTAATATAACCTTTAGACAACACGTGTCTTTCTGCACTGCTATTGGCTTATTCATTTATCTTTAAAATTTAAGAATCAAGCCACTACTGGCAGTTAGCACGAGAATAAAGTACGCAGTGACAGAGTGACCGCACGAGCTCGCACCGGAGACCCTGAAGATACTACCAGTAAATGCTACCAGCATCTTCTTTATAGCACAGGCATTATCAGTCCTGTTGCCCTTCTGGGGGGTCACACACCAAGAAGACCGAATGCAAAATAAACGTAAACACTATAAAATGTAAGCATTATACAAACACTAGGAGCTATCAGAGTGAGTGATAGCCTGACAGCACCTCAGCCCAAATGGCATTCTAGAACGGTTCCGGTGCCTGTGAGGATGGTATTATTTTAGAAACCAAGTTCCAAACCATATGGTCAAAATGAAGTAATCTGTAACGACCCCATGCCATAAAATGATGGATTCTTGATTATTAATACTCATGGAATGATATTATCCACTGAACTCAACAACATCCATTAAAATATTGCCAGAAATGCTGACACTTAATTACCCAAGGGAAGCACAGGAGGGGAAAACGGTGCCTGGCGATAGGGGAAAAGACAAAGACTGGATAATGAACTACACACGCAGGTTCTGCATAATCAAGAGAGAGCTGAGTGATAAATGGTACGACCAGACGAAGGGACAGAAATTTCTCCTACCTGACCTTCACAACCCATTCTAAAGTGAAATATTTCCAACTAAAGATCAAATCGAAAACATGCTTAGTTTCGTTATTTCCTATAAATGCTGGATGTGTATAAAAATCCTCACATAAACTTAAATAGCTTTGGATTACATGTTAAAAAAAAAAAACAGTTAAGTATTACAAAATCAAACTTTACATTTTAAAAGGCTAACATGCGGAACCCTTACCTTTTGAAAGAAGCCACATTCTAATATTTTGGAATTAGTGACTTCTTCCATTGTTTGGGACCCCTGCCCTGGCCCTTGTTCAAGTGTTCAGCAGCTGTGGAACGGGACTCTGTCAGACAAGCAGGTGGGGACACACGTCACCTGCCTGGCCACCTCATCTGCCTGACTCATCTCTCAAACTGCCCATTGGGCCGTGTCCTCTGAATGGACCCAAGATTAGGATTCAAATGCACAGGACATGAGGAAATTCCTTAGCATCAGCTCCAGAATGACTTTTCGGACTTAACAAATCAGGACAAATCAGGACAGGGGAGAAGCTCGATGTCCAGAGAATTGTGCTGAGAACGCATACAGCTTCCATTTGTTCAGCAAACGTTAATGGAGCTTCCAGCATGAACCAGGCATTTGCTGAACACTGGGTACACAGCAACAAAGGACAACCCCCTGCTTTCTCAGAGTGAACACGGTTTTGCACACTTAAGAGTTGCACGCTGAGAGAATTTTGAGAATGAGCGCAAGGTCTGAATGTCTACTGTTTATGGTTTTTTCCTACCAAAGCGATCTCCGAATTTCCTAGGAACTTTATCAACACACCGTATATATCCTGTTGCTATTCAAGTAAACAAGAGTGCTTACTAGCAGTGCCTACAGGCAGAATTCCTCAGCCCAACAGGAGAGGTAAAGGAACACGGACTTCAAACGGACACCACATGAACAATGCTAAACAACTACTTCTGAAGCATATGAGCAATCCCCACATACCGAGGGATTCGATTTTAGATGATAAAACACACAAAAGGCATCCGTCGGGGAAAGATGTACAGTGTCCGTTGTTCTACACCATTCATTCCAGAGTTTGGCACAACCGACTTCTTCCCAGACTCCTGAATTCATAACAAATGACGACAAAAATGCTGTGAAAAACAATGCACATTGAGTTAGTGCTTGGTTCTGCAAGCTGCATTTTCTACAGTAAAGAACAGTTCCAAGTTACCCTAGAATTCTAGAGCTACAAGAGCCATTAAGACCACTGACCTTACACCACCCTTTTGCAGGAGAGGAAACTGAGGCCTCAGGAAGTTAAAGGCTACTGCCCCCAAATACAGATTAGAGGCAGGAACTGAGGACACAGGTTTACTGTCGGACTTTACCGCACACTCACAATGTACCACTTGCGGGAAAATTCCAGGCCAGGAGCATTTTACGTCAATGAGTCCGTAGTTATATACCATGTACCTAACGATGTCCTCCAAGCACTGGGGCTACCTTACAGGGCAAGGGGTCTACTTCACTGGAGACCCCGAAGGCTCTCCCCCCAACCTGTGAACTCGCTAAAACTACACAGGTTTGTGCACATGCACATGTACATTGTTCTGGATGAACTCTGCTCTGTGCTAACATTAACCTATCAGATGCAGGCATCCATGAACAGGCCTTCAAACTTGAGGGCTCAAAAACGTTAGCGACGGAACGCTCAGAATTGTGAGCGATCATAGTTACTTTTAGGGTTCTCATCGTGCTATCAAGAGCCTGTTAATTCAAACACCATGAAGAACCACTGGTGCAAGGGGCCACGTACACATGCCACCTCTGTCCCTCCAAGTCGGCCCCACACAGACCCAGGAGTCTAAAGAAATCTGGATACCTCAACACACTATAAACCCAGTTTCCAGAATTTACAACCTCCTGGAGCTAAGAACACTTCTTTTTTCATTTTTTTTTTAATACTTAAAAAAATTTTTTTTTAATATTTATTTATTTTTGAGACAGAGAGAGATAGAGCATGAACAGGGGAAGGTCAGAGAGAGAGGGAGATACAGAATCTGAAGCAGGCTCCAGGCTCCGAGCTGTCAGCACAGAGCCCGACTCGGGGCTCGAACTCACAAGACCATGAGATCATGACCTGAGCCATAAGGGAAGCTCAACCGACTGAGCCACCCAGGAGCCCCAAGAACACTTCCTTTAAGTCTTATTGGTGTCACATGAGGAGGCATAGACTTTACTCAGATACAAAGTTACTCTGCTATGACTTTTTCTAAAAAAGTAACAGACATTTGAAATCTTTTATGATGGAAAGCAATAAGTAACTTTGGATTTTGCTCTTTCAACAAAAGGTTCAGTCTAACATATTTCCACTCACCTACTGCATTATTTCCTATAGCAATTATGAACTTGGAGCAAGGATATTTTTCCAGCAGAGAAACTTCCAAAGATGTTTTTGTTTGTCTTCGAAAGAGCCGCACCTCTCTAACACAAGAAACAAAAGACAAAACTAAAACAACTTAAATATACTTAGCACCATATAAGGAGAAAAAGGGTACTATAAATACGTCTTATAAGAGGTAACATGCAAACTCTAATCTCATAAAGAATGTAATTACAGGGGCGCCTGGGTGGCGCAGTCGGTTAAGCGTCCGACTTCAGCCAGGTCACGATCACGCGGTCCGGGAGTTCGAGCCCCGCGTCAGGCTCTGGGCTGATGGCTCAGAGCCTGGAGCCTGTTTCCCATTCTGTGTCTCCCTCTCTCTCTGCCCCTCCCCCGTTCATGCTCTGTCTCTCTCTGTCCCAAAAATAATAAGCGTTGAAAAAAAAAATTAAAAAAAAAAAAAGAATGTAATTACAATTAGAATGTAATTACAATTGAAAGGCAACAACAGGTTGGAGCAACAATAACTAACAGATAAAACCACCTGATGCAAAACTCACGGAGAACTCCACAATGAAGATCAGGCTGTCCACCTGACCCACTGATCAATCAATCAATCTTAGCATCCCTAAAAGTGGGACAACTGGGTCACAGTGGGCAACAAGAAACACCAAGCACCACCGCGGAAGCATTCTTGCCAGCAAAATATTGCACTTGCACCTGACCACGCCTCTAAAAGGAACATCCATTTACAGGTAACGCAGGTAATGGACACACACATTAGATCAGACAAATCCAGAGTGTGCGACATCCTACTGGACACATCTCTCAGCACGGGTGAGAAGCGGCTGCTCTAAATGATGGGCATCTCAAGAGACAGAAAAGTCCAAAGGTAATGTGTAGACCTTGTCAGGATTTTGATTTACACAAACACACTGTGAACATCATGTTTGAGATTACTGAATAAATCTGATCATGCACGGACTATTAAATGGTAACAGGAATTATTAATTTTGTCAGGGGTTATAACAGCATATGCAAGAAAGTGCCTATATCGTTTGAGGTGCATTCTGAAAAATGTCGAGGTGAAAGGCTATGGTCACTCGGGGTGGCGGGAGATAAATGCGGCAAAATCTTCATTAACTGCTGAATTTACATGACTGGGTAGGGATGAAGGGTCACTTTACTACTTTCTCCAACCTGTGTGTGTTTGGAAATAATTGTGTTTTTAAAGAGACAGATCATCCACCTGCTGCCGATATCGATGCTAAAGAAGAGTGGGGCGGAGGATAAAGAAGCTTTTGAGAGAGCGGTCGTAAGTCCACGAACCAAACACGTGACGACCGCGGGGCCCAGCGACGGCACCGCAGCCCGGGAACACGTCACGAGTGCCCCCAAGTCCACGCAGAGGGAGGGCCCAGCGAGGCCGCGGGCTGGCTCTGCCGGCCGCGCCGAGGCCCCCCGCTGAACCCCGGGCAGGTTGTGCCGGGCGAGCCCCAGGCAGAGCGGGGCCGCGGACCGGCCGCAAGCCCCAGGGTCCTGCGCCCAGGACCTCACCTCTTCCGCGCCAGCTGCCGCCGCACCTCCCTGTCCTCGGCCGTCTCCCTCCTCTCGTCCTCCTCTTCCTCCTGGTCTTCCGTCCCGGCTCGGCACGGCGCCTTCACCACCTCTCCGAAGAACGTGGCCGCCATACCCACCCCGCCACCTTCCCAGGCTAACCGCGGCGCGCCGGCTCAGCGCATGCGCCCCCGCGCCGCCACGCCCCCTTCACCGCCCCCGCGCCCCTGAACTCCGCCCCCACGCCACGCCCCCGCGCACGCGCGCCGGGTGCCTGAGGCCGCGCCAATCCCGAGCGTCTTCTCCCGCAGCTTGAGTCCGCAGCGGCACCGAGAGGCCTGATGACTGCGGGCTAGAGAGGCGAGCCGGCGGCGGGGGCGGGGCCCGCGGCGTGGGGCCTGGGCCGGTGACCGACCCGGGAGAAGCCGGCTCAGCCGCCCTTCCTTCCCTCACCCCGAGTCCATCCTCCTGGAGGCGCAGCTTTGCCGTATTAAGCACCGGGCTGCGGACCGAGGGCGGGAAGAAATACAGCGCTTCGTGGTGGTATAAAATGCGACTTTTACTCTGGCAATAAGAATTCACACTTCAAAAGCTGATGATTGTCAAGCCGATCTAAAAGAGTTTATGAGAATGCAAAAATAGTTACTTCTTTTTTTAAAACGTGGCCATTTCCAATACAAAATTTATTTTCGCTTTAAGTAGCCTTTCACGAATAAGCAGAGTGCGCAGTTGCTTTCGAGCCGGTTCTCTTTCCTCGGGGCGCGGCGGGGGACCCATCGCCGGACACCGTTCCGGGCGGGCGCGAGGCGCAACTGCGGACACTTTAAGTGACGGGGTCCAGGGTGGCGAGCGACACAGACCCTTCACCTACACGTAGTCGTACTGAAAACACGTGGCACTGCTCACATTTTGGAATGCTGCCGAGAAGCACAGAGTTCAGTACTAGTTTGGGGGCAGGCGGAACCTCTGGAGGTAATCAAACATCTCAGGAAGCTGCTAGAAATACCTTGTTTTAAGACGTGGAGAAATACGACCGACAAAAGCATCTACATTGAATCAGTTTTAGCGGTTTTACACATTCCAGCAAAATAAATGTTTGGGTTTTGAAGCAAAATTTGAACATTTCAGTATAAAGAATGACCAAAGTGCTATCTCGTAAGAGCTTGGGAAAGTTTGGGTGTACTTACGGAGTAAGATTACCAATGTGGTATTTTTTTTTTAATTTTTTTAAATGTTTATTTATTTTTGAGAGAGACAGAGCATGAGCAGGGGAGGGGCAGAGAGAGAAAGGGAGACACAGAATCTGAAGCAGGCTCCAGGCTCTGAGCTGTCAGCAGAGTCTGATGTGGGACTTGAACTCACAGCCGTGAGATCAGGACCTGGGCTGAAGTCAGACGCCTAACCGACTGAGCCCCCCCAGGTGCCCCACCAATGTGGTATTTTTAAGCTGCATTTATACGGGTGGGTTGTTTTAGAGAAGGACTGAATTGCAGAATAAAAAGAATGTTTGGGTATCACTGTGACTTAATCCTTTTGTCCAATAAAGTAATTTGCTATTTTTAACCAGTAAAATTTAAGCTCGATTTGCTTTGACAATTACATTGCGAAGAAATCATTTCTAGAAAGCTGATTAAAATTAGGAGTAGGGTAATACATTTGGCCATGGTTTAAATTCTGCATACATTTCAGAGAGTTTTACAATAATGTTAAATTTTAAACAAATGCTTATTTCATGCAGTTACAATAAATTTAGGCCAAGCACTTTTTAAAAAGGCAAAGATATGTTCAATTTAAATACTAATTCAGCAAAGAGATTCCATTTGGAAAGATCGCTGGTGACACTGTCTCAAGTACTGGCGGAAATTAAGCCCATCAGAGAACATCATAAATTCAAAACAAATTCTTTGATTACACTGAAATTGTCAAGAAATTTTGCATAAAATAGTCTTAACTGAGACTTAAATATTTTCATATTATGGTATTTGTTAAGGATATAACATCCCCAATAAGAAATTTCCACAAAATTAAGGGTAAATATGGGAGCGGAAATAGGTTTAAACAGTTCATTAGCAATCAAAAATCAAACCCCATGCACCTAAAAATATTAGCAATTTATTAGGAATTCTTCCCTTTCTCACCTGTACTAGTAACAAGATACTGGTATCAGTATTTCTGATGAAAGTACACTATAAACAGAGAGCAAAGGACACAGACTCTGTAGGTTAGAAATATTCTGGCTTATGCTAAGAGAGGAAAATAAACGACAAAAAGCCTTTTTCTTAAGGAGACATGCAACCACAAACAAATTTCTCAAGTAATCTAGACACTTGGGTCTGTCTGTATAACCAAAATATATGCATTACATTAGTCTTTTAATGAAGATGGAATAGAAACCCGTAGGTTTCTATATTTCACTTTTTCAGATTTACACATGCAAATCATATATTAATATTCACAGATATTTTTAAATGGGAAAACAACTTGCTTCTAACAATTCGCTTCTCCAATAGCATGTTACTATGTTAAGATTAACAGTGCGTTCATTTAATCTGGTGATCTTAATTTCAACAAATACCTATTAACAACAAATTAAACCTCATCGCAAAGAAATTCTTTATAGTATCAAGATCAGATTTTCTAATCCTAGCAAAGGCCACAATGAAATAGCCCACATGCTGCCAGTAAAGTTTGTTGTGATGAAACTGTAACCAATTTGCTCAAAGTGTTCACAAAGTACTGATTTTTAAGGTGCTGAAAAGAAACCTAAGAGGATGTCACTATCATCCAAAAATATGACTGCTTTGATCTTAATCTATACCTTTTATTATTAACTGGTTAAAACTAAGACCTTGCCTCATAATGAGGTACATTTTGGCATCACTGTATATGCAGTTATGTGAAAGGAAAAGTGAGGAAAAGAAGTTGTGATAGTCACATTCATAGCCTTCATAGAAAAATATATATTCCCTGAATTAGTCACATCAAGTGGTCGCCATTCAGTACGGATTCCAAGATTATAAACAAAATAAGACATTGATGGGTTTTTGCTAACTGCCCATTTCCAACACTCCACTTCAGAACTCGATCATCAACCTCCACATCATTCAATCCCCAGGTCCTTCCAGTTTAAGTTGTTTTAGACTTGCGAGGTTGTGAATTGCAGGGACTGGATCTTACTTAGGTATTTGGTTCGCTCAAAAGTCAAATTGGCTCCATGGCACTTCCTCTTGAAACGCGCGTTAATATTTTTTCCCTCTTACTTTAGTAAACACCGTAGCTATGGTGGTCTAAATTTTTATTCTCGAATGCAAAAGGCTTAAAATTAGCATCAGGTTGCGATTTTGACATTTTTTTTTTTCCAGTCCCTGAAGGTACAGACCCTGTACACTTTCCATTATGTTCCTCTAAGGAACCAAGAGATTTCTTCAAGACCCTTCCTTTCTGAACAGGAATAATCTTGTGACCGGCCATTTGTCCTTTTCTTTCCACCTCTCCACTACGGGCTCCACAATCTATTACACCCCCCAGCCCCCGGGTTCTCTGTTATGTGTCTCTGTGCAAGAGCCCACTGCAAGGAAGGTTTCCTCCCACTTTGACCCACCGGAGTATGGCTTTTAGAAAATTCCTCAGAGGGGCGCCTGGGTGGCTCAGTCGGTTGCTTAAGCGTCCGACTTCGGCTCAGGTCATGGTCTCAGGGCCTTTGAGTTCGAGCCCCGCGTCGGGCTCTGTGCCGACAGCTCTGAGCCTGGAGCCTGCTTCGGATTCCGTGTCTCCCTCTCTCTCTGCCCTCCCCCGTTCACACTCTACCTCTCTCTCAAAAATAAACATTAAAAAGAAAAGAAAAGAAATTCCTCAGAAAGTGCCAACAAGGGATTAACTTCAAGCTAGGAGCAGAATGCAACCGCCAGTTTATTTGTATCTGATTGTGTCCAATCAGATACAATCCCTGATTGAATCCAAATTCAAATCACTCCTACATTTTCCTGGTCATTATTGTGCTTTTTCTTTCCAGGATCTGAACGCCTTAAGAAAAGCACTGTGCTATTAATACCTTCTGGTTCTTTTTCACTTCCTGAATCTATGCTTGTATCCTCCTCTTTATAAACATTCGGTAACTTTTCCTTAGCCACAGCAGCCGCACTTCGATGGGGCAGTTTTCTGCTGCTCTTTCTAATCCAGACATTTTCTGGTCCTGAAATCTTTTCCTTTAGATTACTCCTACTTTTATTTTATTTGCAGCCACAGTAGCACATCTACGGGGAACTTTCTCAGGTACCATTTTTGCTTTCAGAATTTCATGAGGCATTTGCACTGCATCCTGATGATGCTGCATACACGTTCTCACTTTTGTATTGGGTTCTCTGTCTCCGGGAATAGAGTCTGAAAAATGAGTGAAAGTTCACATAAATGCAAACACTTGCAACACAAGACTTTACCGCTGCTTATGTTCCTCAATAACAAATCCCCAGATCGGAAGTTTTAAAACTACTCATTGGGGCACCTGGGTGACTCAGTCGGTTGGGCGTCCGACTTCAGCTCAGTCATGATCTCGTGGTTCGTGAGTTCAAGCCTCGCGTCGGGCTCTGTGCTGACGGCTCAGAGCCTGGAGCCTGCTTCGGATTGTGTGTCTCCCTCTCTCTCTCCCCCTACCCTGCTCGCACGCTGTTTCTCTCAAAAATAAATAAACGTTAAAAAAAATTTTTTTAACTATTCACACTGCCAAATAAGGAAAAAACGTAAGTGATTATCATCAGTGATACTACTCCCACCTCCACACCTACAAAAGGAAGTCTTGAGTAGTATGCCACCATGTATACTCTCCAATCTGGAAAGAGAACAGTCACTTAAAACAGTACCAGGCTTCTGAGAAGGTACCTGTGGCATCATAAAGCACTAAATTTTTGGTATTGTTTCTAAAAGTCTATGTCAAACTAGCTTAGGATATTCAATGAGCTTTGAAATAATTTTCCTGGAACCTAAATGAGAAAGCAATGCCATCACGACTATCAGCTCTGCTTCAAGACAGTCCTGAAAGTGTTAATTCCAACACCTTTAGTCAAAAAAACATGAACCGGCAGATAAAAAGGAACTGCCTATTATTCATTTTAGAGAACTAAAATATGGTTTTAATCCTAGATCCATTTTTTCAACTATTTGAGCATTTTATTTAACTGTAATTCTTAAATCCTGGTTTCGTTTATTATTCAGATATTTTCTCAGCAAGGTATATGCCAGGCATCCAGAGGATCAGGATAAGGATTCTAAAGCAAACTAATTCTATACCTGGAACTCTAGTTGCTGTAAGGACTAAAAAGTGTTGGGAGCCATGAGGACACCTTCTAGAAAGGGCAAGGAAAGCTCCCTTTGAGGAGGTGTTGCTGTAGCTGAGAGCTACAAACTGGAGGGGCCCCACTGTCAAAAGGCAAGACTAAAAGCTGTGCAGAAGCAACTTGCTCGGTGTGGCTGGGGATCCGTCCCAGTTGTACCAAGTCACATGATGTTATGCCCACCACTCTGCGTCTACCAGCTTAGGTGGGCTCACATCCTTTTTATTTCTGCCCGGGTCTCAAAGCTGCATTTGCAAATTTCAAATCCAGGAATGATCAGTGCACTTCTAGGGCAGAAGTACAGACATTCTCCACTTTTTGGAAGTTTGCGTGATGTCACCTCGCTTTTACAACAGACCTGCCTGGTTTTGCTAGCCAAAAGGGGCGCCTGGGTGGCTCAGTCGTTAAGCGTCTGACTTCGGCTCAGGTCATGATCTCACGGTTCGGTTGGTGAGTTAGAGCCCCACATCGGTGTCTGTGCTGACAGCTCGGAGCCTGGAACCTGCTTCGGATTCTGTCTCCCTCTCTCGCTCTGCCCCTCCCCCGCTCATGCTCTGTCTCTCTCTCTCTCAAGAATTAACAAACACTAAGAAAGAAAGAAAAAGCCTGAAAAGCACAAACAGCGTTCGGTGTTGGCTCTGACAGCAACGTTTTCCAGAGGCGCACCGCCCACCAAGCCCCCTCCCCCGCTGCCAGAGCTCTTGGAACTGTCCGATCACCTGGGCCTGACCTCCGCTGACTTTGTGCATGTTAGCGTGTCCTAAGGTATCAGAGAAGCCTGACGGGTCATTTTTCAGGGTCTGCATATGACCCCAGTTTTTCCCATAGAAGTTAATGGCATAGTTGCATCTCTGCTTTATGCTGTTTGGGCTTAGGAAAGATTCCCAGGAGCGCCCTACTTGCCAGTGGTGGGAAAACCTGTATCTCAAACGCACCTAAAGTGCATCAGCCCCTGAATGCTAGGCCTCATCAGCTGGCCACCCGGTCTTGCAGCCATTAAGTCAAACTACCTAAAACCATTGAAAAGGCACCCAAGTCTTGCCGGGGGTGAGTTTGCAGGACCGCACCTCAAGTTTCCAGACAGTCAGCAGTCGGTTCAAACAGGCTATAGATCACTGAAATTCCCCCCCTTGACACCCGCATTCTCTCCCACTGGGTCCCTTTCACTACAAAAGCCGAGAAAATGAGGGCTCATTTCGTTCTGTCGGCCATCACGCGATGCTATTATTCTATCGCAGTGAACCTTCCCAGCTTTTCCTTTATGAACGGAGAGGTTTGCCCTTCCGTCACCAAGGGCAAAGGAGTTGCAGGTGAAAACGGGCCTCTGTTGACTGACACGTTCATTAGTAGAAAATTGAGGAAAAGTCTTCTCTCGAAAGGAAAGCCCTTCAGATTTGGCCTTAACTCTGTGACACTCATTTCAAAGATGTGCTTTCTCCAAGACCCGTGACAGAGCTCCCCCGGAGCAGGTGAGGAGCCGCTATCCTAAAAGCTACCCCCCCCCCCCAAGTGCAGCAGGCCCTTTGGCCAATTAGGTGCCGTATATGCGTTTCCAGTGAAATCCTATTTCTAAAGGTAACACGTGTTGTTCAACGGAAGTCACCAGGCATTGCAAAAACGGCACTTCTTGAACGGCCTGAGCTCATCCCCTCGGCCGGTTGGGCAGCACTGCCTGGCGGGCTCTGGGCCCTCGCTCGCACAAGCGGCCTGAAGAGCAGGGCGTTTGCCTCTTCTCGGGAATGCTTGGTGCGAACGACGGTCTCTGCAAAGCAACCCCCGATCCAAAATGAACCCTCGGCACATTACGTCAATGTTAGGCAAATACTAGAAGGCAAATTAACATGCTACGACAGACAAATGAGGCTTTTCTAAGTGTGTAACAAAATTAAGGTGAAATTCGACTTACAGTGGGGATGAGGACACACACCAGAGTCACTCAACCACATCCATTTGCGAGTTGAAACATTAAAAGCAGCCAACCAGATCAATCTCGACAACACGTCGATAGTATGGAGAAAATCCTATCGCAACTAAGGATTTCTTTGGGACACAAGGACTTCAGTCCAGGTGCAGCAACGAATTCCTTTTTGATGTACTGATGGCAGTACCTGTATTGACCGTTTAGGAACCTGGTAAAATACTAACACGAACTCGTTTGAATAAGTGCTGATTTGTAATCCAAAATGAGGGAAAACAGTTAAGATTCTATTGAAGAAACTCTGATCAGGCTTTTAAAAGTACTTTAAGAAAATCTGAACTTCCAATAAGTTAGTGCGTCAAGACGGGGGAGAAGAGTCCGTGCTAGTGTAGACAGCCGCTCCAGCTTGATGGAGCCGTAGCTCTAGCCTCAGACCTAAAGCGGAAAGCTCACAGGGTGAAGATAAAAGCAATCTGAGGAACACAGAAGAGTGTGGGAAATTGTTAAAAAATAATATGTACACATAAGTCGGGGTCAACTTTATTACTGAGAACTTGGCAAATTATAAAGTGCTTTACTCTCCTTGAGAAAACTACAGATCGTTTTTACAAATATATACAGGATAATTCAGGGTTAGAGAGAAGTCCAATCTAGAGGTCAGGGTACAAGCTTAAAAATTTTGGAGGCCACTACTCTAACAATACATACAGGACAGCGTCACTTAATACCAACCAGTCAGTACAGTCCCCCAAGTCGAACTGTCCTAGCCGGTCTTGGTGGGGCTTGGTGAGTCACGTGTCCTGGAGCAGTGAGAGCCTGAGGCACTGCTGCTTTCCTATAAATGACTCCCTATTGGGGGATGGCAAAAACCTCATTCGTGGAATGAAAACGTGCATGCAAACGTGCATGCGTAGTAGCACTCCATCACAGTTCACCTGGGGGACCACTTTAATTCTAACGCCCAGATCACTGTATTCTAAGACGCTCTGTGGTGAATAGGAACTTGGATGCAGACATCCGTTTTGAGTCAAAGCAAGCATCTCTAAGCTTCTATGTGTTAAGGACTAATCATATTCCAATTATGATACTTAATACAAAACTGTCTTCCTAAACCCAGAATAAACTTCACATCACTGCTATAGAAGCATGAAAAATTTTAATCTCATCGCATTTTAACTGCAGTATTAAAAACAAATCTGAGAATGGAAGATGATGAAAGCACGTCTGAAAATGAAAATGTGCTAGCCTATTTTACATACTTTTGAAATACTGAGGTCAGTGGCTGCTGTGGCGGGTTATCAATCCACAGAGGAGAAACCTTTTAGTTGCAAAACACAACCACCTCCCTCAAGCAAGGCTTTTGACAGTCAGTCTGAGATGCCCTTTCTTCACTGTCTGCCCTTCACTGATACTAAAATGATCAAAACTCAGGAAACAAACAGCATTTGTCACTGATAGTCATCCCTCCAAAAGCGTTAAGTTTCCAAAAAGATCCCATACACGGGAAAGTCTCTGTAGAGGATGACTGTAGACTAACGTGTTCCCTGTAACTCCCAGAACGGAACACTTCTATTTTCCGGGTGAGTTGGTTAACACTGAGAAGTCAGCCTCTACACTGGGGCCACATGGGATCCTGAGCTTGTCAGAAATAATTCCCTAATCAAGAGTTGTTCTTCGCCAGCTTGGTCACTCTTATGGTTGAATAAATGCAGCACACTCCGTGATGGGCACCACAGAACTTGGTTTTGTTCTGCCTCTACGGCTGAGTAGCTCATCGCTATACAGCTCTCTCGTCTTTAGCAAACAGTTAACCGGTGACAGTCATTCTTACGATTCTCAAAGACTTGTGATGACTACTGCAAGTTTTTTCTAAAAATCTGATAAAAGTTCTATCAAGTATGAATTCAACGATCCTGTATCTATCTGTTTAGTAAACTTTAGATAGCCCTCAGAGCATTTCGAACTGTTTGGCAGGAGAGGGTATCAGAAATAAACACTGGTTTTCGACTACTTTATTGCTTCACCGAACAGAAGCAGCAGGGCACAGACAATCCCACGCCAACCCCCTTTCAAGCCCGTCTCTAGTCTCCCTTCAGTCCTCCTGGCCCATCCAACACGGTGTGGCCCCGCGTTCTGCCTGCTTGAGAAACTAATCACAAGTGGACAGTAAGCTGTTTGAGAAACCGTAAAGATAAGTTGCAAGGGAAATTGGCTGCCTCCTGCAGACCTTATGGAATGAATCAGCTAGAAGGCTTGAAGTAGTTTAAAAAAGGAAAGAAAAAACCTTTTACTTGTCAGTAGGATAACATTAAGTTCATTATACTCTTTTAGTAACTAAAAAAAATTAAACTGGTTCCTAGATACCAACCGAGAGTCAGGCATGGTAATGAGTTTATTTAGAAAGTTAAAGTTTTGAAAGATCTTGTGTGCGAGTGGAAAATCTTCTAAAGATCTGCCTTTTTGTCTGGCTCCAGTGAAACGGTTAGAGTTTCATAGGTGAGCTGAATGTGTGCGTATGGTCCAAGGACTAAGCGAGGATCAGCACCTAGAAAATTACCTTCAATATATTAAAAATGAAAGATCACTTTCGACATTTAGCCACTGATCAAAAAGGGTAATAACTTCTAAACAACATCCCTGTAGGCCAGGCTGGCCGCTTGTGGTCCAGGCAAACTCTAGCTGGCCGTCTCGTTCCAGCTGGGTCAGTCAGAAGCCTCTTTAGGAGCCCAAATTCCCAACAGAGGTTTTAATAAATGATAAAACTTACCTTCAAATTACCTTAAAAACTAAAGTATGACCAGAAAGTATACGGAAACACTGACAATTAAATTCAGTGAAGCTATCAGTCCTGACAAACAGCCTACAGTTACTTACAGGCTGCCAAAGACAGAGAGCCTACAGATCTGTAAGACCCCGATGTTATAACTGGCCCCAGCCAACCTCCCTACATCAGATCCACACAACCAATCCTTGAGGAGACACCAAGAAAAGGTCTTCATATTTTTCTACCAAATTAACAATGTATTAGGAACCAGCGTGGCAGATTATCAGGAACTGGTAAAAATCTCTCAACTTTGAGAATTCCCACATACCCTTAAGGCAGCATCTACAGTTTAAGAAAATAGCTACGAAAAACTCAAAACGTGAGAAAAGACAACACAGCCCTCGCCATTATAGTCTTTACACTTTAATCCTCTCCATTAATTCACAATTTTGAGCTACCAAAGTGGTATTAGCATGTGCTAATCTGGTTGGACTAGATTTTTCCACAATGTTCCATTTTCTCCCTGGCTTTGACAAATTATACTTGGGTTTGGTCTTTGTTCCCAAATACTGGAATCAAGACAGTCTTAAACAGTGAAGCTGCAAATTTCTTACGATTTCTGCTTTATTATTTGCTGTTATCCACAGCGGGAGTTGAGAGATCGACTTAGGTAATAATGGAAAGTTCTTCCGCAGTGAAGGCGCTCTGGTGCATTCCATCGTACCACGAGATAACTGAACTACAAGTTCCATACAGTGTAAGGTGCTGAAGTGTTTGTGGACAACTACAAGGTGCATGAGAAAGTAAATACGCTGACTTAATACGGACAAAAAGGGTGGAGCTGATAGTTCAGCTAAAAGGGCAAGGCACACCCGACCTGTTCTAGCCATTTAAAAGTTACTCAAAAAAACCAATACGGTAGAGTAGGAAGGAAAACTAAAAATATCGTGAGCGCCTTGAACAACACTCTTGCATTCTACTGACACACAAACCTCATTGTTTTCAAGCGGCACGATCAAGTTCAATGTGCACTGACAAAAGAGATTAAAATCCTTTCAATTTGGTTTTTTAAAGCACTACACTTTAGTTAATACATTCTGTGTTCTGGTTATTTTAAAAGGCTAGGAGAGGGACAGGGGATGTAGTAGGAACCCTTCTAAGTAGGGAGGCTTCTAAGAATGTTTTACCTAAGATGTCATTAACCAATGGAGCGTGAAGATTCAGTGACAGGTCTTATTATTTAGGGACAGTAATACTTTCAAGATGGCATTTCTTTTGGCTTCAGATCTCCTTTTCCATTTGCAATTCCAGGTTCTGAAGTGCCTTTTCCCCCGAACAGAAATTCTTCTCCCCATTTTCATATTATAAAATTAATTTGCTTTTTTAGGTACGACTCTCTACTATTTAGAAGAAACTCTTATGTAGTAACTGAGAAGCTGTGAATAAATGCTTTATCATTCTTTCCAAGCATTTCTAAATTGAGAAAGGATTTAATCAGAGATTTTCCCCTAAAATAAAAAAGGGAGAACGACCACCCTAAGAAGTATCTGAAAATGGGATACACTTTCCCTTTTATTTAGAAGTTACTACACATTGTCAGTATACCCTTTTAAAATAAGTATGATACGAAAAAAATGCTTTTTAAACCTCAGCTATTTTTTAAATGTTTGACATCTTTTTTCCTTAATACTTTCGAAGGAATCAAAAATCAAGTCTGATAACCACAGACCTTTTTCCAACCATAAAGGAATAAAATCATAGGGCTTTGGACATACACGACCACAGTAGTTTCGTTCTGGTTTGTTTTCATGTACACCATCAAGTTACTTCAAGTGCAATGGAAAGCCAGATAGCACTTACTTCTGGATCAGTTCACATTCAATTTGCAACCTTTTGTCTTTTTCACAAGAAAATACAAACTGATCCCAAACACATTAAAGTACATCCGTGCATTAAATCCCTGCGCAATTCGCATAAAGTAGAAAAAAAGTCAAACATGTTCTAGTGCTCAATGTAAACATTTTGAACTATTAATTATTTATTAATTTTCCTTAAAGTACTTAGGAGTGTGTGTCACATATTCAAAGTTAACCTTAGGAATAGCACCATGACCAAAAAAACCCATAAAAATGATTCTCACTATAATCCCTTAGTTTTACTTCAGAACTGGAGAAGCTACCACTGTCAACCAGGCCTTCAAAGTCACCAGGACAAATTCTTGGTTTTTTTTTTTCCCCAGATGAAACCAAAACACTGCTTTCTATATACAAAGGTCTAACCATTTTGGACAGAAAGAAAAATCAGTAATTGGTTGACCAGCCAATCTATGACCAGTTAACTCAGGCCAAAAGATTAAGAATAGTTCTACCGATGAAGCCTAAATGATCAAAGTATCACCTTACAAAATAATTTATAGATTTAGAATGTATTCTATATTTTTATTTATGGATTTTTTTGGTACCTTTTTGCAGATGATGGTAAACATGGAGTTATAACCCTGAGAATAGATATAAAACAGAGAAGCTTAAGAAGAGTTTAAATAAATTAATGGAAATGACATCTATCACCATTTCTTAAAACTAGGGAAGTAAAGAACATTCCATTAATTTCTTCAGGTCAATAGTCAAGGACAATTCTCCTGAATCACTCTCTGTACTATACCCTCAACACAAGCTTTGAGAAGAAGAGCATCATAGTTTTGAAGCGGCGACAGCTCTCCAAACAACCAAAGGAGAGACAGGTATCCCACCTGTCTCGGTTGGTAATGTCCAAAAACATCCTTCCCCTTACATCAGAATAGAAAGTACCTTCTACCATGTCAAATAGAATAGATGACTAAAAAGTAACAAACTTAAGAACATTCTCTAACATTGATACCAGAGTCTGATGCTTTTCCGTATCTGCCACCTTAAGCATACACAGGAGAAGAGGATTAATTTTGTCTGACACCAAACACAGGGCCAATAAATAACAGAGGTAGGAGTACTGCAACATACTCCCCAGCTACGAAATATGTAAACCATTGGAATCAAGTCCATCTTCAGGCACAAACAAGCTAGGAATGGCCACCTACACTCTACGGAGTAGCACAACCTATCAAGCAAAAATATTTGGCTCAAAAATAAGTGTACTATGGTATTTGATGATGTGATAGAAGTTTCACTTTGAATGGATTCCAAAAGTCTTCTCCCACAACACAAGACAGTTTCTTAAACTAGGGGTCACTAACAAAAGATGCACTGAGTTGCCCCCGCAAAGAATGCTCGGGATTGCACATGGCAGCAGTAAGCTAAAACAGAGAGGTGGAGAATGACATTGAACTATTTCCCTATATAGATGAGATTTGCGATTGCACTCTTAACAAAACTGAACTCTACAATCTCAATGGAAATGGGGGGGGGGGGGAATCTACGTATAATTTAAATACTCTCTTGGCCCTGTACACTCTATTAAAGAACACACTTTTCCTAAATCTAAGGCACACAAACTCCTCTATTTCACAGAGTAAGACTATGGAAGACCAAGATTTTGGTTAAATCCCTTACACAGAAATCAGGAGATCTTGGAAAGACAAATTATATAGCATTCTGTTAGTGCACAATTTAAAAGAAAATGCCAGGGCTATGCTTGGGGCCTTCGAGGTTTAAAATATACAATCCAAACATTTTAAAAAATAATTTACCAGCACTTTATAAATTCAAGTTTATAAAATAAAAGTGATGACATTTTCCTTAAAAATAAAGAAAAAGAGAGAAAAGACCCAACAGCATTTGGAGAGAAACCATTTGAATGAAAATGACCAAATCTGGTATAATGCATTCTGCTCAGTAGCCAGGGAAAGAAAAGAAAAGAAAAGAAAAAAAAAAAAAAAAAGTGGTAGGTACCTCGCCTACTAATCATGGTTACACCTCCCATGATCGATCCGTCAGTATGCACATAATATTTATGAAGAATCTGTAAACATAGGCCACGGGTGAAATTGTTCTACGACAACAGAACAGGGGTTAGAAACTACCACCTCTGGACGCACTCAGCAAATGACTGCATGACACTTGCTACCGTGAAAGTAATGCTTATTGGTTTTGACAACCAGGATGTCTAGTGTTGAACATACTTCAAATCCTTGCTCTCTGTAGTTCAATACTGTCAAAGTAGATCTGCCCCCAAAATGAAGCATATTTTGGCACCTGTGCTGAACGCTGCTACAAAGGCAAGCAAGTGCAAATAAAAATAACAGTCATGATTTAGTCACATTCATAACTTTTCATAGAAAAATATAAATATATTCCCTGAATTGTAGGACAAAAAATAATTTCAACAGCCAGCTTTCACCATAAATTCCAGTCCATTTCCTCTTCGAATGAACTGGTTTTCTCTCAAGGTCATAAGGTGCAATCATCAAAATCTATCCCGTTCTCTAAGCTTCTGTCATCATCCCCATCGTGGTATCTCACGGTCCTTCTGCCCTGATTCCTCGTTTTTATTTTCGAGCGCCGAAGCCCTCTTTTCGACTTTGCATAGTCCAGATCTTCCCAGTCGTTATCGTCCACACTCAACCTGGGCCGTTTGCTCTGTCTCTGCCGCCGCGCGCTTCGGGACGCGGCGGCCGCGCAGGCTTTACCTTTTCCGGCGGCCTTTGCTTTTCCCTTCGTTTTCCTCTTTTTGGTGTTGGCGTCGTCGGCACAGTCCCCGTCGGACTCGGTGGCGGAGGCCGGCTCAGACGCGGGGCTGGGGCTGGGGGCGCGCGCGCCCCGGGCCGCCCCCCGCGCCGCGGTTCCCGGGGCCTCCCCCGGATCCGGGCGCAGCCTCTTGCGCCCGGCCTCGGCTTCCGCCCCCGCCCCCGCCGCCGCCCCCGCCGCCCCCCGCAGCGGCGCCTTCCCGTAGGTCCGGAGCCGCCGGCCGTTCCACCTGCGCAGCCCGTAACTCAGCTCCTCCTCGAAGCTGGGCTCCGCAGCCGCTTTCTGCTCCGAAGCGGCCTCCGCGGAAACCTTCTTCCTGCCCGTCTCGCCCCCTGGAATATGGCTTTTCGACTCTTCCCCTGAAGACCCGGCGGAGGAATGCCTGGCTTGGGGAGGCGCCCCGTCCGCCCTGGGGCCCCGGGCGCGCCTGCCCCCGCGCTCGGAACTGCGCGCACCTTCCGAGTCGGAGTGGCCCTCCGGCCCCGCAGGGCCGCCTCCCGGGCCCCCTCCGCAAGCACACGGCTCGTCCGGCACTTCACAGCTTGCGGCTCCGTCCGAATCGCTCCCCATCTTCGGGGCCGAAGAGGCACAGGCGGCAGGGACGGGCTTCTTCCTCCCGTGTCGGCTTCTAGTGCACACGCTGCCCGAACTGCCGTCTTCCGCGTCGCTCATGAGCTTGATCTTACCGGCGGCGGTGCTGGCACTTCTTCGAGGAGTCCTGAGGGGTCGCGTTTTGGCTTTTGAGGACTTCTTCTTCACCTTGGAATTGCTGTCTGAGTCACTGGAGCAGACCCTTTTCCTGGAAACCTTTCTGCTTTGTCCATGGTCTTGTGATGGAGAATCTAAAAATTAAAAATGAGAAGTACTCCTTTAATCTCTACAAGTATGTGTAAAGGAACGAAATGCTCAACATTTTAAACAACTGAAGTCCAGAATTCCTAACTCGGAAGGAGGACGGCAGTGAATGCGTGGGGCTCTCACGTTAGAGCAGGGACCTGGGGTCCAGCCTCAGCACCGGCACGAGCAGAACACATTCCCATCAGTGACCACCCCCCCCCACCACCCCGCAATCGACATACACCAACAGCGGACACTAAAATACTTTCTTTATATGAGCTCAGACTAAACTCTACCAGCGCCCTAAGGTATGCAAACCCATCACCGACTCTCAGCCTCTGAAACTTTTTCCACTTCACAAGTTCCAATCACACCAAATACCTTTCATCTTAGCTTTGGCTGCCTCCCGTTCAATGTTTCATCAATCCCCACTTACCAAGAGCACAATTTTACATCAGCGAGTGGTTTTCACCTCTCCCGGCTGCAGAGTTGCCCTGAGTAAAATGGGCAACAGCACTACATAGCTCATAAAAGACACAGGGACTGAACTAGTTAACACACGTCCAGCAGAGAGACCAATCTCCTGATCCGAAGAAAGACCGGGCTGCTGCGGCTGTTCTTACTTCCACATCGCTTCCAAACACACAGTCCGGCCCTCTCTTCTCACCTTCTGAAACCGGCAACGCCACAGCTGGTAAATGTGCTGCCTCTGCTTTTCCAATACCCATGGCCAACACAAGCAGTGAAATCTTTACTCTGAAAGAGCTGTGAAGGCCAAGGCCGCCTGCTACATGAACTAAACGTGCTGGACAACCAGTTGTGCATGCACACGGGACATAGGGGTGCAGGGAAAAGGCTGCTGGAGAATGCCTGGGGCAGACACAAAACAACTGGCAAAGGGAAGTTTCATGGGAAACAGACACAACGTGTGCTATAGGAGAGAAGGGCAGTGAGGGCACACCAAGGAGCCAAGGCTCCATGTTTTGAATTACCTCTCACAAAACTGTTGGGTTTTTCTTTTGTTTTGTCATCATCTGAATCCAAATCGGTCTCAGATACATGATCTGAGAAACACTGGGACCCAGCAAGTGGTTCACGCTTCAAACCCCCTCTGATCGGGTTGGTGTCCATTTCATGACATCGGCCATCTTCTCGATCTCGCTGTTCGGATTCGGAGTCCTCAGAATCACTGAAGATCTTTGCTTTTTTAAGGAAAGTAAGATTCTTGCGACCTGTGTTGTACTTTCTACCAGCATACTTTCCCGGTTCGGAATCTGCTTCTTCCTCTTCCTCGGAGATGCTTTTTGCCCTAAGTTTCTGCCCAGAGGTTGACGGACCAGCAGTTCTGTTCTGTACATTATCTGAATCGTGACTTTGAGAGTCTTCCTCAGAAGACTCTATCTTAAGAAATTTTGTTTTAGAAGTTGCCAGAGTATGAGACTTGTAACCATTGGCCTGCCAATTTTTTCGGGCTACTCGTAAGTCACTTTCTGACTCTGAATCCCCATTTTCAGATTCATTCACAGTATTCTGGGCAGCATGAGAATTGGACAGTGGTGATGGTCGATTGTGATCTTTTAGCTCCTCTTCTTCAATTTCTGACTTTAAGCTCTGATCATCTTCAGAATTGTGTAATAACTTTTTTCTAGCCACAGCAGAAGCATTACGGTGAGGCAGCTTCCGGCCAGAACAGACACTTTCAGAGCTAGAGTTCTCCTCGACGTCGCTCATCAGCTTGATCTTATTGGCAGCCACAGCAGCACACTTTCGTAGCACTTTCCGGTTATTTCCAGCCCTGGCTTTTAGGCTCTCACCAGCCTCCACTGAATTATTATCAGAGTCACTTAAATAGACTCTCTTTCGAGTGGCTTTTCTGCCACATCCATTTTCTAAAGAAACTGGACCTAGAAATAAAGTAGCAATAAGATTAGAAAGGTCTTCCTTATTTCAACATTTTGCAATGAATTTATTAGTTTAGAACTGGTGTTCCCTATTTTTTAATGCCAAAACAGGTTTCCTTTCTAAACCTAAAAAGTCCTAAATCTGGAACAGAACAGAGAGCCCAGAAATAAACCCATGCACATATGGCCAATTAATTTACAACAAAAGAGGTAAGAATATACAATGGGGGAAAGGACAGTCTCTTCAATAGTGTTGGGAAAACTGGACAGCCACATGCAAAAGAATAAAGCGACATTACTATGTTACACCATACACAAAAATTAACACAAAATGGATCAATGACTTCAACGTAAGACCTGAAACATAAACCTCCTAGAAGAAAACACAGGCCTGGTAAATAAGCTCCTTGACGTTGATCTTGCCGATGGTTTTTTTTGGATCGGACACAAAAATCAGAGGCAACAAAACCAAAAATAAACAAGTGGGACTATATCAAACTAAAAGCTTCTGCAAGGCAAAAGAAATCATCAATAAGATAAAAAGGCAACTTACTGATGTGCAAATCATGTGATTAGGGGTTAATTATCCAAAATACTTATTTTTTAGATGTTCATATATATATATGTGCGTGTGTGTGTGTATACACACACACACACACACACACACATTTTTGAGAGAAAAGACAGAGAGAAAGAGCATGAGCAGAGAGAGAGGGAGACACAGAATCTGAAGCAGGCTCCAGGCTCTGAGTGTGGAACCCAACAAGGGACCCAAACCCACGAACCTGTGAGATCATCATGACCTGGAGCCAAAGTCGAATGCGTGACCAACTGAACCATCCAGGTACCTCAAAATATCCAAACTATTTAAAAAACTCATACAATAGCAAAAAACAATCGATTAAAAAGTGGACAGAGGCTCTGAGTAGACATTTTTAAAATACAGCATATAAATGGTCAACAGGAACATGGAAAGATGTTCAATATCACCATTCAGGCACTGTCAATGCAGCACCTGATGCAGGGCTTGAACTTATAGACCGTGAGATCATGACCGGAGCTGAAGAGTCGGATGCTTAACAGACTGAGCCACCCAAGCGCCCCCTCAAGCACTAATTTAAAAAGATATATGCACCCCAATTTCACTGCAGTGATATCTACAAAAGCCAAGACACGGAAACGACCTAAGCACCCATTAATGGATGAACAGAAAAGAAGATGTGGTTTATCTATACAATGGAACGTTATTCAGTCATAAAAAGGAGTGGAATCCTGACGTCTGTAACAACATACAGGGACCTTGAAGGTGTAAACGCTCAGCAAAATAAGTCAACAGAGAAAGATGGATACTGTATGATTTTACTTCTATGTGGAATCTACAAACCAAAAAACCAAGCTCACTGATACAGAGAACAGACTGGTGGGGGGAAGGGAGGTCAAAAGGTACAAACTTCCAGTTATAAGTCATAGGGATGTAATGTACAACATGATGCCCGTAGTAATATTCTGTTGCATATTTGAAAGTTGCTAAAAGTAAATCTTAAGTCCTCATTACGAGAAATAAAAATTTTTATAACTATGTATAGTGACTGACAGTAACTATACTTATTGTGATCATTTTATAGTATATACAAATATTAAATTATGTTCTACACCTAAAATATGTTATATGTCAATTATATACCAATTTTCAAAAAATCTAAAGAAGACATTTAATCATATGTAGATGCCTTAAAACAATAAGTCATTCCATGCTTAGCTTATGGATTCTCTTGATAAACATTCCTCCAAAGTACCAACCACTGAGTCTCTTACCAGTTTTCCTTTGAGCAGCTCTGGTTCTGGTCACCCGGAGATTACTGCTTCTGGCCAGCCCACTACGTAAGGAAGATTCCCGAGGTCTTGAACTCTCTTTGCTTTCCTCTGAACTATTTGAAGCTGAAGATGAAGAGGTACCTAAGGAATCTTCCATTTCACTTTCTAAGAAAAATAAAGCATCAACAGTTCATCACATACATTCTATCTTCGCACACACGAACAGTCCTATTTCATAACAACAAGCTAAAAGCAGATTCTCAAGATACTCGAGAGAGATTATAATTGTAAAAACTGTTTCAAAGAACAGCTCATAGGGATGCCTAGGTGGCTCAGTTGGTTAAGGCCCAACTCTTGATCTCGGCTCAGGTCATGATCTCACAGTTCATGAGTTCAAGCCCTACATCAGGCTTGGTGCTGACATCACAGATCCTGATTGGGATTCTGTCCCTCCCTCTCTCTGCCCCTTCCCCAGTCTCTCCCCCCTCTCAAAAGTAAATAAACAAAAAAAAAAAAAAAAAAAAAAAAAAAAAAGCCCATAAATGTTTGGCATTAAAAGGTACATAGACAGCATTCCAAATCAAGTTTGTTCTATTATTTCTTTTTTCTTTTTTTTTTTGTTTTTAGTTTTTTTTAATGTTTATTTATTTTTGAGAGAGACAGAGACAGAATGCGAGTGGGTTAGGGGCAGAGAGAGAGGGAGACACAGAAGCAGAAGCAGGCTCCAGGCTCTGAGCTATCAGCACAGAGCCCGACGCAGGGCTCGAACTCACGAACCATGAGATCATGACCTGAGCTGAAGTCGGGACGCTCAACTGACTGAGCCACCCAGGCGCCCCTATTATTTCTGAAAGTAACATATTAATCCTGGGTTGGATTCAGAAAATACAGTTTGTATATCTGATAAACAAATTTGCATCTAAGAATGTAATCAGCCCCCCTCCACTTCCTGCTGTCCTATGAAACATGTACTTCCTGTAGGTCCTGTAGGAAGAACGGCCACTTTAAGTCCCGCGTGTCAGGGGACAGACTTTCAAGCCTTTTGCAGGTAAGCCCCATAACTGCGTAGCGATACCACATGCTTTCAGCTCAAGAAGGGTCATTTTTACATGTGCCACCATAAAGGGGGGAGGGAGGTAGACGAAACAAGATAAACAATTTAAACAGTACAGGTCATTCCTTCCTACCACTCCACTGAATGAGTGCATGCTCCAGTGTGAGGCACTGCACAGGACACCCAAGTGTCCCATTCCTTTGTCCCCTCTGTTCTTACATACATGTCACAGAATGAAAGCTTCATGGAAATGAGTGGGAGCAGGTTGCCAAAAGTCAAAATTTTGCTCCACAATACGACCCAACTCCGCGTTAAAGACAGTGGCTGCGATAGAAGGACGCCAGTCCCCAGGCTGTGTCTCTTCCTCTGAAACTGCTCTGCTGGTTTGCCACAGGCTACTCCTGTTCTATTCCACTCCACTCCCCAGCACGCCGACTCACTTTCCAGACTCTCCCTCTTCCCCGCGTACAACTGCCGAATGGACTAATGTTCCTGAAACAATTCATCATGTGATTTCCTTACTCATCAAGAGACCCAACTAGGTAATCCAAACGCTTCTGCAAGGCTTGCCAGTCTGTCTAATATGTGGCTGCTTTCTACCCCCTCTTTGATCCTATTATTTTACATTATAGTAGTAATTACCACACTACCATTGCAAGCTGCCAAAACCACTCATGGCAACCGGGAAGCATTCGCATACCACAGCCTCACTCCCACGATGCTAACAAAGGGTGAGGATCCGCAGTAGTTGTATTACCAAAGAGCAAGAACATAAACGGTATAGAATTTACTAGGCCTTCCATGTAAACACACATGATCACCATGCTTTTTTTTTTTTAATTTAAAGAAAAACCACCGGAAGTATACTTGGCACACAAAGTATGATATTTGGGGCGCCTGGGTGGCTCAGTCGGTTGAGCGTCCGACTTCGGCTCAGGACACGATCTCACGGTTTGCGAGTTCGAGCCCCGCATCGGGCTCTGCACTAACAGCTCGGAGCCTGGAGCCTGCTTCGGATTCTGTGTCTCCTTGTCTCTCTGCCCCTCGCAAACTTGTGCTCTATGTCTCTCAATAAATAAATGTAAAACAAAAAAGAAAAAAAATTCAAAGTATGGTATTTGTATCCCATTTTTTACGATTTAGAAGATTCAAATTTGCACAGAATATGGCTGCACCATTTGCAAAGAACAGCACTTATCAAACATATTTTAACCATTCCCCATTTGTTACTTTTGACTCTTCCACTGAATTGTAGGTTTCTTATATGTCAAGGCCAGTCTTCTTCATTCTCTCCTCTGAACCTGGAGTAACTAGCCGTGCTGCCGTGCTACTTGAGTGCTAGACAATTAAAGAACGATGTTCACGTCTTACCAGATAACGTGGAGCCATTTTTCAGAGTGACAGTCCTAAGTCTTCTCATTCTTTCTGACGATCCTGCCGAATCTGAGGAGTCCCCAGAAGTCACGCCCGAAGAGACACTAGCACCTGTCTTACGGCCTGCAGAATAGGCACCCCTACTGGAGGGAGAGTGGGCAGGAGAACCCACCAATTCAGGAATTACTTTTGTCTGAGATTTTAACCGCTTCTGTTTGATATTTCTGGTCAAAGATATGAACAAAGGAAACAAAATTTAATTAAACAGGGAATGCCTGAATAAAAGTGTATTACTACTTAACCTGAGAAAAATTTTATGATCAAAACATTGAAATATTCATTGTTAACATCTTATTCTGACGTGGATTACTATGGATATCCTTACTCTAAGTTTGACATCATTTTGTTCCAAACTGAAGTAACGAACAAATGACCCAAGTTACAGAGTAGAAAATCATACTGAATACCTTAAATTCTTTGGATTAAATGCTAAGAGGAGCCAACATTTATGTAATACACGCATTCATTCATATTACAAATCTGAGTCTCAATAAGAAACAACTTTCTCTCTGGTCTATTTACATATATAGACATATATGTGTAACAGTATATAAGAGGAGAAATCAACAAAATCTAACCAGAAAGAACAGAGGCCAAAAAAAGATCAGAACAAGCTAGTTTTTTCTAAGACCCATCTGTTTACTTCTAAGTACCAGTTCACTGTGTTTGACCCCTGAGCCATGGATTATCAAGAAAAAGAGTGGAAGTTTAGGACAAGACAGCCTTTTGTTTTAAATTACAGATCTGGGTAATATTCATGTTGAGTAATCCTATTTTCCTTTAAAACAAAAAGATAAAAGAGCTTTGTATTTAAGGCACCTGAGATTAAAGATAACCACAACGTTCTTTAAAGCAGTAATTGTTTATCATAATCAAGAAATTTCAAGCTTTTTTACAGCAAAATGTTAACTTCTAGAAATAAGTCAGTCCGAAAAAGACAGATGTCATGTTTTCACTCATATGTGGAATTTGAGAAACTTAACAGAAGACTATAGGGGAGGGGAAGGGAAGGAAAAATAAGTTACAAACAGAGAGGAGGCAAACCATAAGAGACTCTTAAATACAGAGAACAAACTGAGGGTTGCTGAGGTGGGGGGATGGAGGGAGAGCAGGAAAACGGGAGATGGCATTGAGGAGGGCACTTGTTGGGATGAGCACTGGGTGTTGTAAGTAAGTGATGAACCACAGGAACCTACTCCCAAAGCTAAGACCATGCTGTATACACTGTAAGTTAGCTAACTTGACAACAGATTAAAACGTAAAAAATAAGAGGCGCCTGGGTGGCTCAGTCAGTTGAGCGTCTGACTTTGGCTCAGGTCATGATCTCGGGGTCTTTGAGTTTGAGCCCCGCATCGGGCTCTGTGCTGACAGCTCAGAGCCGGGAGCCTGCTTCCGATTCTGTGTCTCCCTCTCTCTCTGCCCCTCCCCCGCTCATGCTCTGTCTCTCTCTCTCTCTCTCTCAAAAATAAACATTAAAAAAAATTTTTTTAATAATAAAAAATAAAATAAAAAGTAAAAACTAAAACAACAAAAAACTCAAAATATTAATTTCTATTAATATCAACTGGAAGGCAGACCAATGAATACAAAAGAAAACAATTACATGCTTATACTCATCATAAACTTCCTTTTAACAGAAGACAAAATGATAAATATCTCAGGAGTAAAACTGTTCCCTTTTTTTATCCTATGCCCTTCTTTACTGTTAAACTCTTTATTGTTCAAAGAGAAAGAGCTTTTTTTTTTAAATAATTAAACAAAAAAATTAAAAACTCCTAAAATAACAGAAAAACCCAAACTGGGGGGACATTTTAGAAAATAAATGACCCATACTCTCCAAAAATGTCAATTAAGAAGACAAAGGTAAAAAATAAAATTCCTGATTAAAACAGACTAAAGAGGAGTGCTTGGGTAGCTCAATCAATTAAGCGACCTACTCTTGATTTCAGCTCAGGTCATGATCCCACGGTTTGTGAGTTCAAGCCCCACTGTCAGGCTCTAGGTTCACAGCACAGAGCCTGCTTGGGATTCTCTTCCTCCCTCTCTCTCTCTGCCCCTCCCCCACTCATGTTGTCAGTCAATCAATCAATATTCAAAAAAAACAAAACAAAAAACCAGAGACACCTGGGTGGCTCAGTTGGTTAAGTGCCTAGCTCTGGATTTAGGCTCAGGTCATGATCTCACAGTTCTTGAGTTTGAGCACAGAGCCTGCTTGAGATTCTCTCTCTCCCCCTTTCTCTCTGTCCCTCCCCTACTTGTGCACAATGCAAGCACTCTCTTCTCAAAATAAAGTATAATAATAATGATGATGATGAAACAGACTAAAAGGGAGTGCCTGGCTGGCTCAGTCAGTAGAACATGTGACTTGATCTCAGGGTCATGAGTTTGAGCCCTATGCTGGGCACAGAGATTACTTAAAAACTAAATAAAAATAAAAAATAAGATTGACTGATGATTAAATGAGCTAATGTTTAAAAAAAAAAAAAAAAAACCCAAAAACACAGACTAAAGAGACTATGAACTATATGCAACACAAGATCCTCACTTGGGTGTAGATTAGAAAAAAAATTTGTCCTAAGGACATTATTAGGTCAACTGTAGAAATACAATAAGATGTGGTTAGAACCTTATTTTTAGCAAACCCACACCAAATATTTAGGGGTAAAGGAGCAAGGTGTCAGATATATTCTTTTGAATGACTGAGAAGAAAAACACACAACAAAAAGATAAAGCAACAATAAAGCATATGTGATGTACTATGAAAAACTGGTGAGTCCAGGTAAAGTATAAAGGAGTTCTTTGAATTATTCTTCAACTTCTCTGTAATTCTGAAATTATTTCAAAATTAAAAGTTCAAAAAAAAAAAAAGAGGCAGGGATGACTCACATAGTACCTCGTAACGTATGCCCCCAAATTACGGACTGTAAAACAGCTGAACGGGCCGAACTCATTTCCCTAAGGCTAAGGAGCACGTCTGCCCAGTTCAGTGCAGTTCTGCTGTCCTAAACACTGGGGCAGGGATGCAAGGAGGACTTTGGCAAATCCTCTCACCCAAAACGCAAAGATAAAACTGGCAAAATCATCCAAAACAATCATTTCGCAACTCTGGAAAGTAATCAAAGGCCTTTATTAAAAAAGGCCTTTATTAAAAAAGCCTTTATTCTAGAAAACCTTCTGAAACTAAGAAAAAACTTTACTGGAGTTTTGGTATTTTAACTCGGGGCTCCTCCCAGTCACACACACCCCAATTCTGTGGCACAGCCTTGAGGACCAGGATGAGGAGGCGGAAGGAGCTGGCCTGACTTGAGAGCTTCACCAAACAGCACTAAACTCACTGCTGGAAATCCAGCCAGGCCGACCGCGTAGCAGCCCAAGCCTGTGAAACCCGTCAGAGCAACAGAGTTCAGCCACAAAATTTAAAGGAGAGCTACAGAATGAGACAGTCACAGGAGTCTTTGAAAAGCTCCAAAATCGTCCTGGGGATGTGGAAGGTTCCACAAATACTCAAGAAAGACTGCAGAGAGCCCTGTTATCCAGTCGTCCCTGGATTACCTTGAGACTCTCATGCCTGGAAAAATATAGGCAGAAAGTGAACTTGGCCTCACTTCACACAAAGGCCTCCTTCAGAAAAGGGTGGAGGGCTTACTTGATGGGTTTAAGCACAAATTCTGACCACTGTGCTGTGGCAAGTCAGGGAAGACACCCAGGAACACAGCCCCCCCCCCAATTTTTTTTTTTTTTTTTTTAATTTTAAGGGGCACCTGGGTGGCTCAGTTGGTTGAGCATCCGACTCTTGATTTCAGTTCAGGTCATGATCCCAGGGTCTTGGGATCAAGCCCCGTGTCAGGCTCCACAATGAGTGTGGAACCCGCTTAAGATTCTTTGTCTCTCTCTCTCAGAAAAAATAAAATAAAATAAATTTTTAAAAAGCAGATTTCAGCGGCTTACCACTGCAGGAAAGACAAGCTCCAGAACTGGTCTAAGGTAACTCACTAAACAAAACCAGCAACAAGTATCATCACAGAGGGACAAGAATCAGAGTCTAGAGTTTCTACAATATGTTAACAAACAGCGACAAGAAAACCAGATTACTAAGTTTGTCCCACTTCCAACAAAACAGTACAAGACATACCAAGAATCAAGAAGTTTGCCCATACACAGGCAAAAATGCACTCAATGGAAACTGTCTCTGAAAGGACCCAGATGCTGAGCTAAATCCACCATTATAAACACATTTGAAGAACCAAATAAAATCATGTTTACAGAATTAAAGAAAAGCACGAGGACAGAAAATATCAGTAGAGACATAGAAATTACAAAAAACCAACCAGAGATTCTGGAGTTGGAAAGCACAGTAACTGACATAAACATTCCCAAGATAGGCCCAACAGTAGACGTGAGCTGGTATGAGCTGGTATAAGAATCAGTGAACTTGGTAGGTCAATAAATTATTATCCCATCTGAAGAACAGAAAGAGAAGGGGGAAAAATGAAGACAGCCTCAGAGGCCTGTGGGAGACCATCCATCATATCAACATATGTATAATGGCAGCCCACAAATGAGAGGAAAGGGGCAGAAAAAAATTGAGTAATGGCTGGAAACCACCCAGATTTTATAAAAAACAGTCTTCTACAAAGCTGGAAAAATTCCTACACACATCAAAGTCAGCTGCAAAATGCAGACAGAGAACTGTGAGAGCAGCAAGAGAAAAACCATTCCACATGGACGAGGGAGGGAACCTCAGCGGCACTGAGAGCTGACTTCTCATCAGAAACAACAGAGTTTGGCAGGCAGTGGGAGAGATGCTGGGAGGAAAACAAAACACGGTCAACTAAGAATTCTATGTCCAGCAAAATTAGTCCAAAAGGAAAACTGTCAGAATTAACTACTAGCACATCTGCCTTACAAGAAACACAAAAGGATCTCAAGCTGACAAGAAAGGACACCAGAGGGTAACTCAAACCCACACAAAGAAATAAGAACCACTGGGAAAGGTGATTTACATAGGTAAATATAAATAACAGTGTCAGTGATGTTTTTATTCTTTCCTTAACCGATTTGAAAGAAAACTAGATAAAACAAAGATGTAATCTGACGACAAGAGCACAAAATGGAAGGGAGGGAGCTAAACGAGAACAAGCTCATGAGATTTAAACACTATTGATCTGAAGGAGATGGTTCTGAACGGAGATGCAGAGCACGGTCCCCAAAACATGCATGAAGACACCCATCACGGACACGGTGCTTGTTCAAGACAAGCCTGGACACAGACGACACAGGACGGACTCCACTTTCGCGCTGCAACACTGTGAGATACCTGGAAACCTGACAGTAACGGAGGCTACACAAAGATGACGGAATACAAATTAATATCAAATTCCTGACAGAGAATAAGCCCTGCATTTTATGTCTTCTTTATAACTAATCCTCAGAAACAATAGGGCACATCGTGCCTAATCGCTATTTCTCTTAACACAATCAAATGCTCGACACCCAAAGTAATCACACTTTACTCTCTGCATTATAAAAAAAAAAAAAAAAAAGTTCTTATGTAAATACATAAATGATACTTTAATCCTTAGTAAAATTTTAAAAATCTGTACTTCTCCTTAAATGCTTAAAAATTTACCTAATTACAAATTACACAATAGCTCTATATGCACACAGTATTTTCAAGCCATTAAAAAAAAACAACTTTCGGAATATACTATACTCCTAATCATTGCAGAATAATAAAATTAAAGAAGTATCACAACCTGAAACTGTTTAAATTGCATACAAAGCCTGAAATAAGCAATCACCTGATACTTCTGTTGGCCTGACTGACACGGTTACAATTTTGCCGTCTCTTGAACCTCTGGCTTCTTCGAAGTTTTTCATTGAATTTTTGACCAATTTTAAAATCAGAGGAGATTTTCTTCATTTTTTCTTCAAATAAGGCAGACAATCTCAAGGTCATACTGTAAATCTGCAAGAATATGAAAGCAAAACTAGAACTACAAAATATCTTGAAAAATAACTTTCACAAAAAAGAGTATAATTGCAACCTATTACATCACTGTTATAGACAATAGCTGTTACTTATTTCATCCATCCCACCCTTCCTTCAATGACATCTGCCAGAAACACGCAGTACCAAATATATAAGTCTCAGATGAAAAGAAAGTATTAAAGCAATTGTCTAGAATCCAGGACTTACTACAGTCTATAGGTCAATGGTTCTCAACCAGCTGTTCTCATTTTCACATTTACATATACAAATCCTAAAGATGTCCCCTTCTCCTAGTTAGATGTGGAGCTGGCTAGTTTTAGGATTGCTGTCTAGGCAGCAAGAGAGCAGTGTGTCCTTGGGGCAAGGAGACAAAGACACCTTCACCCCAGTCTCCAACTTGCAATCTGACCTCCTGTAAGGCCACTTAGATCTAAGCATGGATTCCAGACCAAAGCCTATCTTGCCACAGGAGAAGAAAACAGGCCCCAGAACTGTAACAGATATGAAAGATGGTGTTTTAACAGCTTTGATAATTAAATAATACCAAATCTGTCAAAGAACCGCAACATGATATTCAGTGCTCCTATAAATAACTTTGGTACAGCTATGTATTTACAGGAAGTGCTCTTTACTCATTCATAATCATTCCTGAAAAGGAAGTATCAAAGTCTAACGTTCAATCACTCTGGTGCACCAGGCAGCGGGGTGGAGAGACTTTAACATTAGAGAATCTTCAGAAAAAAGTGTGTGAGGAGCGCCTGGGTGGCTGAGTCAGTTAAGCATCCAACTTGATTTTGGCTCAGTTTATGAGCTCCCCATTCATGAACTTGATCCCTGCATCCAGCTCTGCATTGACACTGCAGGGCCTGCTTGGGAGTCTCTCTCTCAAAATAAATAAATAAACATTTTAAAAAATGTATTTTTTTAGGTATGTGAGCTATAGCAATTTCTTATACACTTTATAAATATGTATGCACACACACATATATATACACAATACATGTGAAATTCAAAATGCCACTTCATCTGAAACGATCATTGACATTTCCAGTATTTTGTGTATACCTTACTCTTTCCCTTCAAATGTGAATTCTAACAGTCACCAATTTTAACAAGTGGCTTTATTTCCTTAATCATATTAAGTTTGAAATCTGATTCTCTTAAGAATCACTTTCATATTATTTTATGTCTTCTCGTTGGGTTTTATATAAAATTCAGTTAATACACTTGAGTTGAACATAAACATTGAACAAAAATGGGTGCTAAAATTATTAGCTATTCAAAATGAAAAAAGGCATGTATGAAAAAACCCCACAGTTAACATCATACACAATGGTGAAATATGGAAAATCTTCCCCCTGAGATCAGGAGAGAGACAAGGTTGCCTGCTTCCACCACTGCTATTCAACACTGTACTTTAAATCCCAGCCAGAACAATTAGACCAAAAAAAAAAAAAAAAAAAAACAAAAGACAGAAAGACAGAAACAAAGAATATGAAGAAAGACAAAGCAAGAAAGATCATTCAGATTGTGAAGTTAGAAGTGAAACTACCGCCATTAGCAGATGGCGTGATCCATATTCATGGCAGCATTATTCATAAGAGCCAAAAAACAGAAACAATTCTCCATCAAGACATGAATGGATAAACAAAATATTATATACCCATACAATGCAATATCACTCAGGCATAAAAAGGAATAAAGTTCTCATGCATGTTATAACACGGATGCACCTTTCAGAAATTCTGCTAAGTGAAAGGAGCCAGACACGAAAGGAGCCAGACACAAAAGGGCAAATGTTGTATGATCCCATGTATGAAATATCTAGAACAGACAAATGCATCCAGACAAAGTAGATGAGACATTTACCAAGGGCTAAGCGGGGAGTGAATGTAGAGTTACTCCTTCATGTTAGAGTTTCTGTTTGGGGTGATGAAAGAGTTTTAGGAAAATCAGTGATCGTTGAACATTGTGAATATAATTAATGTCAATGAATCATACCCTTAAAAATGGTTAAAATAATAAAGCTTATGTTACATATATTTAACCGCAATTTTGAAACTCTGATAATATATAAAAATCCAATAAGTTGTACAGTTGATGATATATCTATCCTCAAATAGTATTTTACATAAAAGGTGAGGGAGGGGCGCCTGGGTGGCGCAGTCGGTTAAGCGTCCGACTTCACCCAGGTCACGATCTCGCGGTCTGGGAGTTCGAGCCCCGCGTCAGGCTCTGGGCTGATGGCTCAGAGCCTGGAGCCTGTTTCCGATTCTGTGTCTCCCTCTCTCTCTGCCCCTCCCCCGTTCATGCTCTGTCTCTCTCTGTCCCAAAAATAAATAAACGTTGAAAAAAAAATTTTTTTTAAAAAGGCGAGGGAAAGCATGAATGAAATTTCTCTCTGGGAAGAAAGTCTCAATAACAGTGAATACGGACAATAGCATCAACTTGGAAAAATGTTGGACCGGATGCTAAACTGATTTAAAGTGATGTGAAATCTGCACATTGAATCCAAGGAAGCAGTTCTCAGATTGAGAAATAATTAACACAGGAGAGTCTGGGGATAATAAAGAGAAAGTGAAATTAAGGCAAAATGGTTACTTAGCAGCGACAGTTGCTGATCATAGACAAAGTGCTATAATATTAAGCAAGTGCTTTCTTTAGAGTCTTCTCAAATCATCCCTCTTTGTTAAACTACCAGCACACTGGCTACAAGGGTTTGTGATTATTCGTGAGAATTCACTGAGAGACTTATGTACACTTTTGTCTGTTCACTGTGCTTCAACAAGTTATGAGAAGTTATCCAACATTTTAACACTTTAGGGGTGTACTCTCCCCCTGTGTTCTCCAATAATCAGATGGCTCATGTGTCTCCTCTTTGGGTTGGAAATATTACTATGCTCTCAGGAGTCTTACCCCCACTTCCGATTTTCCTTTTCTTACTTTTAATTATCTTCCAGAATCTATGATTAAATTTCAAGTCCACTCTTCAAGATTCCTACATGTATAAAAACAGATTTTTCCCATCCTATGTATCAAGTTCAAATTTGTTCATTTCTCATTGGTGGCCTCACTGCCTCCAATTCCCATTTGTTTCCACGACATTAGGAAAGGTAAGCATTAACTGTGGTGAGGGGAGAGAGACAGAGCTCTAGCCTTACCAATGTTCTCGCCCTCCTCACTCACCCTTAATGTTCCAACATGTACCAGCAAATGGAAAATGATCATCAACACAGACCACGCACTCTTTTCATTGAGAACCACTTTTAAAATTACCTTTGATCTTTTGTTTGGTGTATATGCTTTTGCATTGCTAAATATCAACCGGATGTCTTTGCAAAATTCCAAAGGGCTGTCATAATTTCCTGCTTCTAAAGTTTCCCTTACTGTTCCAAAATCCATTGGAGTATCTATAATATCTCGGTAGTCCTAGGTTTTAAAAACAAGAATTAGTTCAAAGATTTGATTCCTACTTTTAGAAATGTTACGAGCATCAGATCTCCAAAACATTCAAAATGAGAGAAAAGAAAAAGGTTAGAAGGACCTTAAGAATCATCAATAATTTTTAAAAAAGAGGCTCAGACATACAGAAAAAATAAGAAATATACCAAAATGATATATCTGGTAGGATATTAAATGGTTTTCATTTCCTTCTTTATACTCTTAATGTAATTTCTAAGCTTTTACAGTAAATCTGTGCTTTGTAATCTTTTTTTTAAAGGTCATTTTCCATTCTCATATTTGGGGAATGAATACAGAGCTTTTATCCAATTTATAGTTTTCCTGGGGCTGAGCCTACTAAGAAAACAGATAAACATGTAGGATCCTCCCATTAAGATGTAGCAGTGATTAAGTCTTAGCCAAAGTTATGAGGGGTCTAGAAAAGTCAAGAAAAACTGTGTAATACAACTCTTCCACAGCTGCCTTAGTGGTGAGAGACAAAGTTAACATGAAGCTCAGACATCTTACTCGTTAAAGTTTAATTTAAACACCTCCACCCCAATCTCTATACAAAACGAGAAGGCCCAAACATTCAAACAATGGCAAAACTTACTGGATATTCAACCAAATCAACAGGTTGTCTAAATGGTTCAGAATCTTCACACTGAAAAATTAAGTTCACCAGTTCCTTACACTGTTTCTTCCAGTTATTTTCAACATAGTTGGTGGCTTTGATGCTCGTTTTTTTCCAATCACGGACCTAAAAATACATTCACAATATTATAAGCTTTTTCAGTCTTGGAAATGTCACACTGCGGTCTGGTATGGTACGGTGGTAAAAATGCACATGAGCTGTGGCCTTGTGTGCTATAACAATGTGGCTACTTTTATTTTCTATCTACTTAGAAGAAATCCACTTTTCTGTAAAGGTCAGTAACGTCACATCCAGTACTCTGAAAACATTTTTCATTCTACCACTTATCTCCCAAGTTTAGAACACGTTTTCACAGAAAGTGAAGACTCACATTAGACGAAGTGGTAGGCTAAGGAATGGCCCCAAAGATACCTGCATCCTAATTTAAGAACTTATGGCTGTCACTATCCATGGCAGATCTGACCACCAGTTTGAATCCTGAGATGGGAAGACTGTCCTGGATTATCAAGATGGGCCCAATGTGATCACAAAGGTGATTTAAAAAAAATTTTTTTTTAAGTTTATTTGAGAGACAGAGACAGGACAAGAAGGGAAGGGGCAGAGAGAGAGGGAGAGAGAGAAGCCCAAGCAGGCTCCGCACTGTCAGCACAGAGCCCAATGTGGGGCTCGAACCCACGAAGCCACAAGAACATGACCTAAGCCGAAACCAAGAGTCAGACGCTTAAACTGACTGAACCACCCAGGCGCCCCACAAAGGTCCTTTTAAAAGTGAGAGACTTCGAGACTTCAAGCTGCTGGCTTGAAGATAAAAGATGAGGGGACAAGAGCCTCTAGAAGCTAAAAAATAACAAGGAGAAGGATTCTACCCTAGGGCTTCCAGAAAGGAACACAGCTATGCCACCACCCTGATTTTAGCTCCATTGAGACCCATGTCTGACTTCTAATCTACAGACCTAGAAGACCTTATTATTACTATTTTTTTTTTATTGTTTAAGCCACTAGATTTGTGATTTGCTATGGCGGCCACAGCAAACAAATACTATACAGATACTAAACACCTGGGATTTTGTTTAAAAATGAAATTATTTTCCCCCCAAAATAAGAAATTATACGAAAATGAAAATCAGATGACAATTCTTCAAGTGTAACTTCTCAGTGTTATTTGGGGCAAGCATATTAGGAAAATTAGTATGATAAAAAGCTTAAATTTAAGCAGTATTTGGACAAAATTTAAAACGTTAAGCGTTTTAGGGGCGCCTGGCTGGCTCGCTCAGTTGACAGTCTGACTTCGGCTCAGGTTGTGACCTTACAGTTCATGAGTTTGAACCTGACATTGGACTCTGCTGGCAGCACAGCTTCAGCTCCTCTGTCTCCCTTTCTCTCTGCCCCTCCCCTGCTCATGCTCTCTCTCAAAAATAAACATTAAAAAAAACCTTAAAAATAAAATGTTAAGCATTTTTAAATTAATAACCTTTCCTTAGGGGTGCCTCAGTGACTCAGTCTGTTTAAATGTCCGATTCTTGGTTTTGGCGCAAGTCATGATCTCACGGTTTGTGGGTTCGAGCCCCATGTCATGCTCTGCGTTGACAGTGCGGAGCCTGCTTGGGAGTCAGTCAGTCTCTCTCTCTCTCTCTCTCTCTCTCTCTCTCTCTCTCTCTCTCTCTCTCTCTGCCCCTCCCCCACTTACACTGTCTCTGTCTCTCAAAATAAACATTTTAAAAAATTTAATAACCTTTCCTTTAATTAATATATTACATTACAACCACAAGAGCTGCTGGTGACGCCACAATTCAAACTTAGTATCTAAAACTTACACCCAAACCCAGTATCTAAAAACTCATTATATCCATACGTCATTCTCCTTAACTCCATCTTCCCAACAGGTGTCATTTAAAAAAAAGGGTTATTCACCAAACCCTAGTGAACATTCCCCTACAAGGGCTCCTCCTCTACCAGTCTTCCCACTGCACACAAGCACAGTCCCTGACGAGGCTCCGCCTTACACTCTAGTTCTTGCAACAGGTTCCTCACTTCCTTTAGTACCGATTCTGTTATCCTTCAAAATCTCTGCCTCTATTATGGTGGTGAAATTGAGTCTCTCCTTTAAATTTAAATGAAATCCTTGGTTTTCAAGATCACCATCATCCACTCCCAACGTCACAGCCAGACACAGCCCCCCTGCTCACCCCAACACTCAGTCCCTACACTGGGCAGGCCAGTGCTCTACCACTAGCCTAGTGGCATGCTACATGTGCCTACTTCGTGACATGGGTCCCAAATGCTCCTTATTTTGTGCACATCCTCTTTCTCCTCCAGCTCATTCTGAAAACAAAGTTCAAGTCCCAACTCTTCCACTAAACCTTCCGTGACTACCCGCCTCTCAGTGATTTCCCATTTCTTTTAACAAATGCTCAATACCCGTATCGAGGTAACTTTTCAGAGTAACACCTGAAATCTGAGGCTGCTTTCAAAATACAGAATAAGCAAACAACAAAGGTCAGTTGAACAGATTAACTTACTCTCCTTCTTCCAGAAGATGTTTTAGGAAGATCACTATCATCCTACGAACAAAAATCAGAGCACCGTAAGTGTTAATATTCTCATCCGAAACATAATAACCTAAAAGCGTATCAAACACATTAGGTCTTACAAGGATTTTAACTTGTTCACAAAAATCTCAAAAGGCAGACCCTATCAGGTCTTTGTGGCACCCAGACTCCCATAAACCAACCATTCTTAATAACCCTCTACACTCCCTAGGAAAACTAATTCCTATAGATAGCTATGAAAAGGTGCTTTGTGCAGGACCTAAATAGGACATGCATCAGCAACTTCCAATGTGTGTTTCATCTCTATCCATAAAACCCAAGAAACCATTTCCTACTGTTCTGAATTTCATACTCCACACATTTTCTTATTCCCTAAATCAAATATTTGCATGGCCATTTTTATTCCGATAGAAATTGCCAAGAGAATCAGTGAATCGCAATAAGGGTCTGTGTAGAAATTGACACTATACAGAACTCCTGTAACTTCCTGCTCAATTCTGTATGAAGTGAAATTACCCAGCATCACTGATATTTGCCTTGAACTTTGATACCACCTTGAGTGAAGAACTTGTGGGTACTGTGAGCATGGTCAAGTTCGTTAATTTGTAATTACAATTAAATCCAACTCTTAGAAATTGCAGAAGTAGAGGACACATTCCTCAGCTATGTTATTCACGCAGACATATGCTGTTTATTTGGTATCAATTATTGGTTAAAACAAATTCACTGAATATCTGGATAATTAAAAATATATTTTTATCAAACGGGAACCCTCTTGCACTGTTGGTGGGAATGCAAACTGGTACAGCCACTCTGGAAAACAGTGTGGAGGTTCCTCAAAAAATTAAAAATAGACCTACCCTATGACCCAGCAATAGCACTGCTAGAAATGTACCCAAGGGATACAGGAGGGCTGATGCATAGGGGCACTTGAACCCCAAGGTTTATAACAGCACTCTCAACAATAGCCAAATTATGGAAAGAGCCTAAATGTCCATCAACTGATGAATGGATAAAGAAATCGTGGTTTATGTACACAATGGAGTACTACGTGGCAATGAGAAAGAACGAAATATGGCCCTTTGTAGCAACATGGATGGAACTGGAGAGTGTTGTGCTAAGTGAAATAAGTCATACAGAGAAGGACAGATACCATGTTTTCACTCTTATGTGGATCCTGAGAAACTTAACAGAAACCCATGGGGGAGGGGAAGAAAAAAAAAAAAAAAGAAGTTAGAGTGGGAGAGAGCCAAAGCATAAGAGACTCTTAAAAACTGAGAACTGAGGGTTGATGGGGGGTGGGGGGTGGGGGGAGGTGATGGGTATTGAGGAGGGCACCTTTTGGGATGAGCACTGGGTGTTGTATGGAAACCAATTTGACAATAAATTTCATATATTGAAAAAAACAAAAAAAAAATTTTTTTTTATCAAAATAGTTTCATAGTTCATTGGAATATAGCAAGAATTGTTATTTTTCTACTTCGCTCAATATTTTTAAATCACCATTTGAAACGAACAGAAATCATTATAAAATTGACAAACTTCATTACCAAATCCTCGGCATTTTGCTCATCATTTTCGGAAGTGTTAGAAAGTTCTGAGATATGTGTACAGTCTTGGTTCCTAAAAAGCAATTTTTCACATGTTTAAGAGTATGCAGTTGTCGTGTGTGATGTCAAAGATTCAAACTACAGGTTAAGATATAAACAGTTCCCCAAGTATGCATACCTAATTTCAAGCAAAGGAATATCCAGTTTTTTAATCTACCCTCTGCGGAAACAACTGACCATCTTAGAATATGGAAAGTAAGTTTTTGTTTCCCCAGCTAAGTATGTATAAAAATTAAGCTGGCAATCCAGAAATAATCCAATTATGGCCTCAACTGGATGAATGTGAAGATGAGTGTTCCTACACATCACTAGGCATATTCGTACAGTAAGTACCAGGAACATGGATTGACTCGAGACAAAATAGAGGGGAGAAGCAGAAATTAAAGCAAATTAGATCTTAACTTCCCTGTACACACAGAAGAATGCTGAAGTAGGACTATCTAGGCATGAAGAAGATGAAAATGGGTATGTGATTTTCCTGAAGTAGAAAAAAATGAAAGTCCCGGAGAAGAGGAAACAAGTCCAGGTCGTCCAGGCAAGAAGTGGATTCAACCCAGCAAAGCAAGATAGGCCAGAACCAGTTACTTCCCAGTTTGTAGCCACACAGTAAAAATGATGGCACAGTTTATAAATTATCTTCTCTAATACATAATCCTTTCAAACAATTTTTATGGCTATGGTAAAAAGGCATTAAGATCACACAGCACAATTCATTAATTTCAACGGAAACAGGCTGAGCAATTTGTCCAAAGTGACAGACAACGTTCATCAGAACAGATGATGTTAAAACTCAGATCCTACTTTCCGTCCTCCTCCTAAATGATCTCCCAATGCAAGCAAGCGTGTGCAGCCATTAGTGTTATACCAAGGGTAATTTCTTCATGTTTCATGAGGACACCACAGTCATGAAAAATGACTAAGGGAAACCCGGTGAGGGGTATATATAGGGCAACTTCTGTAGTATAAAATTATTTCAATTTTAAAAAGCAGAAAACATTGGATTGTTCTATTTTTCATGCCTTTACTAAAAGTAATAATCACAATAAATATGTACAGAAATGTTATTTAACATAGCATATTAATAAAAGGGTGTAATTCAGAGAGCAAAAATTAAGAACTAGATGGCTGCAAGAGGTACAGATATGCAAAGCCACTTTCCACATCTATAATAGGAGGTAACTTACTTGATAAATTTTAAAAGTTGGTCAGTTATCTTCTTAGCTGATCTTGCAATTACACTTTCAGGCTCATTAAATGTCCTGGCATTATGTTCTATGTATCTGACTTCCCAAACTAATGCAGATAGCCTCCTTCAAAACAAAAAAGTAGGCAATTCAGAGCTCAGAAAACAAAAACACAGAAACCAGGTTGTTAAAAAAAAAAAAAAAAAATCCCAGCACGTTAAGCCAGCATGTATTAATATATTAAATCCTAAGTGCAAAGTTACAATGAATAACCTTCTAATGCTCTCAACCTGATCATAACCATAAGCAATTATACTGGAAGCTAAACCACAGAGAACACAATTAAAGACCAAAAATCTTAACAGTTCACTTCATCACATCCAGAGCAACCTGGAGCAACCCTCCCTTTCACAGTGTCTACAGGCACAATGGAAGCTACTGAGACTCAAAGAAGAAAAGGTGTTAAATATCATCAATCCTAAGAGAGTAACTTGGCAAAGTGGTTTCTGAACAAATGCACATTCCCATGTCTGGCTACAGAGATAAAGTACACCATCAATGTAAGAAGTCAGTTTTTTGAAATGGTAATTTCTCAAAGTAGATGAATTGGAACAAATAAAATACTATCAATTACTTAAAATTTAAAAAAATCACTGAGAATCAGGGCACCTGGGTAGCTCAGTCGGTAAAGCGTCCGACTTCCGCTCAGGGCATGATCTCACAGTTCATGAGTTCGAGCCCATCGGGCTCTGTGCTGACAGCTCGGAGCCTGGAGCCTGCATCTCCCTGGATTCTATGTCTCCTTCTCTCTCAGCCCCTTCCCCACAAGCTCTCTGTCTCTCTCTCTGTCTCTCTCTCTCTCTCACTCAGAAATAAATAAGCAATAAATAAATAAGTAAATAAATTTAAAAAAAAAAAATTAAAAATCACTGAGAATAGGAAATTTTATAGTTATCAGTGCTCTAGAAGCCAAAGATAAAAAGCTGATGACTCTGGGGAATCAATCTTTCAAAGGCCAATTTTTAAAATTCAACTTTATTTTTAAAATCAAGCTGCTAAATAGGAATAACATGCAAATAAATGATGTCTAACTACTTAACATAATTTGTAACAAGCACGTGGAATTTTTTTTTAATCCGACACCTCTCCAACATCGAACAGTGTCTTACCACAGAAGACCACAAGATCACTATAATGAAAGAGAGTGAAACAGAAAATAGCGTGCATCAGCCCCCACTCCACCACTGTCACGATCAACCACCACTTCCATTCACTCCACTCAGGATGACCAAACACCTTTTCAAACTATTGTGAAAGGAGGTTTCTACTAACCTGTAGAATCGATTAACGAGCCTCATTCGAATCGTGTAGAGGTCGGTTGGATAAGCTACTACGGTGCAATACTTCGGGTACGTACACAGATCAACTGGCCCTGCGAAAGCCGCTGCTATGTCTGTGAAGGCAGACACAAAACACTTTCATCAATAAATTCATTACCCACAGGAGATTATTTCTCTGCAAATTCCTCAAAAATAGAGCCACGTTTAACAATGCAGGCCCAAACAAAAAGGAGCAAGTAGAAACTGTAGTGAAGAATGCCACCAAAGTTTGCTGCGCTTTTAAAATACTTTTGTGGAGGGGCGCCTGGGTGGCTCGGTCGATTGAGTGGCTGACTTCGGCTCAGGTCATGATCTCATGGTCCCTGGGTTCGAGACCCACATCAGGCTCTGTGCTGACCACTCAGAGCCTGGAGACTGCTTCAGATTCTATGTCTCCCTCTCTCTCTGCTCCTCCCCCACTCCTACTCTCTGTCTCTCAAAATTAAATAAACATTAAAAAAAAAAATACCTTTGAGGAAAGGAAAACTTGAACATGAAACATTCCACACTAAAAACTTACCAAGATTCAAAAGTTGGTCTATACCACTAATAATTCGTTCACATTCTTCATCTCTCGATTTCTGGCCCCATTCACCATCTTGAGGTTTGTAGAGTAATTTCTCTAGCTCATCGGAAGTGACAGAAATACTAGCTCCTAACTCTTCAGGTGGGTCAACTATAAATTCCATTCCAAAGAACAAGAAAGAAAAATAATTAACCAAATATATATTATACTTAAGTTGTCAAAACTCCTAAACCAGACACTACAAAGGAAAAAGCAGTGGTTTTATAGTGGAGAAACCTGGGACACCACCTAAGTCACATGATGAAAGTTAACACCCCCAGTAATAGGACAAATGGACCTCATGTGCCTCATGATATGATGCACTGAGGACCATATACCACGTCTCTAACACTAGCACCAGAAATGCAAACCCTGGATAATGAGTAAATATGAAACAAGCCCAAACGGAGAGAAATGCTACAAAACGACTAGCCAGGATTATGTAAGAAATGATAATGGGCTATTAAAATGCAGTCAGCATCAAACTTGAAGCCTAGGATAAGAATTAATCAGCCCGATTCATATTAATTCTGTGGGGGGTTAGTAAAGCTCACAGTTACTGAAAACAGGTAAAATATTTTCATTATTTAAAAATGATATACCATGGGGCTTCTGGGTAACTCAGTCGGTTAAATATCCGACTCTTGATTTCGAATCAGATCATGATCTCATGGTTCATGAGTCTGAGTTCTGCATCAGGTTCTGCGCTCACAGCGTGGAGCCTGCTTGGGATTCTCTCCCTCTCTCTGACCCTCCCTCTCCCTCTGTCTCTCAAAAATAAATGTTTAAAAAAAATTTTTTTAAATAGTTTCTGCTAAAACTTAAAAAAAAATCATATACCATTATCAGGAATTGGTTCCATGTCCCATGGGCTAAGTTTTTCAATTTCAGTATTGTCCCACCTATTAAAAAACCAAAAGTCCAGTTAGCCTCTCATAAAAACAACTTGTGGCTAATAACTAGGTATCCACAAGAGTAAACAAAAGTAAAATGTGAAAACCTTATTGTAGCAATGAAAGTTTAAATATTAACCGTAAGATTTTTTTTTTAGGAGAATACCTTATGAGAAAAAGAAAGCATTAAAAATGTTCAAAGACAAAGTCAGAAGTCCTGTGTGGCTTGTACCCAGGGTAGGTGGAAAAAACTCAACAACCCTGTGAAGCCTTGAATGCCACACTTCAGAATGTGACTTTATTCCACAGCCGATGGAAAAGCAGCAACGATTTCCTTGAACAGGGGAAATGACGTAATATGTGCTCCTCAACTAGGAACTATTAGGAGGCTACAGAAATGGGACCAGGGAGGCAAGCAGAACCTGTCCCAAGGGGGTTCTGGTGAACGGGAAGCAGCCAGGGCGTGCGAGAGACACTGCATGGGGATGACGGACAGGACTCAATGACAGACTAAATCATGGTCTTTCACCTGAAACATATTATTCATAAAACCACCCACCACAATGCACGAATGTCTGTAGAGAATTAATTTCAACTGCATACAGACCTAACGATGTAGCACTGGAAATGACTATCAGGGTACTGCGGCTGATATGGCTCTTGACTTAGCACTGTTCCAAACCACCAAGCATCATCAATGATAGAACGGAACCTATCACCTATAAAAGATGACCAAGTCTGAGACACATTTTTAATTTATAAAATACCATGATACAGATAAAAAAAGAAATTACTTTTTTTATCTTAAAATCAGCCATCCTTCCCCACTTTCCAGCAATCTTCAGCAATAAATGTAAAAAGATACAATGTCACACTGAATAATTTACTGACAGTGTATAACCATACAGTGCAATAGACTAACATGCTTCTGACTGGATTCTGTTGTTTACTGGATCCAAACATTTCCTCAAAATAGGTTCGACCACATTTTACAACATGGAACAAAGAACAAAAGCTTAACAAAACTCAATAATCTTCTACAACGATGTATATGATCAAAATACACTTGCTTAATAAGTATATTAAATACCTCTGAAACATGTACTTCCTGAATAAAACATATTATAAAAGTATGACTAGAATCCATGATTATTCTAAAGCTCTCCCTATATAAATATTTCCACATAAAACAGAATTTTAATTCTTAAGACTTCACATTAAAAATCAGTTCTAGATATACCCTAGGATATGCTTACATATTTTATTACTTAAAAGAATTAGGGGCGCCTGGGTGGCTCAGTCAGTTAAGCGTCCAACGTCGGCTCAGGTCATGATCTCACAGTTTGTGAGTTCAAGCCCCTCATGGGGCTCTGTGCTGACAGCTCAGAGCCTGGAGACTGCTTTGGATTCTGTGTCTCCCTCTCTCTCTGACCCTCCTCTGCTAGCTCTCGCTCTCTCTCTCTCTCAAAAATAAAATAAACATTAAAAAAATGTTTTAATAAAAAAAGAATTAAACACCCACATATCCCTTTATCTCAGGAGGATATATAGAAGCAGGAAGTAGATCTTAGGAGGGCTCCATCCACAAACCAAAGTAACTGTACAGAATGCTCCAACTGACTCCAGTAATCATCTGTGTACCCTACAACGGCATCCCTTCTAGAGGAACATACTGTAGGTGAGCGCGGTTTCACGTTACAAAAGGAACACAGACTGCTGTCATAACCCCACCTCTTCCCTTCCATCCATTCCACCTTTCTCAAAACAAAACCAGTAACAAAAAAAGTTGCTTAGCCACCACTAACAATTCCTTGGTAGATTAGCAATTCTGCTTTCAAGGAAGGTTTGACAGAAATGGTATCCATCAAAGTTAAAGCTGTATTTAACTCCTCAGAATATTTACGTAATAAAATACCCACAAAGAGTACTAACAAAGTATGCTTCCACGGAATTCTCTAAAACTGAAAACAACAGCAGTATCACTACTGGAGCTGCATGTTTTGAGGTTCTTAAAATATTTTTAAATTCACATAAACATGACTTTTATGTACATTTTATATTTTTCAAAGTCACTAGAAACCCAGGACGCCTGGGTGCTCAGTCAGACTCTTGATTTCAGCTCAGGTCATGATCCCAGGGCTGCGGGATCGAGCCCCACGTCCGGCTCCATGCTGAGCGTGGAACCTGCTTAAGATTCTTCCTCTATCTCTGCTCCTCTCCCACTTGCTCTCTCTCTCTCTCAAAACAAATAGATAAACTTAAAAAAAAAAAAAAAAGCCAGTTTTTTGATACCAAGAACCAACTTTATAATACTTTCCTTCCCTATTTATCTAAAACTAGAAGAGGAACACCTGGGTGGGATGCTTGATCTCGGCTCAGGTCATGATCCCGCAGTTTGTGAGGTGGAGCCCCGCGTTGGGCTCTGCGTGAACAGCATGAAGCCTGCTTGGGATCCTCCCTCTCCCTCTCTCTCTCTGCCCCTCCCCTCGCTCTCTCTCTCTTTCAAACATAAACTTTAAAATTTTTTTTTTACCGTTTATTTATTTTTGAGACAGAGAGAGACAGCATGAACGAGGGAGGGTCAGAGAGGGAGACACAGAATCTGAAACAGGCTCCGGGCTCTGAGCTGTCAGGACAGCCCAACACGGGGCTCGAACTCACGGACCCCAAGATCATGACCTGAGCCAAAGTCAGACACTTAACCAACTGAGCCACCCAGGCGCCCCTCAAACATAAACTTTAAAAAAAAAAAAAATTCAAAACAAAACAACTAGAAGATACTTTCGGTTTAGATAGAAGTATTTTTCACTGTAAGATAACACTTTAAAAAGAGCCTTAAGAAATCACTTTTCTGAAGGTAAAACCTGGCTTTTCCTTAAGAATTAAAAAAAAAAAACCTGATTTTGCCTATTCAAGAGTAGAATAAACATGCTTAGTAAAGTTCTTCACGCAATAAAATCAGGATTAAGCAACTTCCTTTACTAACACTGCTCAAACTTCGAGAGAATCGGTCAGATTTCATGGGGGCAGGGGGAATTGAATTAATTAAAAGATCTGGTACATTAATTTCCCAATCACAAAAATAACACAAAGGCACTGAATTTCAAGAGGCAAGTGGGAATCCGCCTCTAGAGCTCAGCTACAGAGAACGGAGTTTAAAACAATTTCTGGATGCACGTGTGGGCGGAACAAAAGGAGAGCTTCCAACTTAGACGTCACGGGTGTCGGATCAACAGAACAGACGCGAAACTTTGAAGTTCCTCAGGATTTGGCTATCGACCTTAACTCCGGCACATTCCAGATGGCTGGAGTTTGGTCTTGGTTGTTTCTGTGTATGGCTAGATGTTTTTCTTCAAGAAAAACTTCCTTTAGTCCCAAAACAGTCCTATTTGTGTGGGTATTACCGTTAAAAATAGTCCACTAAGAACAGCCACGTTCTCCAACAACCTTTCATTTCAAATAGGGATGACTCAGGGAATTTGTCGAAAATTTACCTATTTGTAGTACTTGTAGAAAAAAGCAGCAACAACTAGGGAAATTAATGAGGCCTTAACATCATTTACAAACGTGTACACTAGACGACAGAGCCTAAAACTTACTATTCTTAATAAGAGACCAAAACTGCTCAAAGGCGAATGAACTCTCCTAAGTGGCTGCATTATTTACAATGCAGATTAGAAGTAATTTGCATTATTTTTCAATTTCCTGATTGTTTTAGATCATAAGATAACTTTGTGAATTATACCAGTCACAGTAAAGATAGAAAAAAATGCAGACTGTGGACATGTGAAAGGATATAAAAGTTCACCTCTAACATACAGTCAACGCGTAAGAAATAATCCCCACAAGAAATGCTGCTTGGCTAACAGTCCTTATGAAGAAGCAGTAAAGCAAAAAATACTTTCCAGGCACTTCTATTTCTTTCCAGAATTCACATGTTTGCATCCACCATAACAAGCAGCACCACAACAAAAAAATAGGCCAATAAACGGAGAGATCATTTTCTAACAGTGTATGAAACTCAGTAAGAACAGACTTACAAGACTGCCAATTCCTCTGTCTTGCTTCATCATAAAATTGACGCAGTACAAGAAAGTCAATGACATCCGGCATATCATGGTATCTAAACAGAAATAAAAGATTATTAAACTCCCTGAGCAGCAGGTTACAGTCTAAAGCAACAATGTCCAAAAGAAACAGGATGGGAGCTGCATTTCTAATTTTTTTCTGACTAGCCTTATTAAAAAAAGTAGAGAAACTAGTAAAATTAATTTATCCCATGTACCCTAAACACGGTTTCACCATGTTATCAATACAAAATAGCGAGATACCTTACATTACTTTTTCTTCATACCAAGCCTTCAAAATCCAGTGTGTACATCACACTCCACTGAAATCGGCCACATTTCAAGAGCTCAAGAGCCGCATGTGGCTAAGGGCCACCATAATGGACAGCACACATTTAGCAAATCATTTATTCTAACATTTTCTCAAAAACAAAGAGAGACACAAATTCCCCTACAGGCCAGAGTTCTCCACACATTAGTGCCATGGAAAAAGGTATAAATATGCCAATGCCTACTTGTTGCTACAGCATACTACTTTTACTCCCAGCTATGAGCACCTCAACTCCCGCCTTAGGCTGTCCACAGTGCTCCACTATTTACCCCGCAGTTATGAGGGACATGCTGATCAGCAAGAGGAAACATCTAAATTTAAACAATTCCATAAAAAAAAAAAAAGAGTAACACATACCTAATAGAGAAAGATTTGTCCAAAAGTTTTCCAGTTGCAGGATCTATAAATGCTAGTTTGAGGCAACAGAGCGTAGGGGGCCCAACCTCGTATCGTATTCCGACTATTTTGACCAACTCTTGATCCTTTAATAGATATTTTTTAAAGAATGCAATGTTTAAAATGGTTAAAATAAAGCAATTTCTCAAGACTATAAATCTCCACGTATTGCCACATTAAGTCAACTTGTAAGTCAGGTTTCCAAGTTAACAGTGATTAAATCATTTTTGCTAAAATTAATCTTCACATCTTTTTCAGGATAGACATTTAATACTGTTTCAAACATAAGGAATATACTCACTTTAGAAAACATACCACAAAGTGTTAAGAAGGAACATATAAGAGTCACTGATCAGCACAATATCTAAAGACAATTACTGTGAATAATCTGAATTTCTTTCTGGCTCTGTTCTCTTCCTAGAGATACATCCTCTTGTTTTATGTGTGTCTCTGTGTAAAGACATCTCATTGAAGATGCTGTTGATTCATTAGCACTGAACTCAACAGCCAAAAGGACTTCTCACTCATGCCTAGACAAAGTTTATCTAACACAGGTGTTCTCTCCAGAAAGCACATCATCACCTTCTTGTACTGAGTAACACAGCAGAGCACTTTAAAGCATCACACTCGGGGGCTATGTTAAACAGTAAGTCACCAACAAAAAGCATAAAAACACTGAAGTTATTTATGTTGCATTCAATAGATCGTGAGAAGGACACTTATTTATGATGTGAGAGCTCAAACAAGAAGGTATCACCTCGCTCGACCTCAGGAGGTAACAGGCCGGTCAGGGAAGTCAAATTTTTTGCCACTGTGTGTGTGTTTGCAAATGACCAGAAAGCACCCTGAGCATTGATTTGGGGTTACAAATAACATGCAGCTAGTAGGCAAAATGACAAATATGGAATCTGTGAATAATGAGGATCAACTCAGTGATAAGTGAAACAGACCTAAATAAATCAGAGCATATGGTAAGCCAAATTCAAGACGGAGAGCCACTAAGTTGAAGGAGAGTTAAGAACAGCTATCTTTGGGAGTGCCTGGGTGGCTCGGTCCCTTAAATGTCCGACTCCTACTCATGATCTCACTGTTCGTGGGATTGAGCCCCACATTGGGATCTGTGCTGACAGCAGAGAGCCTGCTTGGGCTTCGCTCTCTCTCCCTCTCTCAAAATCAATAAATAAACTTAAAGAAGAAGAAGAAAAAAAAAAAAAAAAACGGCTATCTTTGCTAAGATAGTTGTTTTTACCTTCTAATAGTTACTGAAAGTATCAAAAACATATAAAATACAAAGAATAAAAAAAAAATCAACGGCAATGCTATTCCATACATAATCACCACTGACATTTTGATGTATTTATTCTGGTTGACTACATGTCTGCAAGTTTTTATTACCATAACCACAAACATTTCACATCCCATTTTTTCTCTTAGTAATAAATTATAAAAATTTAACAGTCATTCACTCAAGTATTTTAAAAGCCTCAATTACACAGTGGGCTTCATACCATAGTCAACTCTGCAAAAGGTACCATGACTTGATCCATTCAGTACTGTAGGATACATGGACTTTTTCTAATTTTTGTTTTTATAAACAGGGATATGGAATTGTCTTGCTCATAAATTCACATGCACTTCCAGTTGTTTCCTAAATCACCGCAAATAAAGTCACGGATTTAAAACATCTGAATATTTTCCAGGTTCAATTCCAATCGCCAAGATAGCCTCTACAAAGCCCAGGCTGTTTCATATACCCTGTCCTGTCACCAACGTGAGTAACCGGTAACAAACCAAAATCTTTGCTACTTGCTAAAATGTGGGGTTTTTTTCTTTCACTGCTTAAAAAAAAATTTTTTTTTTTTTTTATTTAACTGGTTAAGTATAGGGGAGCTAAAGCTTTTCCAATAGACTAGTCTATTGTGCACGCGGTTCAACTTCTTTTCCAATTTGTATTTCCTCTTTTGAAAAGCTGCCACTTCTTTTGAACATATGTCCCAAATACACACATTTTAACATTAATGATATATACTACCAAGCTGCCTTCCTGAGTGAGGAACACACTTATAATTTTATACACCAATCAGCAATACATGAAGACCATCCACTGACAAACACGTCTTTCTGCTGGATCCTAAGGCTTAGGAAGTTAACAGCAGAAATGTTTTTAAGTAGGCAGTCAAAAAGACAGTAATGAAATATACCTCCAGAAGGTTTATTTTTAATGGATTTATAAATAATTTAACTATACAGTGCTAGATGTTTAATGGCTTAATAATATGATCATCTTACCCTAAGATCCATTTTTCTCCATGGCTCCTTATTAGGGTTCAGTTCATAAATGTTATTTCTTCTGACAGCCTCAATATAAGCTTCATGACCCTGTCGAAAATAGATTACCTACAAAAGTATACATTTAAAAATAAATTAAAACCTAAGGGTAAAATACTATCTTGTGGTCCATATTCCCATTTCTAAATTTTACTACTCTCACCTCATCACCCATCTGAGGAACAAAAGGAGACTTTCGAAGTGTGGTGTCCGTTATCCACACGGGAGGGTGAAATTCATATAAATGTTCCATATTTGCAAGCTCCACCGGAGTCATCCTCCGCAAGCTCTGCCAAGGGGATGAGAACAAAGTCCAGTACAACAGAAAGGGCATGAGGGCGTGGTTTGATTGACAAACAAAAGAAACTTCACCAATTGAGAAATGCTATGTCAAATGAGAATGGGCACGTCGCCTAATGATCAGTTTTTAAACGGCATACGTATTTGGTTCCTTCACACACATGGGAGCGTGTACATTGTGGGCCACTGGTGAAAGCAGTGCAGGTTCCCCCGGCACTCATCTAGCCTCTCCCGGATTTCTAATAGACTCTTCATAACACTTGACATCCTATGGAAGGGGGCTCCTTTCCAACCTAAATCCTCTTCGACAGCCAGCCTGCTCTGCCGAGAGACCATTCTGAATTTCACCGTGGACTACTCATCACAGGGAGACTCCTCTTGATTTGAGGTTTTAAGACAGGTGACTTTAAAATGTGCCAACAAACTCCTTGATCCTCCTCATCTCTTCCATAGGTGCAGCCCACAACCGCTCCACTCAAACAGAGTAAGACAGAAGTGACAAGAGGCTTCTAAGACAAAGCTGTCACAGGCATTAAGGCTTACCCCTGCTGACACCTCTGGATCACCTAACCTAGGGAATGTCGGCCACCATGTCATACAGATGCCCAAGCAGCTCTTTAGAGAGGCCCATGTGGTGAGTAGCTGGGTCTACAGCCAACTCCCCAACTGAATAGGGTTCAAAGAAGATCAGGCAGCTCCAGTTATACGTTCAGACAGCTGTAGCTCCAACCAGTGTGATAACTGTGACCTTGGGAACCAAAACTCACCTAGCTTTTCAGCCCCCAGATTCTTGACCCACCAAACAGGAATACATGTTTGTTGCTGTAAGGAGCTAAGATTCAGGATGGTCTGTGACACAGCAACACGTGAGGAATACAAAGACGTGGCATCTTTAAATAATGACTGTTACTTGCACGACATGAACACTGAACATATGATAAGAAATAGGAACATCACAAGTACTCCTGCTTGTGAACGTGCCAAATGAAAGAGAACGGGGCAGATGTAACTGGGAAACAAGGCAGTGACAGAGGAAACAAGAAGAAAGTGCCCTAAGATGCCCTGAAGTATAGTTCTGGTGTTGAAATTAACAGGAGAAAATAAAGAGCTGTGGGATTCTGAGCAAAACAGAGCTCCCTCCCCCTTATCGTGTCAGACTGAGGAAGGAGCCGGTGCCACCGCCAATTTGGGGCAGATTCGATAGAGAAGCCTCCAGAAGAAAGTAGCTTTTCCAAATATAAATTTGCATTTTACATTTGGGTCTTGAAGACTTAACAGTGTCAATAGTATATAAAATCTCCAATCTCCCTAAGACTTTTAATTTCTAAATATGGACAGAAACACTTGATAGAAAGCGTAAATAGATGTTTTAAAGATATACTTCTCTTACCTCTTTTTTAGGCTTATTTTCTTTCTTTCTCTTTCGTCTCCTTTTTGGAGGAGATAAATTCTCAGTAGACATTTCATCCTCTGAACTACTGCAAAAGCGGGTAACTCGTCGACGTGATGACGTTCGTAAAGGAGGCTGCAAATTGATGCCTGCATCAGCTGTCCAGTCAGAGTATCTAGATGACGAGTCACTAGGAAAGAAAAGCAGTATGTGTTGTAGGGAACCAGAATCTAAGCCCTAATGGCAATTTAATCACATAATCTTAAGAGATGAAGAGGAGGGAAGGAAGGATCCTGGGAAGATTCAACTTGAACAATCTGCCTTCACCATCAGCAAATACTGAAATGACCAGAGATCATGAGGAAGAGACAGAGACACTGGAAATTAGGAAAGGATGTAAGCCTGAGGAAGTTTTTGTTTTAAGTATAATATAGAGGAAACCTCATGGAAGACAACATTTAGAGCCCACCAACAATTCCCCTTTCAGAAGATGGGAATGTAATTATGGAAACAGTAGAGGTCATGCAGAACCGTAAGAGTAGGCCCCCCTCCCCCAAGTGAAAGGTGACTCGTGAATAGACTAAAATTCTAACTGGAATGAAAAACCATTAGTGAACACACTGAGAATCCCAAGGAAAGTGTAGCCACAGCAAATAGAAAGCTGGAAGTGGTCAGAGATCCTTGCCAAGAGGGGGACTTTCCTGAACAGGACGAAAGATCCAAGAGAGGAAGTGGTCCCGGCCCAGTCCAGAGCAGCAGCAGAGTCAAACAGGAAACAAGATCTAGAAAATGAGCCCCTACCACCACCAGCTTCAGCAAATGCAGGAAAGAAAGCAGGATAAAGGGCTCCACTGAAACCACCACTGGCCAACCACACACCTCTCAGGCTCAATAAAACACACTCACGCTCACACGCACATTTCCAAGAGCAGTTTATTTAAAAAGAGCTATTTAGAAAAATTGTAAGAGCACCTGCTTTGTACAATAAAATTCAAGAGAAGCTGAATTAAAAGACAATGACGACAGAGCTAGAAAGCAGAACAGAGGTTGCCAGGGGAGGGGCGGGAAGCGGAGAATCCCTGTTTAATGCGTACACACTCTCAATTTTGCAACGAGTTCTGGAGACTGGGTGCACAACAATATGAATGTACTTAATGTTACTGAAATATACAGTTAAAAATGGTTAAGATGGTAAATTCTGTTATGTACATTTCATATTTCACAATTAAATTTGTAAAAAAAATAGACAAGGGTTCTAAAAATCACTCCAGCCCCTCAATCATAACAGAATAAAAAAAGTCACGACAGGAAAAAGGGAGTATTGTATGGTGGTCTAGTGGTCTAGACCGGCACAGCATCCACAGGAACAGAAATAAGACTGAGTCCTATTTGGAAGGGACGCTTTTCTAGACCTGGTGATGGCTATGCTGTGAAGAGAGAAAGATGTCCAGGTTTCCGGCACGAGCATCTGCCAAGGTGAACTTGACATTTTATTTACCAAAAGGAGGAACAGATGTTAACATCTGGGTCCCATGAAATCTGGATCCCAAAACTAGAGGTCCACACATGCAATAACTGACAGTAAATAGAACGATGGTCTTACCACATACATTCTCGATACTGCTCTTTATGACTACAGCCCAAGACTACATTGTACACTGTGGGCTCAAATGTGTACAGTCAAACATACCCAAAAAACTTTCTATACACACAGCTGTTAATCCAGTTCTCTTCTTCAATTTTTTTTTTGTTTTTTTAAAGAGACAGAGAGAGAGCACAAGCAGGGGAGGAGAAAGGAGGAGGCGGGTACAAAGGATCCCAAGCAGACTCTGCAAGGACGCAGTGAGCCTGACATGGGGCTTGAACTCATGAACCATGACATTGTGACCTGAGCCAGAGTCAGACACTCAACCAACTGAGCCACCCAGACGCTCCCAGTTTTCTTCTCCTTTTAATTGTACGGGAAACTCAACTGCCCTTCACAGACTGGTCCATCCAAGCCTAGGACTAGGCTGCTGAGCAGATGAAAACAATGAAAAGCAGGCACCTGGAGGGGTGCCCCAGCCTACAGAGGGGTTGCTGTGTGTGACTCCTGATCCTGGGGTCGTGAGTTCAAGCCCCACGCTGGGTGTGGAGCCTACTTAAAACAAAAAAAAAAAAATTTTTTTTATTTATTTATTTTTTAACGTTTATTTATTTTTGAGACAGATAGAGACAGAGCATGAACGGGGGAGGGACAGAGAGAGGGAGACACAGAATCGGAAGCAGGCTCCAGGCTCTGAGCCATCAGCCCTGAGCCCGACGCAGGGCTCGAACTCACAGACTGCGAGATCGTGACCTGAGCTAAAGTAGGACGCTTAACTGACTGAGCCACCCAGGCGCCCCACAACAAAAATTTTTTAAAGCAGTAGCAAGTACCTTGAACTTTCGCTGTCACTCTGACTCCTCCTGTCACTCCTCCACTCCTCTTCTTCAGAAGAGCAAGAACCTTCACTCTGATCACAGGAAGTCTCCTATGTGTCGGGGGAGAGGGGGGGATAAGATAAAAGTCCTCATCTTGAAGATTAAATAACACAAGTCAAGAAAAGCCGCATTCCATTCTTACCATTTCAGGCAATCGGGCAATGAATATAATTAGATGAACTTCAAACAAAAAGTCAGTGTCTTTATTATATTCTTTTTCTTAGCAAGGCACAGGGCGACAGAGACAGAGACTCAACACCACTGCCGCTGACACAGTGGGCCCTTCTCTGTGTGAGGCTGAGCCAAGTCCGTGTACATGTTTCCAGTGCCTGGACCTGGGTCACTGCAATAGGGGCACAGGGGCGTCTCATTCTACTTTCATTCCCTAATGGCCGATGACGCTGCGCATCTTTCCATACGATTACTTGCCATCTATGTATCTTCTCAGATGACGTGTCAGACTGTCTGATTTTTAAACTGGATTTTTTATTTTCTTATGAATGCATTTTAAGAATTCATGGTATATTTTAAATAGAAGTCCTTTATCAGATAGGAGCTCTACCAATATTTTCTCCTGGTCTGTGGCTTGCATTCTCTCCTAACAGTATCTTTCCCAGAGCAGGTTTTAATTGATGAAATCTAGCTTGTCACGTTTTCCTTTAACAGATCATGCTTTTGGTATTCTATCTAAAAAGTCACCGCCATACCCAAGGTCACCTACATTTTATTGCATGTTATCTTTTGGGAATTTTAAGTTTTGTGTTTTCCATTAAGCTTATGATCCATTTTGAGTCAATCTGTGAAAAGTACGTGTCTAGACTTTTTTTTAACATGTGGATGTCCAGTCATTCCAACACCATTTGTTGAAAAGACTCTGCTTTATCCATTGAGTTGTCTTTTGCTTTTTTGTCAAACACTGGTTGACCATACTTGCATTGGTCTATTTCTGGGTTTCCCTATTCTATTCAATTGATCTACTGTCTATTCTTTCACCAATACCACATTGTCTTGAAAACTACAGACTTGTTACAAACTGTCAAGGTCAGGTACTATCAGTCCTCCAACTACGTTCTTCAGTACCCTGTTAGCTATTCTGGACCTTTTTCCTCTCCAAATAAACTTTAGAATCACTTCACCAATATCCACAAAATTAACTTGTTGGGATCTTGATTGGAATTATGTTGAATCTACAGATCAAGTTAGGAAGAACTGACATCTTAACAAAAACACAGAACAAGAGGGACTCTCTCCTTCGTTGTTTATGGAAATGCAAACGTAACACAGCCACTTTGGATGACAGTTTGGAAGTTTCTTACAAAGCTAAACATAGCCTAATCATATGATCCAATAAACCTGCTCCTTGGTATTTATGAAAATGCATTAAAAATATCCCCACAAAATCTGCACATGGAAGTTTACACCAGCTTTATTCATAATCGCCAAAACTTTGAGGCACCTGGGTGGCTCAGTCAGTTAAGCATCTGACTTCGGCTCAGGTCATGATCTTGAGGTTTGTGAATTCGAGCCTCGCGTGGGGCTCTGTGCTGACAGCTCAAAGCCTGGAGCCTGCTTCAGATTCTGTGTTTCCCTCTCTCTCTGTCCCTCCCCTGCTCGTGCTCTCTTTCTCTCAAAAATAAACAAACAATAAAACAGAAAACAACAACAACAAAATAATTGCCAAAACTTAGAAGCAGCCAACATGTCCTTTAGTAAGTAAATGAAATAATCTATGGTAAATTCAGACAACGGAATATTATTCAGTTCTAAAAAGAAATGAAGTATCAAGCCACGAAAAGATACAAAGGAAACTTAAACTCATATTACTAGAAAGTAGCCAATCTGAGGAGTATCTGCGTCAGACTTCAGCTCAGGTCATGATCTCATGGTTTGTGGGTTCAAGTCTCACATCGGGCTCTGTGCTGATAGCTCAGAGCCTGGAGCCTGCTTTAGACTGTGTCTCCCCCTCTCTCTGCCCCTCCCCCGCTCATATCTCTCTCCCTCTCTCTCTCTTCCCCCGCTCCCCCACCCTTCAGAAATAAACATTTAAAAAAATTGAAAGTAGCCTATCTGAAAAGGCTACATACTGTATAATCCAACTGTATGGTATTCTGGAAAAGTCTACAGAAACAGCAGAAAAATCAGTGGTGACCTACCAGTGGCTCAGGAGGAGAGAGAAAGGAATGATTAAGTGTAGCAAGGAGGTTTTCGGGCAGTGAAACTGTTATGGTAGAGACGTAACATTATGCATTTGTCAAAACCCACACAAATTGTGCAACACAGAGATCCCTAATGTAAACTAAGAAATTGAGTTCACCAGAGGCAGCAGATGCACCACACTAACCCAGAAGTTACTACCAGGAGCAACTGTGTGCAGGGAAAAGAAGATATGGGAATTCAAGGTACTCACTGTGCGGTTTTTGTGTAAACCTAAAACTGCTCTACGACAAAATTTTTTTTAAGTCAATAAAGGGAAGAGAGGGGAAGAAACAACTCTGTGATTCCCACAGCCCTAATGGTTGCAATCTACTTTAAGTTCTAGTTATGGACACCAGGCAGGTACTTTTATTTTTTAATTTTTTTAAATGTTTATTTCTGAAGGAGAGAGAGACAGAGTGCTAGCGGGGGAGGGGCAGAGAGAGAGAGAGGGAGACACAGAATCGGACACAGGCTCCAGGCTCTGAGCTGTCACCACAGAGCCTGACGCGGGGCTTGAACTCACTCAGGAAAGGCAAGACCGTGACCTGAGCCAAAGTCTGACGCTTAACCGATTTGAGCCACCCAGGCGCCCTAGGCAGGTACTTTTAAACTGAGACATGACCTTTTACTGTAACAGCATTTACATTAGGAGCATTGAGAATGGATAATGAAAATGTCACTGAAAACCAAAACTTAAAAGACAAAATCTAAAGTCAGTATCTACTTTTATCTACTTCATTTGAACAGGCAAAATGTAGAATAAGTGTATTCTTTTTTAATGTTTATTTATTTTTGAGAGAGAGAAAGAACACAAGCAGGGTAGGGGGAGAGACAGGGGGACAGAGGATCTAAAGCCAACTCTGAGCTGTTAGCACAGAGCCCGACGTGGGACCTAAACTCACGAACCGTGAGATCATGACCTAATCTGAACTCAGACGCTTAACTGACTGAGCCATCCACGTGCCCCTGAAGTCAACATATTCTCAAAACTGTTTCTCAAAACGTGAGCCTCCTCCTATTCCAGGAGTCTGGCTTTTATGTTCAAATGGACTTTTTTTTGTCATGACAGTGATAAAAGAAACTCTTAAACGCTACTACCTAGAAATCATGCATCCTCTGAAATGTCTTACATGTGTTATCCCAATTCTCAAAACACCTCTGTAAACAGAGGAGGAGTTAAGAAAACTAATGACATTAAATTTCAGAGGCTTCTGATTTAACTTGACTATCAAGGCTGTGTGCATCTGCTTGTAACTCTGAGTTACTTAAAAAAAAAAAAAAAAAAGTTCCTGATATTACACAAGCTTCAACCCCCCACAAAGCCTGGATCTACCCTGCCTGTGTATTACCAGCTCTTCATCTATAGGGACACCCGAGACTAAGAAAAGTAAAATAACATGCGTAGGGTCACAGGAGGGTAAGTGTAGGAAGTGGAATTAGAAATCCAGCTAACTGGAAAGCCCTTACACATTTTCTACCATCAGTGCTTTCCAAACCAAAATGGAATGGAACTAACACGCATATACACAACACACCCCACACACACTCTCCCCATCTCTGCCCGGCCACACCACCACCCACCCCCTCCCCCACACCAGCTCCCCCAATGCAACAACACAGGTGAATGAATTCCTACCACTGGAGGTAAAACCCACCACCAAGCCACAAGATTATGGTTTATTTTAAAAGGTCAAGTGGATTTAACATTCCACATTATCTATGTTTGCATTAGTTTAAAGCGTTTCCCCATTACTTGAAAATACTTCAGTATTTTAAGTATCAATCTTAAGATTGATATACCACTGATGATTTAAAAAGGAAAAAAAAAAAAAAGATCCCCCGAATAGCCAAGGCAATCCTGCAAAAGAAAACCAAAGCTGGAGGCATCACAATTCTGGACTTCAAGATGTATTACAAAGCCATAATCATCAAGATAGTACAGTACTGGCACAAAAACTAACCCATATATCAATGGAACAGAATAAAGAATCCAGAAATGGACCCACAAACATATAGCCAACTAATCTTTGACAAAGCAGGAAAGAATATCCAAGGGAAAAAAAGTGTCTTCATCAAATGGTATTGGGAAAACTAGACAGCAACATGCAGGAGAATGAACCTGGACCACTTTCTTAAGTGGCTGTTTCAACTCAAAATGGATGAAAGACCTAAACAGAAGACCGGAAGCCATCAAAATCTTAGAAGAGAAAACAGGCAACAATCTCTTTGACCTCGGCCACAGCAACTTCTTACTCAACACATCTTCAGGAGCAAGGGAAACAAAAGCAAAAATGGACTACTGGGACCTCATCAACATAAAAAGCTTCTGCGTGGCAAAGGAAACAATCAGCAAAACTAAAAGGCAATTGACGGAATGGGAGAGAAGATATTTGCAAATGACATATCAGATAAAGGGTTAGTATCCAAAATCAAACTCAACATCCAAAAAACAATCCAGTGAAGAAATGGGCAAAAGAGATGAACACACACTTTTCCGAGGAAGACATCCAGATGGCTGACAGACACATGAAAAAATGCTCAACATCACACATCATCAGGGAAATACAAATCAGAACCATGGTAAGATACCAGGTCACCCGTCAGAATGGCTAAAATGAACAATTCAGGCAACAACAGATATTGGTGAGGATACAGAGAAGGGGGAATCCTTTTGCACTGCTGATGGGAATGCAAACTGGTGCAGCCACTCTGGAGAACAGGATGGAGGTTCCTCAAAACATGAAAAATAGAATTACCATATGATCCAGTAATTCCACTACTGGGTATTTATCCAAAGGATACAGGTGTACTGTCTCAAAGAGGCACATGTACCCCAATGTTTATAGCAGCACTATTGACGATAGCCAAAGTATGGAAAGGGCCCAAATGTCCATGGACAGATGAATGGACAAAGAAGATGTGGGGTGTGTGTGTGTGTGTGTGTGTGTGTGTGTGTGTGTGTGTGTGTGTACGTATGTATATATACGTGTATATATGAGTATATACGTATATATGTATATACGTGTGTGTGTGTATATATAGACACATATACACATACGCACATACAATGAAGTATTACTCGCCAATCAGAAAGAATGAAATCTTGCCATTTGCAGCTACGTGGATAGAACTAGAGGATATTATGCTAAGCGAAATTAGACAAAGAAAGACAAATATATGACTTCACTCATGTGGAACTTAAGATACAAAACAGACAAACATAAAGGAAGGGAAACAAAAATAAGATAAAAACAGGGAAGGAGACAAACCATAAGAGACTCTTAAACAAAGAGAACAAACTGAGGGTTGCTGGAGGGTTTTGGTGGGGGAATGGGCTAAATGGGTGATGGGCATTAAGGAGGGCACTTGCTGGGTTTAGCACTGGGTGTTATACGTAAGTGATGAATCACTTGGTTCTACTCCTGAAATCAATATTACACTATATGTTAAATAACTTGGATGCAAATTTTAAAAATTTATAATAAAAAAAAAGGAAAAAGAATCTATAATCAATCCTGGTGTTTCAAAAAGAACACAACAAAATAAGCATTAGCTGGTATTTTCTTAGCATAATAACATACATATGCATACTATAGACACCTAAATTAAGGCGTCTCATTTAGTGTGAAAATGGTAGACATGTCTCCACCAAGAGGAATACGGTCCACTATCTCCACCACCATTCAACACCGTGCTGAAAGAACCGAGCAATGCAATTAGATAAGAGAGAGCAATGGGAGGTATAAAAATTACCTTAGTAGGAAAACTAGTATTTTTTTAAAATTTTTTTCTAATGTTTATTTATTTTTGAGAGAGAGACAGAGAGATATGGAGCATGAGTGGGGAAGGGGCAGAGAGAGAGGGAGACAGAATCTGAAGTGGGCTCCAGGCTTTGAGCTGTCAGCATGGGACTCAAGCTCATGAACCGTGAGATTATGACCTGAGCCAAATTCAGACATTTAACCAACTGAGCCACCCAGGCACCCCAAAGGACAACTAAGTACTTGTACAAAGGAGAGGGTACCTAAATAAAAAAACCTCAGATAATTCAATGATAAAATTAACTCAAAAGTTCAGTAACACAGCAAGATGTGTAAAAAAATTCAATCTACCGAAATCAGTAGCCTTCATCTCCACCAAGTAATAACCACTTAGAGGCTCTAATGGCAGAAAAAGAACGCAGCACCGTATAAACTACAGATAAAGAACTAACATATCTGGTATATAAAGAACCTTTAGAAATTGCGGTGGGCACGGAGGGGACCAAAAATGTGATAGAGAAATGACCAAAGGACATAAATACATGTGCACAAAGATGAAAAAAAAAGACACTCTAAATATATGAAAAGATGTTCAACAACTTCACACATGAGAAAGTCAAAATAAAACTATTCTGTGAAATAAACCAAAGATAAAAGGACAAGTATCGTATGATTCCACTTACACGAGGTCCCTATAGTAGGCAAATTTACAGAGAGCTAGAAAGTAGGAGAGAGGCTACCACGGACGTACAGAAGGGAAAAAGGGAGTCGGTGTTCAATGAGTACAGTGTCTGTCTGGGATGATGAAAGAGTGCTAGAAACGTACAGTGGTAATGGTTGCACATACTTAAGATAGAGGTAACACTTTTGAAGTGTACACAGGAAAATAAAGTAGTAAATTTTATAATTTTTCTCACTAAAAAAAAGCCAAAACATAAAAAAATAAAACTACACTAAGACACCATCTCTCACCCATTAAACTGGCAAAGATTATCAAGTATAAAACACTCCGTTGGCTAATGGCTAAGAAAATCCATGTTGCTGGTGGCACCACCAGCAGGAAAGCCAAGTTGGAACCTTCCCTCGGCAGCAACTTTTACCACTACTTCCTACAACTCAGAGGCATGTATCTTTAGACACTGCGATCCCCTTCCCAGGATCGTACTCCCAAATGACGTCTCCATCAGCAAAAAACTACATACACAGACAAAAAGATTACTCATTGTGGCACTATTTATAATGAAAACACTGGAAACGTCCTAAATGGCCATAGGTAAGAGACTGGTTAAATAAACTGTTACAGTCCCATAACTGTATGATGCAAGTCTTGAAATAAAGAGAGAAAGAGAAAGAAAGAGAAAAAGAGAGAGAGAGAGAGAAAGAACCATGGAGAAGATATTTAAAAACGAACATGGGGGGCCGCCTGGGTGGCTCAGTCGGTTAAGCGTCCAATTTCGGCTCAGGTCATGATCTCACGGTCCGTGAGTTCGAGCCCTGCGTCAGGCTCTGTGCTGACAGCTCAGAGCGTGGAGCCTGTTTCAGATTCTGTGTCTCCCTCTCTCTCTGCCCCTCCCCTATTCATGCTCTGTCTCTATCTCAAAAATAAATAAACGTTAAAAAAAATTAAAAAAATAAAAAATAAAAACGAACATGGGGGCACCTGGGTGGCTCAGCTGGTTGAGCGTCTGACTTTAGCTCAGATCATGATCTCACAGCTCTGTGAGTTTGAGCCCCGCATCGGGCTCTGTGCTGACAGCTCGGAACCTGGAGCCTGCTTCAGATTCTGTGTCTCCCTCTCTCTCCACCCCTAACCCACTCCCATTCTGTCTCTGTCTCTCTCAAAAGTAAACAAACATTAAAACAAAAAAAAAAAAACAAAAAAAAACAACGGACATGGAGTGAGTTCAAGAATATTTTAAGTGGAAAAAAAAGAATACTTAGTATCAATGTAATAGATGTGTTTAATTATAAGACTTATTAAATGGAAAGCTTTCATTAAATTTATTGGGTGCACATAATTAAATGAATTGAAAAGGGCAAAGAACTGGTATTTCTAGTTAACATTTTAAGTGGACTGCTAGCTGATTATAATAAATTACACTAAAATATTAAAAAAGAAAGAAAATTTTAAGTGAAAAAAGCCAGAGTGAAAAGTGCCAAAGAGCATCTATAGTATGCTATATTTTGTGTACAAAAGGAGAAACAATAAAATGTACACATATCTGATTGAATGTATGAAGAAAAACACAGGAAGCATAAACCAGAAACTAGGGAAGATGGGTGGGAACGTTTACCATAATTATCCAAAACTATTAAGAAAGGGTTAAAACGTTCAATTCACTGTAAAAAGAAGAAAATAATGTAAAAAAGTCTCCTTACATAAAACACAATTAGTTACCTTAACAGGCTGATAACAGCAGCTGGCTTATTGGATATTAGACACTATCTTAAACACTTTACAATCAATCGAGTTCTTACATCTCTGAGGAATACACGCTACCACTGACTGCTTTTACAGATCTGGCCAGAGACCCAGAAAGGTTAAACAACTTGTCCAAGTGGAAGAATTTAGATTTAACCTCAAACCCTCTGCTCAACTATTACCTCAGTGCTTTACAGAAGAATTAAATCAATTGTTCATCAATACAGAACATTTCAAACCTTCAAACAATAGTGATTAAAAAATGTCAACATTCTATTATTAAATTTTCAACACTCTTTACAAAAACATTGGGTTCTTAAAAAAAGAAAATCAAAGGAAGACCAGTAATTCCATGTGATAATCGAGAAGGGGTTAGAGAGAGGCTTAGATTGGACAGCAGCACAAGCAACAAAGTAAAAACAAATCAACTGGACTTCATCAAAATGTAGAACTTTCCTTCAAAGGAAACCACTGAAGAAGTGAAAAGCCAGTCCCTCAAATGAGAGAAAATAAATGCAAGTCCTACGGCTGACAACAGACTCACATCCAGAAAAAAGAACTTTCACAGCAATAAAAAAAGACAACAAAAGTGATAAATGAACAACAGATTGGCACAGACATTTCTCCAAAGATAGACAGGAAATAAGCACATGAAAACATGTTCCAATATCATGAATCATTAGGGAAATGTATCAAAAGCAATGAGCTACCCCTTCACACCCACCAGGACAGCTAAAATCAAAAGTACATGTAGACAATGCCAAGTGCTACCAAGGATGTGGTGAAACTGGAATCCTCCTCCATTACCGATGGGAATATAAAACAATGCAGTTGCTTTGGAAAACACTCCAGCAATTCCTCAAAAGGTTAAACACAGAGTCACCACATGACCCAGCAAACTGACTTGTAGATATACATCCAAATGAAACAAAAGCTTGTGTTCAAATAAAAACCTGTATGTTAGTAAGGTGCATTATTCGTAATAGCCAAAACGAAGTATGGATGCATGCTACACGTGGACCAGCCTTGGAAACATTATGCCAACTGCAAAAAGCCCGTCCTCCCACCATCATACCGTAGGGTTCCATTTATATACAACGCACAGAACAGGTCAATCATTCCACAGAGACAGAAAGATTAGTGATTGTCAGGAGCTGAGAGAGGTGGGCTGGGGAGTAACTGCAAATGAGTATAGGATTTCGTTTGAGAGTCCATGAGGATTTTGAAATTAAAAAGTGGTGATGACAGGACAATCCCGTTAACATATTAGAACTGCTGGGTCACACGCTTGTACGGTTCAAGTACCTCAACAGAGCCGTTCCCGATTCATCCTAGTCCCTTGGTAGATTCAAAGGAAGAGACTGAAGACAAATTATTTACCATCATTTTATACATTTTAAAGTTAGAAAACTCACGTGTCTTCCAGAGCTCGAAGATTCATTTCCAGAAGACAGCTCAAGCCGCCCAAGATTTCTTCGACTGTAATTCAGGCGCCTGCGCCTGCACGTCCTCTGCCGGGACTGGGACAGCAGCGCCAGCGACTCACACTGAAACAGAAACGCGCACGTGGAACCAGCATCCAGTAAGTGCCATCGCCCGCAAGACACATGTTCTTTCACATTCCAAAAAGGATTTAAGGCAAAAATAACGAAGAATAATAGCTCAAAAATATACAAATATGGATGTAGTTCAATTAAACTTGGTGGTTTTACTTTTAAGGTACTTAGAAGACGTGGCTAAATGAGGCACGTTAGATCGGCATTTTCCAAACTAAATTATAAGTTAACTATTTTGCCATTAATAAGATCATAACAACAATAACCCAAGATACCACTTTAAAATATCTAATTTAGGGGCCCTGCGTGGCTCAGTCGGTTAAGCGTCCAACTCTTGGTTTGGGTTCAGGTCATGATCTCCATTTCGTGGGTTCATGCCCCACATCGGGCTCCGCACCGACAGCATGGAGGCCACTTGGGATTCTCTGTCTCCCTCTCTCTGCTTCTCCCCCACTCGTGCTATTTCTCCCCCTCTCTCTCTCAAAACAAACTTTAACAGAAATAAAATATGTATCTTCGAAGTGAAAAGTATATATTCATGTATCATGATGCTGTCACCAACACTAATGAACATACCCCTGTTGTATACACAGAGAGAAAGATCTGAAATAATCCTCAAATATTAACCCAACTTATTTCCAGATTTTAATTTTTGGAGGATTTGTTGTTGTCAGTACTTTTCAGCTCTGTGTGAATTTTTAAAATACCATATTTTATCAAAACAAAATATGTATTTAAATAATCCTTAAAAATCATCTAAATAAAACAGACGACACTTCTTCTAAAGGGCGGAGGGAGCATGCTATTGCGCAGACTCAGTCATGTGTGAAAGCATATATTCCTTGAACTGATATACAAGTTAATTTTCACATTAGTACCTTCGGTTAGATAATCAGTGGTGTGTTTTATCATTTCATTATGCCTCTGGCCGATTTTCAAATGAACTGTGCTTTCCTTAATTTGTCCGTATTGATTTTCGTTAAAGAAAAAAACACCTATTAGTGAGTTTCACGACGGAAATTTTTAAACATAGGTGGGCCAAACCTACCATTAAGAAACTCTTGCAAAATATCCATTTTTTAAAATAAGTTTGAGGGCATTATATACCTAAACGAGCCTATAAAGAATTATAGGACCAAGATAGAAGAGTGTGAACAGTAAAAGATAACCCTACAATTTCACTCCAGAAGAGGGAGCTGAAGGGTTCAGCAGGTAAGCAAAAAACCAAGAGACTAAACTCATGAGTTAGGCTAACAAAAAATTGCAATTTAGAGCCTTCTATGTGTAGAACACTGCAGGCTTTGGCTCTTAGATCAAAGGGTACTGCCTAGACTGATCGGTAAATTGCAGATAAACAGTAATCCAAAATAATTATAGCCCCATCCTTGTTGCGATTAAGGCAATACAGGCTTGACAGTGGCCTTAGCAGCTCACCATAAGCAGATGTAAATCCTCTCTGGGGTAAGAAGTATCATCCCAGGCTTCAAATTATCTCTAGCTTTAACATTCAATCAAAACCATAGGCAACAAAGAATGTAAACAAAAAAAATGAGAAAAAAATCAAGCAATGGAAACAGGGGAACAAGATACTGAAATAATGAAATCAGCAGACATGGATTTTTAAAAATAACCATGGCTGATTTTCAAGAAGTTAATGAGAACTTCACCAGAAAACTGAAAGCCCCAAAAAAGGGACCAAGTAAAAATTATGAACGGAAAAATACAGTAACAAAACTAGGTTTAACAGCAGATTACACACAGCTAAAAGAACTAATGAACTGCAATATAGGGCAGGAGAAAAAAAAAAAATCAGAATAACAGCTAACAACCCAACAAAAAGAAATCAATAGCAAAAGTCTAACATACATGTAACTGCAGTATCAGGAGGAAGAAGGAAACAACATTCGATGCAAACACCAGCCAAAGGAAAGCTAGCATAGCTGTATAAAGAATTTGGAGAAGGGGCACCTGGGCAGCTCAGGCTGTTAAGCATACAACTCTTGACTTTGACTCAGGGCATGATCTCATGGTTCATGGGATCAAGCCACGCATCGGGCTCTGCACTGACAGTGTGGAGCCTGTTTGGGATCCTCTCTCTCTGCCCCTCCTCTGCTTGTGCGAGTGATGCTTGCATCTCTCTCTCTCTCTCTCTCTCTCTCTCTCTCTCTCTCTCTCTCTCTCTCAAAATAAATAAACATTAAAAAAGAGTTTGGAGAGTAAAACATTACAAGAAATAAGGGGTGAAAATTCATACTGAGAAAAGGTTCAATTCAACAGGGAAAAATGAAATTCTACATGTGCACATACCAAATAATATAGCTGCAAACCATATTAAGAAAAACAAGTCGAAACAGAGAAATTTGTAAAGATAATGAGATTTTAACATATCTCACTACAGGTAGGGAGTGCAATCAGTTTGAAATGGCATGTGGCATTAACTAAGTGGAATATACACATATTCCATGATCTAAAAATTTCACTCCAAGGCATAGATTAAAATATACAAAGAGATACCAAGAGATACGTACAAAATGCTGACAGCAGAATTATTACTAATAGTCAAAATATGAAAACAATCCAAATGTCTTTCAAAAACAGACTGAATAAATGGCAGTATGTTCATCAAGGGAATACTATACAACAAACAATGAAAATAAATGAACTTCAACTACTCACAACAACACAGATAAATCTCACAAGGTCAAATGATTAAGCCAGATACAAAAGAATGCAGAATGTAGGATTCCACTTAGATCAGTGTTTCTCGATGTTTTTGCATTATCATTACCATACAGGAAACTTGGAACAGTTTCCTAATTTGCTCCCCCGCAAGATGTAATGCTGCAGATGTATGTCATCAGTGTTTACATAGTGTATATATCCAAACTTTGTACATAAGAAGACTAAGTATAAAGTTTAGCCTTTTTACTCAATACAGGATTAAGAATAATCATAATTTTTGACTTAAAGGTAAACTTGAAAATTTTAAAGAACTTCATACATTTAACTTCATAACCATTTCTTGAATAATTTTAATATAATTTAATTACATAGATTGTAATATATCAAGTAACATATCCAAATTAGAAAACCGTGACTACATAAGGAACAGCAATGTAATCAGTTTTTAAAATCTTTCAAAACTTATTTTTTCTAGCAAAAATAAAACAATCAAAGAATCTATCAGTTACTTATAACTTATTTTAGTAAATTTAACTTTCAAATTTTTTCATGAGAAAACATCCTAACTCAGGCCAAAGATATTCATTTAGATAGTCAACATTTTTTTCTTTTCAGTACCTGACATGATGAGTTCAATCACTTTTAAATTAAATAAAAAGGTAACAGGCGCCTGGGTGACTCAGTCGCTTAAATATCCAACTCTTGGTTTCAGCTCAGGTCATGATCTCAGTGAGTTTGAACCTTGCATCGGGCTCTGTGCTGATAGTGCGGAGCCTGCTTGGGATCCTCTCTCTCTGCCCCTCCACCACTACTAATTCTCTCTCAAAATAAGTAAACTTTCTAAAAATTAATTAGAATCAAGCTTCAATGACAAGGCACATAATGGCAGCCATGAGTACGTGCACAGGCCATCAGTCGTGACGTTGAACGGTCAACTGCGAGCAAGTCCACAAAGTTTTGCAGCGCTGATCTTGCATACATTTTGTGCACCTTCCATGCATCAGTGTTAACACCGCTCATGTGATGTGCATGAAAATCCAAATAGAGAGACTAAATATTATGGACAAAGATTTTCTTCAGCAGGATGAAGTTTTAGAGGGTCTAAGTTTTTCTTACAGATTTTTTGGAACTGCATCATCAGGATAAACTGCAGAAACAGACAAAGCTAACCAGCAGTTTTAGAAGTCAAACGACAGGCTAGCTGTGGATGCAGTGAGTAGGGACGGACCTGCCATGCTTGAGATAAGCCCAGAACATTCCAATTCTTGACCTGAGTGAGTGGTCACCACACAAGAATTTTCTGGAATCCGTTACCACTGGTAGCCAGCCATTGGGCTACTTACTCCTCTCAAGTTTCAGACTACTCTTTCCCAACAGCTGTACAACTTTATGCCCCTTATTTTAAATCCCAAACAGAAGACCTTGAGCAAGAAATATTCTACTTCAGGCAAAAGGTACTAATATTCTCAAGGATCAAAAAAATAAAAGTATAAATTCAGTTTAATTTCCAATTTGCTTATTCCTCAGAAAACAGAATTTCGGTTACCTTCTGTGTGAGCTGGAGAGTCTTCCTTTTTCTTCCTATTATATAAAGATTTCTTTCCTCTTCACCCTTCTCTATTCTGAAGTCTTCCAATTTCCTACAAATGTAAGTGTCCAGTTATACTGGTTAATGAACCGATGGATAAGTAAAGGGTATAAAGAGGAAAAACTAATCATTACAATTTGGGGCACCATAAGCTTATATGCTTTTTAAACTAATACAAAAAATCCCTAAAGTTCTAATAAAACAAGTCAAGCTATACTTTATGTTAGAAACGTAATATGGGGCGCCTGGGTGGCTCAGTCAGTTGGGCATCCAACTTGAGCTCAGGTCATGATCTCACAGTTCGTGGGTTCGAGCCCCGCATCGGGCTCTGTGCTGACAGCTTGGAGCCTGTTTTGGATTCTGTGTCTCCCTCTCTCTGCTTCTCTCCTGCTCATGCTCTGTCTCTCTCTCTCTCAAAAATAAACAAATATTTAAAAAAAAAAATTAAAAAAAAAAAAAAAAGAAACATAATATAATCTCAGAGGCAGTTAGGAGGTCTTATTTTTCGCACTTAATACAGAGGTGTTTGTATTTTCACAGACCCCAATACAACCAACTCAAATAGAATCTTTCACATTAGCTACTCAATCTTCCTGTATATTGGGCAAGACTACAATCCTTTTCTCTAAAGAAACAATAAAAACAGAATCCTCCTCCAAACTTATTCAAACTGCATGTTTTGTAATTGGTAGAAAACCAGAATGGCAGTGTTACTACTTTTTCTAATCACCTATATTTCACTCACATGATACAAAACAAAGATTATGTTCCTGTGACCGATCTCAAAGCAGGGGACCTTCCACCATGAGGAATGTACTGAACGAAGTTCAGTTTCCTCCTCCGTGGTGAGAGAATCCAGGTGACTGAATGTCCCTTTTCTCCAACTTGAATGCTGCTGAAAACATATGGCTTTGTGTTTTATGTTCACTTTAAAACCCCTCTTGGGCCAGTTTCAAAACAGACATATGGGCCACGGCCCGAGACACAACTAGACGCTCAAATGAGTCTGCACGCAAATGCCGGTAAGTAAGAACTTGATTCTACAGAAATTGTTTTCTCAGGATCCACCTCTGGCTCACACTCAGATGCCAACAGAACAATGCTGCATCCGCAGGGCAGCTCTAAATCAGACTCAGCCCTTCACATGTTCTCAGTTTCACCAACTGTACATATATTTAAGGAACTATGGAATTCCTACCCCATAGCTGTACGCTTCCCTTTGCTTTGAAAACGAACCACCACATACACTTCATTCTCAATCACTAACATGGCTGAGAACATGCTAGGAACATGCTAGGCCTTCATGAGTACAGTATCATCTTCAATGGTGTGCAACTGCAATCCAACACCTAAATGAGACGTCAGTTAAGAAAAGCGGTATTAGAAAGATCATAGGATGAACAGAATTAGAATGAATACAACAGACAGAGTCTCCACTATTCCTGAATTAAGACAAACTACATGTCTGAGATCTAGCCCCAACCGGAACTTCATCTACTAGGAAGCAGGACTGTGTGCTCACGGTTCTGCACCGGAGGATCACTGATTTTCTCACACTTTCATCTATCACCTAAATTTTTCACAAGGGACACATAACTACTTTTATAGCTGGGAAACAAAATTTTAATTTTCTCGATCTTCATCAAGTGCCACTCTAATTAATTAATTACAAGTTACATAAAATTCCCATTGCTTCCACTCATAAGGACTGTCATCAAAAGCACCGACCGTTGCTAGATCGCTTAGCACCCCACTGCAATATCTCACGTGTATTTTAGAATACAGCACTATGAGGAGCTACGCTCTTCTTCGGGAAATTTTTATTATAGCAGACAGCTAGTTGGTGCAAAAACTGCATTCTCCTTTTCTTCCTTTGAAACAGATGTGTTTTTATCTAGGCTCTTTGCTGCCCTAAATAGAAACCATCACCTAGCCTCCTCTGTAGCTAAGTACAGCCATACGATGACAACATTCTGGTCAATGAATTATGAGCAGAAGATCTCATGTGCAACCATGACAGCTGCTTAAATCAAGTTTACTCAACAAATGTCCTTTTTGCCTCAGTCTCTCCCTTCTTCTGACCTAAACCTCGCTCTCCACCACAAAGGCAGACATGATGGCTACCATAATAAAGACCAGCTATCTTGGACATAACTGTTTCCAGTGTTTCATCTGAAGAGAATAAATAATAGAGGAATTATTGTCGGGGCGCCTGGGTGGTTCAGTCAGTTAAGCATCTGACTCCTGGTTTCGGCTCAGGTCATGATCTCACAGTTCGTGAGTTCAAGTCCCACACCAGGAACTGTGCTGACAGCACAGAATCTGCTTAGGATTCTCGGTCTCCCACTCTCTCTGCTTCTCTCTTTCTCACTCTCTCAAAATAAATAAATATTAAAAAAAAAAAAAAAAAGGAGAAAGAACTATTCTTCAGGTCTTTCACTCTTGATACTGGTTTGCTTCCCTTGGTTCTGACAACAAAAAGTATCCCAAAGTGACACTTTTGGTTCTGATGACCATGCAACTCAGACACAATTTTAAGGATTAATGATAGCACAGTACATACATGATGGTGATTTTCTGTATTTCTCATCCCAGTACCAGATTTTGCTTTCCATTATTTTATGGTGTATTTATAAACATTCTTAAATTCACCATACAGTATGTAAGTACTACATTCCTCCACCAATCACCGAAACTCTTTGGCCTAAACACATGGAGGACGCACTTTTACAAAACCATCTTCAAGGCATTAGTTACTAGGAGATATAAGATAACGGAATACTGAACATTTCAGTTATCACTGAAAAGCAGTATTTGCTATGTCCATTGCATTAACTCAAAAATCAGTTAGGTTATACTCAGTAGCAAGGAAGACCCTACTGCCCAGATTATAATTATGAAATACTTCCCACTAAAAGAAAACAGGGCTACTCAAGAGAAAAGAATGACTCTACATCCAAGACGAGAAATTCACAAGATGAACTTCAACACCTTGCCATGTCTGATAGCAGGGATGTTACAGAAAGATACTACAGTCGTTTCAAAAGGACTAAAGAGCCAACTTGAAGAGGCTCCTCCTGGCTAGAGGTGGAAAAACTTAAAAATCAATAAAGATATTAGAAATAAACTAAATCGCAGCAGTGTGATTTATACAGCAAAAACCCCAAAGACAAATTGGTCAACGCTGGAGGATGAAAGGGAGTAAATCTTCGTCTTGAAGGTAAATAAAGCAAAATAAACATCTATCTTGTCTTTTCTATATGAACTTTACTATTAGATAATCAAACAGTACATCCGGGTAAATTTCTCTTTTAGAAGTACCCACTGTAACAAATGAAGACTTCAAAGAGTTGAGTGATCAGTTTTATGACCCCTAATGAATTAATGAACCTAACCAGTGAGTTCCCATGCCTGCCAGTGTCACAAAAAGAGAATACTTATTACGTGCCTTTTGACAAAATTATGCCACTTTAAGAAATAGTCTTGCAAAAAACTAAAAACATTTATGACATGAGACAATTGGAAATTTAAACACTGGACATTTGGTTCTACTGAGGAATTATTTTTGTAAGGTATGACAATAGCACTGAGGTAATAACTGAAAACAATCCCTGATCTTTTAGATATATATATATATATCTTTTAGGCATATTTTTAAACAAAATTATATACCTGGGATTTATTTCAAAATAACAATAAAGGGACAAAAGCAGGTATTTGTAAAGATGGAACAGGAATACGAAAAACAATTTACAAAAAAAGTAACCACAGTAAAAACTTTGAGAACGATTTCAACATTTTCCTACCACAAGTAAACCAGATTCCAACCCATTACTAAAATATACTTACGTGATTATTTACACCACTAATGGGGTTAAAAAAAAAAGGTGTAAATAACCACATAGATATATTTTTGTAAAAAGAAACAATATTAAGAGATATCCTAAAACAAACCTAAATATGCCTAGTGGTACCTCTGGTACAACCACTCTTCGTTTCCAAGCCTGCAGGTCACGCTCAGTAGCAATCTGACTGCGTGGAGCATTCTGATGCATCTGACGAACACCTTCCACTTGTCCGCTACGACGCAGACCAATATTTGGAGGGGACTGGATGTCTAAGCTCAGTCTTCTAAAACCTACAAAAAAGAAACGTCAAAACGGATTCCGAGAGAAATTTCAATCTAATATGCATTTAACACATAATAAGCATATACACTCCACCCAGTAAGACACAAACCAAAAATAAAGATACAAACCAAAACTACAAATCCAAAACGCTTTGTCAGAAAGTATCCTAATGAGACTAAGATCAATATACAGAACACAGAACAAACATCTATTCACTTCAATTTCCATTACTAGACTTTCTGGAATTTTTTAATGCATAGATATTTTCTATTATAATGCTATATTTGCATTCGTAAAACCCTTCCTTGCCTTTTTCAGAACCATACACTAAAAACACATCTTTTTGGAAAAATTAGCATTGCAGAGAGCCTCCTCAAACTGTGGTGGCTCTATAACAAGAGCTCGAACAACATTACCTGTGACTTTAAGAGATAATCTGAGCCACTCAGGCAGGCTAGCTGCCAGAGTGGGTATCAAAACTTCAACAAAATGCAGAGCAGGGCAATGCTGGCCGCACCTGAACTAGAGCTAAGAGAGGGGATGACAAGGCAACACAGATAACAAGGCTTAGTGAGCCCTAAGCCTGTGCAGAGCTGATTAGGTGGGCCACAGGAGACAGGGCAACCTCTCACAAGCTGCAGTCAGCTGGATGGAGGATGGAGGATGGAGGACGGAGACCAGCGTGGTGGCAGGTGTCCCAGGTAAAGTGCTTGTTTTCTTAAAACACTGGAGGAAGGGACTTCTGCTATTAATGCAACAGAGAAACTGGGGGCTGTATCCTTGCCTGCAGGAGGCTCTAACATTCTTCTTCACCTCTGCCAGCTCTCCTGGCCCAGGGCAAAATCCACGTGGCTAAACACACCCCTGCCTTCTTCTAGCTACAGCATTCTGTTTACCAATCAAATGTGAACCAATTTGCATTGCGCGACACACCATACTCTGCCTAAAAGGCAGGGTGATCGTGTAAATTCAAACATTTACATTAAAACAAACTGCCATTTAAGAAACATGTTTTGAATTCAGAACCAACAATAAACTCTAAATCTGAATGCTCGAGTAATACTATTATTCTCCAACACTGTGAAGAAAACATGTGCACAGGGTCTCATATCATCACATGAGAACTAACTCAAGTGGTCATAAACAGATTCATTACAAAGACTGTTATTCCGCACCGTGGAGTACCATGATGCTACGAAAATGGATGAGGAAGCGCTATGAGTGGATCTGGAGTGATTTCTAGAATATATCATCGAGGGGAAAAAGCAAAGCTGAAAAGAACGCATATGCATCAACTGTGCGGTATTCCTGCCTAAAATATTTAACCTGCCTGTTGGAGAATTTTTCTTTTACGTAGACAGGAAGAAACATTTGGCAAAAATGATACTGAAATTTGTGGCCAAGTAACCCATGCAGGTGTGACACGGCAGGGATGATTTTTGTGGTACTCAAGGCTTCTCTAACGTTCCACAGGCATTTATCTTCCCCAGAAGGAGTTTCCATTTGCTGAACAACTGCCTGCTCCTCGAGAGGAGTTCCCCCACTAAGGAACTATATTACTATTATATGCCAGTCTCAAGAACTTCGCCCTACAAATTCATTTCAAGCCTTCCGATTCCAGAAGAAACATTTAGTGCTCTATCCAACTAATTTTTTTTTAATTAAAAGTATTATTTATTTTCTAAATATTTATTTTTGGGAGACAGAGAGACAGAGTGTATGCAGGGGAGGGGCAGAGAGAGGGGAGACCCAGAATCCGAAGCAGGCTCCGGGCTCCAAGCTGTCAGCACAGAGCCTGATGTGGGGCTCCAACCCACGAAGCGTAGGATCATGACCTGGGTCGAAGTCGGACACTTCACCGACTAAGCTACCCAGGCACCCCGTTAATTAAAAGTATTTACAGGGAAACCTACAACTGTAGTTTTCCCTTTAAAAAAAAAAAATACTTTGTTCCTTACTCATTTAATATAATTTTGTAAATACTCTTATTTAGGAGCAAAAAAAAAAGTTTCAATAAACTTCCAAGTACTTGAAAATTCAATGTCCATTTGCTGGCACATCAACTTTACAAAAGCCTAGTGAAGTTCCCTCCAGGCTACTGCTACCTAAGCTGTAAAAGCACACTGCTGAAAATTTTTCACTGCATGTACCGGACAGTGACTTCATTTCCTCTTAGATTTCAGTCATGTTAAGATGCAATAGCTCTCATCTATCCTACCTCTTCGGGGTGTTTCTTCCCCACTGGGAAGTCCACTTGGAACGGTATCGTGATCTGTTCCCAGTCTCTGATCCTGCTGCTGCTGTAACTGTCTTATCATCCCATCAAGAACACTGGACTCGGGGCTGCGTTCACCATTATCATTGGTTTGGAGGCTTATAATTTGTTCAATCACCTCTCCATCGCCTGTAAATTCAATGAATGAATACAAAATCATAATATACACAAACAGGAAAACAAACTCAGTAGAGTGCAATTAAAGTTATCATTAGCAATTCTCAGATTTCTTTTCAAAAATAAGCAATTAAAGATATCCTATATATTTATAACTGATTGAGACAGACGAAAGACTCAAAACAAACAAAACCCTTCTTTATATCCAACAGCACAAAAACCTCCATAGAGCCTCTGAAACCCCTGAAGTGAGCAAACAGAAACACGCTTCTGTAGAAGCTTTATTTTGCTGTTTCACACTAATGCTACCCTACCCTCACCTTATAGAAGATAGGTTTCATTAAACTCTCATTTGCAAGGTCTCTGACAAGACCAGAGCAACAATGTGTGATTTCTCCTCTACTCTCTTAATAAAACAAAAAGAGGGGCGCCTGGGTGGCTCAGTCGGTTAAGCGGCCGACTTCGGCTCAGGTCATGATCTCGCGGTCCGTGAGTTCGAGCCCCACGTCAGGCTCTGTGCTGACCGCTCAGAGCCTGGAGCCTGTTTTGGATTCTGTGTCTCCCTCTCTCTGACCCTCCCCTGTTCATGCTCTGTCTCTGTCTGAAATATAAATAAACGTTAAAAAAAAAATTTTTTTTTTAAATAAAACAAAAAGAGTAATACTATTCAACAAACTGCAGCTATACTACACCCGCCTCTCCCGCTAAGCTGAAGTTGCTCTTTTAGGTGCTCTTTTATGCTTTTAGCATAGCCAGTACACGTAATTCTTCAACTACAAAATCAGATTTTTTTAAGTGTCTTTGCTTCTCTATTTTTTCTCTTTTTTTATGTTTTTATTTATTTTTGAGAGACAGAGCACAAGCAGGGGAGGGGCAGAGAGAGAGGGAGACACAGAATCCGAAGCAGGCTCCAGTCTCTGAGCTGTCGGCACAGAGCCCAACAAGGGGCTCAAACCCGTGAAACGTGAGATCGTGACCTGAGCCGAAATTGGAGGCTCAAATGACGAGCCACCCGGACGCCCCTTTGCTTATTTTTCACCTAACAGGTTCAGTTAGTATTAATGGATAAAAAGTGTAAGATGGTTGTGGGATCTGGCAATTTATTTGCATCCTACTACCTGAGTTAGATTCCCTTATATCTCATGGATAACATCTCCATTTACCACGGCAATCAATAAAGAACTTACAAGAGTTAAATATCGTGACTAAGACTGTCTTAAAACCACTAACATTTTTTAATAGTTTCAAAACATGAGCTAGAAAGGAAAAAGAGGAGCCCTAATCTAAAAAGATAAAAAGATTTTAATTTGAATTGGGAACAAAGATTCCTAAGAACACAACACGGAACCAAAGGGAAAACAATAGAAAAGGAGACTTCTAGTCCTCTCCTCCTCCCTGCAAAATCCCATAGTCTATATAACTTTTCTTTCACAGTACAGAATATTTATATATAACTTGGCAAATATCATCAGAATAACTGTTTCTAGCTGGCATAATGCTATTCAAACACTGAAATATTAACATGAAGGCTTATGTGCTACAGGAACTGCCCATCCACTGGAAAGTACAACAACCCTGGAAAAACAAGGGTTTTCAGAAACTGGACAACAGATACACAGGACTGCAATCCCCAAGAGAAGATAAACAATGGAGTCTAGCCTTTTGATTACTCCGGGGAACAGCCTCGAAGCAGCTTCCAGAAGAGGAAACCCAAACAGCATCCAGAGGTCTCACTGAGTGAAGGAGACAGAGATCAGAGCTTGGGAGCAGAGGGAAAGACAACAATACGCAGGGCTGAACATCAGAGAAGAATGAATTCTACAGAAAGCTCAGAGATGTACAGTGAGGTTCAATCGATTATTTGACTAAATAATGATATGTGCACACACTGGGTAAAACTGTACCATACTAGGGGAAAAAACATGAAAAAGCAGTATCCCCAAAAATTCCCAGAGCTCTCACTGAGCTGGAAATAGTCCATGTTCCCAACAGCCTGAATAAAGAAACTTCAGAATACACAGCAGAATTGTTTAATGCATACTTCCAATTTTAAAACTCAGAATATTTAAACGTGTGTTCAACACAATGAAGAATACAGTGACTGCTAGTGCTTTGGTGCCAGAAGTTTTACACACCACTGCCTCTGTATCATCAGTGCAAATGTCAACACTATAAAAAAAGGTAACTGATATTTCCATATTATTATGAAAATAGTTGTGAACTTGAAGACCCCACAAAAAAGGTCATGGATAAAACTACAGGTCTGCAAATCACACACTGGCAATTCTTGTCCTACAGCAACCATTAAAAATAACTAAAACAAACAAGTATTGCCAGTAAGCCATTAATGAGTGAAGATAATATGAAATACTAAAAAGTAATCAATTTCAAACAAGGCAGGGAAAAAAAGAAGAATGGCATAAAGAACAGAAAGGATAAAGAGAAAAAAACAGCAAAATGGTAGAGAATTAACCCTGACCATGCTAATAGTCATATTAAACGTAAATGGTCTACATTTTTCAATTAACAGATAGGTTGTCAGATTGGATTGGTGCCTACAAGAAATCGGTTTTAATATAAAGAAACAAACTGGCTATAAAAACTGAAAAGACACACCATGACAATACTAATCAAAATTGGTTGGATTAGTATATTGATACAAAACAAAGAAATAGGGGCGCCTGGGTGGCTCAGTCAGTTGAGCATCTGACTCTTGATTTCAACTTAGGTCATGATCCCATGGTTCATGGGTTTGAGCCCCTATCAGGCTCTGTACTGACAGTGTGGATCCTGCTTGCGATTCTCTCTCTCCCTCTCTCTCTGTCCCTCCCTGGCTCATGAGCGTGCGCTCTCGCTCTCGCTCTCTCTCAAAATAAATAAATAAACATTAAAAACAAAACAAAACCAGAAACAAAAAAATAGTCTTCAAAAGAAGAAATACTACCGGGGCGCCTAGGTGGCGCAGTCGGTTAAGCGTCCGACTTCAGCCAGGTCACGATCTCGCGGTCCGTGAGTTCGAGTCCAGCGTCAGGCTCTGGGCTGATGGCTCAGAGCCTGGAGCCTGTTTCTGATTCTGTGTCTCCCTCTCTCTCTGCCCCTCCCCCATTCATGCTCTGTCTCTCTCTGTCCCCCAAAAAATAAATAAACGTTGAAAAAAAAAATTTTTTTTTTAAAAAAAAAGAAATACTACCAAGGAAAAAGGAACAATTCATAATAATAAAGGAATTAATTCACCAAGAGGACAATCTGAAATGTGTCTGCACCTAATAAAAGAACTTTAAAATATATATAAAATAGAACCAAAAAGAGAAATAAGACGAACCCACATGATAGATATTTTAGCACTCCTTATTAATAACCCCGAATGGAAAAAAGTCACGTCTGTCAAATGTTAGTAAAGGGATAAGTGAGGGTATATGCATACAGTGGTGTACTATCAACAAACAGGAACAAACAACTGATATGTGCAACAACAAAAATGAATCTCAAAAGCACCATGCTGGGCCGCCTAGGTGGCTCAGTCGGTTGAGCAGTTGAGCATCAGAATCTTGATTTCCACTCAGGTCATGATACCAGGGTTGTGGCATTGAGCCCTGTGTCAGGCTCCATGCTAAGCTTGGAGCCTGCTTAAGATACTCTCTTCCCCCTCTCTCTCTGCCCCTTCCCCACTCACATGCACACATTCTCTCTCCCCACCCCAAAAATATTAATAATAATAATGATAATAATAATAATAATAAAGATAAGGGGCGCCTGGGTGGCTCAGTCGGTTAAGCGGCCAACTTCAGCTCAGGTCATGATCTCGTGGTCCGTGAGTTTGAGCCCCGCGTCGGGCTCTGTGCTGACAGCTCGGAGCCTGGAACCTGTTTCAGATTCTGTGTGTCCCTCTCTCTGACCCTCCCCCGTTCATGCTCTGTCTCTCTCTGTCTCAAAAATAAATAAACGTTAAAAAAAAAAATTTAAAAAAAATAATAATAAAGATAAAATTTTTAAATTAAAAATTTTTTTTACATTTGTTTATTTTTGAGAGAGAGATCATGCACAAGTGGGGGAGGGGCAGAGAGAGAAAGAGACAGAGAATCCAAAGCAGGTGCCAGGCTCTGAGCTGTCAGCACAGAGCCTGACGAGGGGCTTGAACTCACAAACCGTGAGATCGTGACCTGAGCCGGACACTAGACCAAGGCACCCAGGCGCCTCAAATTTTAAAAATTTTTAAAAAGGCACCATGCTGGGGTGCCTGGGTGGCTGAGTCGGTTTCGTGTCCGACTTCGGCTCAGGTCATGATTTCATGAGTTCGAGCTCTGCACTGGGCTCTGTGCTGACAGCTTAGAGCCTGGAGCCTGCTTTGGATTCTATGTCTGCCTCTCTCTCTCTGCCCCTACCTCACTCATGCTCTCTCTCAAAAATAAACATTAAAAAAAAAAAAAAAATGGCAGGGCGGGGGTGCCTGGGTGGCTCAGTCGGGTAAGCGTCCAACTTTAGCTCAGGTCATGATCTCACAGTTCCTGAGTTCAAGCTCCACATCGGGCTCTGTGCTAATGGCTCAGAGCCTGGAGCCTGCTTCCGATTCTGTGTCTCCCTCTCTCTCTGCCCCTCCCCCCTCGTGCTCTGTCTCTCTCTCTCCCTCAAAATAAATATTAAAAAAAATTTTTTTTTAATTTTTAAAAAGGCACCATGCTAAATTAAAGAAGCCAGATACAAAAGATTTCATATCGCACAATTCCATTTATATAAAATTCCTTAAAAAGACAAAATTAAAGTGACAAAATAGAACAGTCATTACAAAGGACAAGAAGACTCCAAATAAGTCCAACAGAACTTTTGGGGACCCTGATTGTAGTGGTGGTTACGTGACTGCTTAACATCTGCCAAAACTCACTTGACTTGTACACTTGAAATTGGTGAATTTTATTGTATGTAAACTATACTTCAATTAAACTAACAAAAAATAAACATTTGAAACAGTAAACATATAGCGATCTACATTAAGTCTTAGCCTTAACTATAACTGGTGATTAACTTTTAGTAAATCAATCCTCGTCCAAACAAAACATAAGCATTTTTTTCTTTGCTTAATAACATCTGTATGGAGACACTGCTGGGAACAGATACAAAAAAAAAAAAAAAAAAAAAAAACAAAATAAAAACTCTGCCCTTGACGAGGACAGGCAAAGTATAAGATGGGACTCAAACATCTTGTGCCAGAAAGTAAGGTAGTGTTCAAAGGACTCAGAAAGGGAACAACACTCAGCCTGAGACTCTGACACTCAAATCTAAAATTACTATGAACAACAAAATAATGGCCGTTATGGATTATAATCCACTATATAACAACCCCTAAGTCCATATTAAAACTTAATGAACTACGTAAATATATAAAAGGAAGGCTAATAAAATGTAGATGCAATGACGACAGAGTTAGGAAACAACCATTCTGCAACCTTCATAACAACAACTGATTCAGGCAGAAACCATCAGAGGATCCTAAAACTTATGGGTAAAGTTTAGTACAGACCTGATTATTTGTCTCCTATCTCCCCACACATTTCTTCTTTATAGTGGAGAAAGTGCGCTCGGCAGGCACCACCTTAACCAAGTTTTCAAAGACAACATTACCCCAACATTTGGACAAAACACAATCAGAAGCAAGCATCCTGACGTGATGCTCCAGGAAGGCTACACCATTTATTCTATTCTGTATTCTGCTAAAAACTGTACAACCTGAACGTTATCAATGATAAATTTAATGTGCAGTCCCATACTAAAATCCACATCAGGGGAGAACAGCAAAAGCTTTAAGAGATATTAGAATAACAGACAGAATTTGATTACAGACAATAGATTTGTGTATATGTATTTAATACTGTATCAGTGTTAAATATCCTGCTTTTGGTAACTCTCTATGGTTACATACGAGAATACCTGTGTTCTCAGAAAACACATATTGACAATTTAGAGATAAATGAACATGCAGTCCACAACTTAAGTCTCAAATGGTTAAAAACAATTATATGTATCTAGAGACAGAATGATAAAATATCGCAAAATAGTAACTTGTGAATCTGAAAGTACATGAGTTCTGTATACTATTTTTTACATTAAAAAAAAAAAAAAAAAAAAAAGACTTTGCACTTACTTGTTGCCACATAGCCTAGCTGTGGAACCAAATGTTCATCTGCGGAATTTTCTCGGCCTGGCACTAATCTCTGATACTTAGTTGGATGAGGATTTCCATCTACATCTACCAAGAACGGTGGAGGCATAAGGTGAGGAGCCTGCTGAGTTTGCTCATCTAAGACATAATTATTAGAATCTCTAATCAGTGGTCGATAGTCGGTATGGAAGAACATCTGATCAGGAATCTGAAAAAAGAAGTTTACAGATTGACATTCTGGGGTTTATATATGTTAAAGAATACAAATATTAAACATTTATAATCTGAAAAACCAATTTATAATTGGAAACCAAATCAATACACCTAACCCATTTTCAAAATACCGTTACTACTTATTTTACTACTGTAAGAAAGTATTAAGAATGACCTTTTCAAGACACACCAAAAAACGGACTCTTGATATAGAGAACAAATAGATAATTACCAGACGGGAGGTGGGCGGGGGATGAGGGAAGTAAGTGAATGGGATTAAGAGTCCACTTCTCTTGATGAGCACGTAACAGAACTGCTGAGTCACTACTCTGTGTACCTGAAGCTAATGTAGCCGACACTGTATGTTAACTACACTGCAATGAAAACATTTTTTAAGTGGTTAAAAATGCTACCAAAAAATAAAAAACAAAATACCTTTTCATATGGCTTGCTGCATCCAAACCCAAATATCAGAAGGTGTCCGTGAGAATCTGTACAGGCAAAATGCTGTCCATCCTGTGAAAATTTACAGTCAAAAACAGCTCCGTGTCCTTGTCCTTCAATCTAGGAAGCAGAGAGAAAAGGTTATAACCAATTCTGTACAAGCGCTTTTGCTTTATCAACTGTTTGCTGCCAGTTTCCTGCTATAAACACATCACTTCTCAAAGAAAATCTTTAAAAACAAATTTTGCATTAAGCACATGTATTTTCAGAAAATAAAATTCACTTCTGATTCCACTAGCCTAGAAAAATATCTCAAAAGGTATTCCAAGGAGTTCTCAAAATGACAGAATGAAAGATCATAAGCCAATTCGAAGTAAAGGCTTTAATTTCTTAGAAGTGAAAATGACAAGCAATTTCATAAACTTCTGTTTCAATACATACCAAAAGGCTACTGACTAATAACCCACAAGATAAATGATTAAAGATCAATGAAGTATGGTATTCATGAACTAAAATCAGTACTTCTCTGGAGTTTAAACTTTCCCCTAAGATGTCTGACCACTGTATGCAAAAGTGTAATCCTACCAAGTCACAAAGGTGCACATATAAATGCCTAACTAAACCTACTTCATTTCAAACTACCACAAATTTCAGGAAGGATGCTCCAATTACATCATGAATGTTGCCTTAAACAGACTGCTTTTAAATTTTTATTCTTACTCTTCAACTGTAATTATATTAGGTTAGCACTACCAATTTATAGTTAGAGGAGTTGTTTCACTGACAGCATATCGCTATTGCATGCATGGTTGTTGTCTGAGCCTGTAACTTTCTAATAAGTAAACTTTATGCCAGGTTTGATCAGTGTTGGAAGATGAACCATCCACCCACTAACTGCCAAAACAAACTTACACCATGCCCAAATACCTGCTTGAAAATCAGAAGCACAACTGCTATACCACGCGCAAATGGGCACCGACTAACAAACTTAAAAATTAAGTTCCTGGGCTATTTAGGGCACTGTCCTATTATGTATCCACATAATACATACACAAATTTGTGTTGTCTCATAACCTAAAAAGGAACAAATGGTATAGAAATACTTTTCTATTAATTTTTTGTGAAAACACAGGAATAGAGATTCACCCACACAGTCCTTCGAGGAGACACCTCTACAGCCCAACCCACACCCTGGCACCACTTCGCATCGTGGCCTGGAACCTCCAAGTCTAAGTAGAGGTAGGGACCCCTGGCTTATAGGTCAAAGATGTTGGCAGCTACTCTCCTGTCATACGCGGAAACCTAAGTGCACCAAAAGTTTTGCTAAGGTACCTGCTGAAAAGGAAGTTTTCCTGAGCAGGCCAACCTATCTAAGCAGAGTAAGCCAGACTTGGGTTTCTACCCGTAGTTTGAAGAATCCTCCAGTGATTCCTGACAAAATGCAACCTGCATTTTGCAATTCAATGCAATTCAATTGCACAGCAATTCAATGTCACATTAAAGATTATTATCTATTTCATGAAATCTTGTAATGTCAGTAATTTACAATCCTAAGTAATCTAACAGAGAATTGGGAGCTCTCAGCTGAGCAGTGAAGGTAAGAAGAACTCTGTATACACAGCAAAGTGTGGGTGTCTCACCAAAAGTAAGATCATTGTTGCGCACCTGAGACTTCTTTGGCTCACAAATTGTTTAGCTTATATTCTGCTTAAAACCTGAATTAATGTAGTTTTCTGTTCTGATGAGTTAAATGCAGGAAGTAATGTTTTTGGTTTTTTTTTTTTAAATCTTTATTTATTTTTGAGAGAAAGACAGCATGTGAGCAGGGGAAGAACAGAGAGAGAGGGAGACACAGAATCTGAAGCAGGCTCCAGGCTCTGAGCTGTCAGCACAGAGCCTGATGTGGGGCTCGAACTCACAAACTGAGATCATGGCCTGAGCCGAAGTCAGATGCTCAACCGACTGAGCCACCCAGGTGCCCCTCAGGGAGTAATGTTCTTAATGAGTTTTAAAGAATAATTAAGAAAATAGAGCCACCTATAAATTTTAAGACCACAGAAAAACTGCTGGAAAGACTTATTTTTCCAATAATTCAAACCCACAGAGATGTAATTTTCAGAGATGCCTAGTAACACATGTTCAGTTTAACCATACTGTTTGAGTTTTTTAAGTGCATTTTATGGTAGTAAGTATAATAATGCATATAACTGTTTGTCAAGAATTATCCAAAATAAACATACTGAAATAAAATTTTAAGGTTAAAAAACACAAAACACATGGACTCAGATGGCCTTCAATCAAAGGTCTAAGAACCGCTCATCTATCTACCCTGCTACTAGACTGCCTCCAAAATGAATTACAATTTGAACTGAAACTCAATATGAATTGTACAGTAATTTTATAAAACATCTCACATGTGTATCAGTCAATAGTCTTAACAACACAGAAACTCTTTTACACAATAACTCCCTCAGAATTTACCCTAAGGAAATAATCACGGATCTACATAAGCAGCCATGGACCGGGATATTCAAAAACCACTTAAACACTCAACAACAGTTAAGTTCACTACATATGGAACTTTCTGAGAAAGGCTGAAGTCAGAATCAAAAATACAACTGCAAATTCTTTAAATACATTTAAGATTTTGGAAAACATTCTACGTAAAATGAAAAAAGACTACAAAACTATGCAAGAATGCCAACTAATAAATATGGAAAGAATAATGCCATTAAAAACCATCACTCGGGGGCGCCAGGGTGGCTCAGTTGGTTGAGCGTCTGACTTCGGCTCAGGTCATGATCTCTCGGTCCATGAGTTCCAGCCCCGCATCGGGCTCTGTGCTGACAGCTCAGAGCCTGGAGCCTACTTCAGATTCTGTGTCTCCCTCTCTCTCTACCCCTCCCTTGCTCGCACTCTGTCTGTCTCTCGAAAATAAATAAATGTAAAAAACAAAACACCATCACTCATGGTGTGGCTATTCCTGCAGGACCCCGGACAGCCTTACTGATCTAAGGGCCCTCACTCACCCTCAACAACTGAACCAGTTTTCACTATTCACAATGAGGAAAGCACAACCCGTTCATCATCTGTTTACTGACTCGTTTATGCATTTGTTCATGCTAATGTTACTCAGAGTCTGGTAAGAGCAACGGATATTTGGTCAATTAATTATTTCTGTTCAGGGATTCACAATACTTATTTTCATGTTCCAAATCACACAGTAACTTGCCATGGTTTCTCCTAATCCAATAACTGTTATGTTGGTATATTAAAAAAAAAAAATAGCACTGAATACTAATGTTTGTAAGTGAAAATTTAATGAGGAATAGGATATTTAGAGAGTCCCAAAATACCTCCTGAAAAAATAAGTTTAATAGTTACAAAGAGGAAAAACAACTATTTTATAAAGGGGAAACCTGGGAACTACCACCTTACCAAATATTTAAAATTATCACCACCAAGGGGCACCTGAGCGGCTCAGTCAGTTGAGTGTCCGACTTAGGCTCAGGTCATGATCTCACGGTTTGTGGGTTCGAGCTCAGCGTTGGGCTTTGTGCTGACAGCTCAGAGCCTGGAGCCTGCCTTGGATTCTGTATCTTCCTCTCTCTGCCCCTCCCCCACTCGCGTTCTGTCTCTCTCAAAAATGAGTAAATGTTAAAAAAAAAAAAACTTTTTTTAATTATCACCACCAAAAAGAAGTATTAACAGAATCAAATCATGAAGAAACATCAGACAAAAAAATAGATGTTCTGTAACATTACTTGCCTGTACTCATCAAAAAAGTTACAACGTGGGAAATAGAAAAAAAGAAGGAAGAATTGTTGAAGAATAAAGAAATCTAGAAATAGGGGCACCTGGGTGGCTCAGTCAGTTGAGCATCCAACTTTGGCTCAGGTCATGATTTCACAGCTTATGAGTTCCAGCCCCGCACTGGGCTCTGTGCTAACAGCTCAGAGCCTGGAGCCTGCTTTGGATTCTGTGTCTCCCTCTCTCTCTCTGTCCCTCCCCCACTCATGCTCTGTCTCTCAAAAATAAACATTAAAAAAAAAAAGTTTAAAAACAAAAAGAAACCTAGAAACATACAGCCACTTAATATAATTCATGATCCTGAACTATTTAAACACTGTTTCAAGGGGGCAAAATATAACTAAAAAGACATTACTAGGACAACTGATAAAATTTGAATATGGATTATATAATGCTACTTTATCAATGTTAAATTTGCTGGTTTTGGTAACTATCTTGTGGTTGTAGATGAGAAATTCTAAAAAATATGTAATAGGATCCTAATTTGGTTTTAGAATATTCCATGTGCAAAAAGAAAAAAGGCTGGAAAAACCCAACAATGTTTGTGATTTCCTAGATGACTTTACTATTATTTTTACTACAAAGTATTCAATAAATTTAGTGAAAAAGTTATATACAATGAACATAACTTTGCCAATTTAAACAAATTCAAACACATTCACACATATAGAGAGCTAAATTAATAGCTTTTGAAAATCTTTCCTTCATGTGACCCAGTTACACAGAGTGTAAATACATATGGCTGTCAGATATTTATTAGTGTTTAAGTATCCTGACTGCTAGAAATATAAACTGCCGAAACACACAGATCAGTTTCTGGCCAACCATCATAATCCAGACACGTGAAAGCAATGCAAGCATACGTGAAGATACACCTCGCTTACCATATTAAAATAATGTTTCATCTTGGTGCCTTTTGTAATATCCCATATAAATATGCTGCCATCGTGTCCTGCAGATAACATAATTCTGGAATCAAAGGGATGTGTCTCCAAGACAAAGACTTCATCAGCATGTCCCTTTATTCAACAAAATCATATAGTTAAGGAGAGTTCGCAAGCTTGAACTTTCAAATTAAAAACCCGTATTGCCGTAGTACGTAAGGGCTTTTAAAAATGTGTTAATGACAGTGATTTATATATTAGTATAAACACAAATTTCTACTCATTTAATAATATCAATGGAACATACTGTGTATTAATTTTATACTTTCAAAAATCAGATTACAGTTCAAAAAAAATCCTGATTTGTTATATTGTATAAAAACTATTTACCAGTAAGTTATGAAGCAGCTGTCCAGTGTAAGAATTCCACACTTTAAGGACATGATCATTCACGGCTGTGACAACAATGCTATCATTCTGATTCCAAGCTATCATTGTTACTTTGGGTTTCATAAACCTTTCCTCTTCCAAAGATAAGTCCCTATGAAAAAACACACAATGTGTAAATTCATTTGAATGGTACAATCAATACGAAAATAGCAAAAAGTAATCTAGTTCATGTATATACATCATCATATGTCCGATACACATCTGACCCACAGCAGATTATCTATAAACAGATTATGGCAAAAATGGGACAGGGAGGGGATGACTTAGAAACAGTTGAGTCTGAATGAAGGCAGATATTAGGACACCACCACTGCTCATAAAGGCAAAGCTTTTTCTCTCTCTCCCTTTTCTATTATTCCCTTCCCCTGACATCAAGCCCTATCAGCAATAAAGTTGTTTCTCTCTCCAGAGAAGATGACAAGAAATTTTAGGAAAACAGAAAGAAGGAAAGCATCTTCACATCCCCAGCACCTAGAAAAGTGCCTGACATACAGCTATTCAATCTGTTTAACTGTACGTAAAACTGTACTCATCCCTTTACAGTGCCTACAGGCGGTTCCTACAGGCTCTCTTGGCAAGAAAGGCCTGGACACGAACACCTGCAATGATCTGCAGCCTTTATGAACAGGACATGCAAAGTCTCTCTGTAAAATATGCTCGTAATACACAGAGATAAGGTAAGGCCTAGCTGCGTTTGAAATCAGAGAATACATCCCAAGAAATTATAAACATAACATTTTTTTTAGTTTTTTTTTTTTCATTCACATCCAAATTAGTTACCATGTAGTGCAACAATGATTTCAAGGGTAGACTCCTTAATTCCCCTTACCCATTTAGCCCACCGCCCCTCCCACAACCCCTCCAGCAACCCTCAGTTTGTTTTCCATATTTAAGAGTCTCTTATGTTTTGTACCCCTCTGTTTTTGTATTATTTTTGCTTCCCTTCCCTTGTGCTCATGTTTTGTCTCTTAAAGTCCTCATGAGTGAAGTCATATGATGTTTATCTTTCTCTAATTTCACTTAGCAGAATACCCTCCAGTTCCATCCACGTAGTTGCAAAGGCAAGGTTTCATCCTTTTTGATTGCCGAGTAATACTCCACTGTACATATACACCACATCTTCTTTCTCCATTCATCCATCGATGGACATTTGGGCTCTTTCCACACTTCGGCTATTGTCAATCGTGCTGCTATAAACATGGGGGTGCATGTGTCCCTTCGAAACAGCACACCTGTATCGCTTGGATAAATGCCTAGTAGTGCAATTGCTGGGTCGTAGGGTAGTTCTTTTTTTAGCTTTTTGAGGAACCTCCATACTGTTTTCCAGAGTGGCTGCACCAGCTTGCATTCCCACCAGCAGTGCAAGAGATCCTCTTTCTCCACATCCTCGCCAACATCTGTTGTGCCTGAGTTGTTCATGTTAGCCATTCTGACAGGTATAAAGTGGTATCTCATTGTGGTTTTGATTTGTATTTCCCTGATGATGAGTGATGCTGACCATTTTTTCATATGTCGGATGGCCATCTGGATGTCTTCTTTGGAGAAGTGTCTATTCGTGTCGTCTGCCCATTTCTTCACTGCATTATTTGTCTTTTGGGTGCTGAGTTGGAGAAGTTCTTTATAAATTTTAGATACTAACCCTTTATCTTATATGGCACTTGCAAATATCTTCTCCCATTCTGTCAGTGGCCTTTTAGTTTTGCTGTTTCCTTTGCTGTGCAGAAGCTTTTTACTTTGATGATCCCAGTAGTGCATTTTTGCTTTTGTTTCCCTTGCCTCTGGAGACGAGTAAGAAGTTGCTGCGGCCGAGGTCAAAGAGGTTTTTACCTGCCTTCTCCTCAAGGATTCTGATGGCTTCCTGTCTTACAGTTGGGTCTTTCATCCATTTTGAGTTTCTTTTTGTGTATGGTGTAAGAAAGTGGTCCAGGTTCACTGTTCTGCATGTCGCTATCCAGTTTTCCCAGCACTACTTGCTGAGGAGGCTGTCTTTATTCCATTGGATATTCGTTCCTACTTTGTCAAAGCTTAGTTGGCCATACCTTTGTGGGTCCATTTCTGGGTTCTCTATTCTGTTCCAATGATCTGAGTGTCTGTTCTTGTGCCACAAACATACATTGTAATTAAAGAAAACCACCATAAGAATATGGTAGAAGTTGGGGCGCCTGGGTGGCGCAGTCGGTTAAGCGTCTGACTTCAGCCAGGTCACAATCTCGCGGTCCGTGAGTTCGAGCCCCGCGTCGGGCTCTGGGCCGATGGCTCAGAGCCTGGAGCCTGTTTCCGATTCTGTGTCTCCCTCTCTCTCTGCCCCTCCCCCGTTCATGCTCTGTCTCTCTCTGTCCCAAAAATAAATAAAAAATGTTGAAAAAAAAAATTAAAAAAAAAAAAGAATATGGAAGAAGTATCCCATAGTATCCCTCTATATAAGCACAATGGAACACAGACAAGAGAATAATCCTAACTAGATTGGTCAGGGAAAAGTGTAACATAAGAGGCAAAATGGAGTAAAGGCAAAGACTCCATGCTTCACTTTATTTTTTAAGTTTATTTATTTATTTTAAGGGGGGGGGGGGTGGGGAGAGAGAGAGGAAAAGAGAGCATCCCAAGCAGGCTCTGCGCTGTCAGCACAGAGCCTGATGCCAAGCTTGATCCCATGAACCATGAGATCAGGACCTGAGCAGAAACCAAGAATGGGACGCTCAACCGAGCCACCCGGGCTCCCCATCCATGCTTCACTTTAAACTAAAAGGCATTCACCTGTTAATAGCTTTGAACCAACAGACATTTTGTCCTTCACCAAGTTGATCACCCAAGATTAGAACACTAAAACGAATATACCCATTAATTCTTACATACAGAAAACTCTGTTTTTCAAGACTGAAAAGAGGTAAAACTTTAAATGAGAAAAGACAATTCCCACCATGGGGGGTATTTCAGGCAAAGTGCTCTCCAAGGCAACAAGAAAACTGAGCAGTTTTCTGTCTCAGTAAAACTTTCTATATTGAAGTTTTTACATCAATGTTCGTATTTTGCTTAATAAAATAATTTTTCATAGGTGAGTGTGATTTCAAATTATCCTCTTAATAGTGAAATAACCTTCACCATTTCAACCAGTCAAGGACTAACAGTATTCACTCCCACACTAAGGTGCTTTTGAGTATCCAGACGGATCATTTTTCAATCATGGTAATGGTGTGATTTGTTTGTGAACAAGGATTATCAGATTTCCAATACATCTTGCTTCCACTCCCTACCACAGATCATTTCACAAAAATGTTAATATCTCATTTATTTTGAAACCAAATTAGAACTGTTTGAGACACAGCAGAGAATGAGTTAATTTCCCCTACAATTACTAAAAATAAAGCAGACAAGAGGATTTCCAAAGGACTAAATGTGAAACATTTCTCAGAAAAACTGATAAAACCTTTGACATGGCTACCCTACAGCAGGCAGTGTACTAGAAACATAAATGTAAGGATCAATTCTTTGGGAAAAATGAGATTTACATATCTTATGTATCCATCAGATATGCAGGAAGTAGCCATTCATTTAGATCACTGCTCTTCCTAACAGGAAGTGGCTCCAATCCCCTGAACACAGCAGTCAACCACCAGGGAGAGAAGGACCAAGTAATTACAATGCACCTGCTTCCACTTACCCTGAGACTCTGGTCGCCATATCCAATAAAATGCTTCTCCATTCCAACTGCTCGAATCTCCAAATCCGTGCTGTTCCATCTCTGCTACCACTTAAGAACCTTAAAATATTCAGAAAAAGATCTTATGCTCACAAACATGCCACTAAGAACTACACATAAAATCACAAGCCAGAACACTTTTAATGTAGCTATTCTGACTGCAAGTAAATGCAGAGGTGTTATCTCGAAAGACAGGGATTCAGAACTTATCTGAATGGGAAAAATTGGTTTGCTGTAATTTGCCTGGCCCTATGGAGTTAATGCACATTTCAAACTCATTCAATAGCTTGTCAAATAGATGGAGTTTTGAGAAGACAATGTGCAAGAAGTACCTGGGCAAGGAAAAATAACTAGGAAGAATTAAAGGTGTGTGTGTGGGAAAATCAGTAAGAGCAAAAGCTCCATTTTAGCATCTTTACACTCAAGCTAATTCACGTTGGCCACTATGTAAAAATATGTCAATCTTTTAACAAGAGAAAGTATTAAAAACTGCAGTTTAGGAAAGGCACCTGAAAGACACTTGGGACCATAAGAGAGTATATAATTTAAGTGACAATTCTGTCACATGACACATCACAGTGGTTGATTAGAAGAGATTTTTTTTTCACTACTCAAACATCAGGAATTTTATTATCTTTACATCTAATTTTCCTGCAAATCAAACATTTAGCCAGTAGTGAGTTAAGGAAAGCTACTTTTGGTCATAGGAGCTGGTAGAAGCTACAATTCTAAACACTTGCATTTAATGTGTCCCTCTCCGAACCCCCCACAGACACATTTCATTCAATTCATACAATTACTACTAAGTACCTGCAATTTGCAAGGCAATGTATTAGCTGCACTACTATGCAGCACCGTATGTTTGCCTAAAAACCCACTCACAAACACAAAAACCCTTACTCACCGATCACCATTGTTACAAAATTGGATGCTATCAACTTTATCCTAAAGGGGGGGAGGGGGGCACAAAACAAACAGAAAAGTGATCAACCCTCTTATTTGTAAACAAAGCAAAAAACCCCCCTCCATTTTAGAGCTAGAAACACATCTGGTTTAGCACAAGAACTAGAATCTCTGCTGCTTAGCTTCATCATTCAAACATGTATCTTACATTTAGGTGCAAAAACCTAACGTGAATCTAACGAGACTATTAAAAAAAGACTTCATTCTAAATTTAAAACTGTATTTACAATGAATTACATCTGTGTAAAAATTCACATGTGGAAAGTGATCAAAACATAAAGGTTTTAACAGTTGAAAATAAGTCCTATTCACTTTGATGATTATTTAGGTTCAAAATGTTTTTCCCTTTAAAGTAATCTGGATCTGTTTATCAAATAACTTCACAGAACTTCCTACAGGAAAAAAAGATAACCTGGCCACTGACCAGTATTCTAGAATCCTGAGAGCTATCTATCTTACTATACATTAATAAAAGAGCATTCTGATTTAATTAGTGTGATTAAGAGGAGTAGTCCCCTTGAAACTAACCCCACCCAAACTGTCACTTAAAGCTGAAATAACCACCACAAAATATTAGCACTGTCACATACTTGTCAGTAATATCCTTCACCTTTATACATGCAATCCCTCCTATATCTAAAATTAAAATCAAGAACAATTTCGTTAGCAATATTTGACCATGTACCAACAGGAATATTAACGATTGGGGCGCCTGGGTGGCTCAGTCGGCTAAGCGTCCGACTTCAGCTCACGTCACGATCTCTCAGTTCGTGGGTTCGAGCCCCGCGTCAGGCTATGCGCTGACAGCTCAGAACCTGGAGCCTGTTTCAGATTCTGTGTCTCCCTCTCTCTCTGACCCTCCCCCGTTCATGCTCTCTGTCTCAAAACTAAATAAAGGTTAAAAAAAATTTTTTTTTAAAAAGGAATATTAACAATTAATCTACAGAATTTTATAACATGAGTACTTACCGTGTGGCTTTCAAGTTCCGCGATTTTTTCAGGTGCTTCAAAACCCAAAAAATACATTCTGATTACATGATCAGTACTACCTGTGGCTAAAAACATACCACCTGCAATAAAAACGTCAAGGTTAAAAAACTTGGGTTTGTAACAAATATCCAAACAAACCAAATCTCTGTATCAAATTAAGCAAAATCTCTTATTCCAAAACTAAGTTTATCTCAATAGATCCATTTTATAACTCATTACATAAAGACTTTAATATAATGCAGAGTGATGTTGCAATTTATAATAAAAAACACATACTGGGTCTTCATCCCTATTTCTGGCACAGAGCTCCTAAAACCCTTGGAATTTCCTAAGTGACAACACTGATAAAAGTATCTTGATATTCATAACAAACCCATTTCAACCACACCAGAGCTCACATTAACAAAGTTCACATTAATGGGGGTGCTGACTGCCGGAAGCACCAACCGTGTGATCAGAGGGCTCCCCTGACCTCCGAGAAGTGGGGGGGAGGGGGAGTTGAATCGATCACAAATGATTTAATCAAGTGTACCTATGTAATAGAGCCTCCATAAAAACCCAAAAGGAAAGAGTTCAGAAAGCTTCCAGGTTGGTGAACACGTGAAGATTTGGGGACGTGTGGCATGCTTAGAGAGTGCCCCATCCCACACACTTTATCCTCTGTGTCTCTTCCATTTGGCTGTTCCTGAATTACATCCTTTTATAATAAGCTGGAAATCTAGTAAGTAAAATGTTTGGGTTCTGTGAGCTGTTCTAGCAGAATAATCAGACCCAAGGAGGGTGTTGTGGGAACCTCCGATCTTTAGCCCATGAGTCTGAGCACAGGTGACAACATGATCTGGGACAGGGGGAGTCTTGTAGGACTGAGCTCTTCACCCGTGGGATCTCATACTATTCTTTAGGTAGATAGTGTCAGAACGGTACTGAACGAACTGTAGGACACCCAGCTGGTGCTAGATACAGAACTGTTTGGTGGTGTTGAAAACAAAACAAAACAAAAAACAAATGAATCAGATGGGACTTTAATTTAAAAAGTAATTCAACCCGGAAATATTCACTATCTCCCACTGCCTTACAAACTCTGGGCAGTGACCCTATGTGCTACTAGTCTAAAGATGACTGACAAAAGGGGCTCTGCTTTCGAAAGAACCTCACACACCCACACCTCGCTTCAGAAGACAAGTTCACTCATTCAAGTTTCCAGACTCATGGGGGGAAGTCTTTGACGTCGCCTAAAAAGAAAAACTACTACCCAAGTTCACTGTGTAAGAAAAGAAAATGCGGAAATGATTTCACCAGGATGTGTGGAAAACAATCAAAGTACACAGTGCAGCCTGTTAAAGAGAATCAGTTTTGGTGTATCTCACCACGGACACATGGATGCCTTAAGCCTCCTTCTGCCAGCTCGTCTATCACAGACTCTGATGGCCATTAAAAATCAGAGAGTGGCAGAATGGGACAGTGAAAGACAAGAAAAAAGTTAATTAAATAAACATCATAGATTAAACCTAAGTCATCTACTATCCATCTGAGAAAGGCTCTAAGCAATTCTGTGGCCATTCAATAAAGGCTAAAATAAAACTAAGAAAAAAAGAATGACTAAAGTTATCTTACCAACACTAAAAGAAGAACAAAGCATCTGAACACCTGGTCTAGGCTTCTCCGTGAACTTCAGGGGACGTGGACTTGAAAAGAAGAAGATGTCGTTTTAGAACTCATTAGTGTAACACATTAACAGGGTTCAGAATACTGGTTTGAATCTAGCACATTTAAATAGTATGACCTTATTTATGAAGCACCTCACAGTATGTCAAGTATCTCTGCATACAATATTACAGCTGGATGGGTTCTGGAAGACTGTTCAATCCCTATGTTCACAAGAACGCTACCACACAGCAAGAGCAGACCTACCAGCCCCGGTCTTGTAGCTGAGGGGACTAAAACCCAGAATGCAAGTGAACCCGCCATCAAGGCTGTAGGACCGGGAACACAACCACCAGGGGACAGTGCCACTCGGCAGAAACAATGCAAGCCCCAGGTGTAACTCTGCATTTTTATCGGAGCCACGTTAAATGTAAAAAGATTAGTTTTCTTTCATTTAACCCAATATGTCCAAAATATCACATCATATTAATAAAAACATTAATGAGAACTTTAGATTCTTTTCATATCACATCTCTGAAATCTTCCAGAACATACGGCATGCATACTGTATCTCTTCACCAAAGACACCAGATCTGTATTCAGATTTCATAAAACCTTAATTCACATACTCAAGTTGTTTGAAATACGCTTAAAGGTTTTATAATACCTGAATCAAGTATCAGGTTTTAAACTGAAATTAATAATTCAGCTCCTCGATTGCACCAGACACACGTGAAGTGCTCACCAGTCATATGCGGCTGGCGGGTACTGTCCTGGACAGCACAGATCTACAACCCAGGTCTTGTGACTCTTAAGTAATCCTGCCTAAATTTCTGACTACACGTCCAATTATACACTTCTAACATTTTTCAAGATGTTTCACATATGATCTCACTTTTTCCCCCATAGAATGTGCCCTCTAAGATAGAAGAACATGATTCTTTTATCTATCCAACCATCCAAACAGTACATTGCAAACAGTACACAGTCAATAAGGCACTAATGTTGTAAATAGAAAAAGTAAAAAGGCAACCACAATACACAACTTCACTTTATAATCAGACTTCATCTCATTAGACTAAACTGTAACATTAGAAAAAGAAAACTTGGGGTGCCTGGGTGGCTCAGTCTGTTGAGCGTCCGACTTCAGCTCAGGTCCTGATCTCACAATTCCTGGGTTCGAGCCCCGCACCAGGCTCTGTGCTCATGGCTCAGAGCCTGCTTCGGAATATGTGTGTGTGTGTGTGTGTGTGTGTGTGTGTTTCTCTCCCCCACACTTGCTTGCACACGCACACTCTCTCTCTCAAAAATGAATAAACGTTAAAAAAAAAAGTTGAAAAGAAAACTTATTACACTATTAGAGCCACCTACCTGAATTTCAGGGATTCTAAATCCCACTGCCAGAAACAAACTGTCCCATCAGCACCAGTAGAGACCATGTATCTTTGGGAGCCTTTGGCCATTGGGCTAAACTGAAAAAGAACAACACATACAATTCAGTTTCCTAAGTGCCTACTAAAGTCATAGTTTAATGGTTTTTCAAAGTTAATTTCAACTCACAAATTTAAGTAAAACATAACCATTGCAAAATACAGGTGACAGTATAGTGAAAAATCATAACCTACAAAAATAAGATCTATCATTTGTAAATGTCATGCAATCTCAATAAAAGATTACTGTCAAAACTAACAAACAAGAATAAAGAGAAAAACTTTTGCAAAGAGAAAGTGAAGAGCGTGAAGAGTTGGTCCTACCAATATGAAAGCTTATCACAAAGCCTCAATAATTAAAACTATGGGGCATGGTAAGTACAGGGTCAGAATGACCAATGGAAAAATAGATTATCAACTCCAAAATGGCCCTTACTAGAAGAGTTAAGATAAAGGGTTGTCTCAAAACAGTTGGGGAAACGATGGATCAAAGCATAAATGATTTACCAATCGTAGAGCAATCTGGAAGCTATTCGTCAGACTATAGACCAGGATAAATTCCAAGTGGATCAATTATCCAAATATTTAAAAAACAAAACTACGAAAGTATTCTAAGGAAACACAACAATTATACTGTTAACTTCAGAACTGGGCGTTCAACTGTGCTACACAAACAAGCTAGACAACATAAGATCAATTTGGACCAGAGACATCCAATAAGGCTTAAAAAATGGAAAGGAAGGTACGAAGAAAACAAGAAAAACACACTAGGCAAAAGAATATGAACCAAAGTACAAAAGTGAGAGGGAATATGGTATATGACAGCAATGGAAATATCTATAGGACTACTGTGTTCATTTGTGGAAGCGGTGGGGAAATGGGTTAAATGGTAGAGAATCTGGACCCAGTAAGAGCAAGAGGTAAATGCTGTTCTCAAGTAAAATGCAAAGATTTGTCAGACAACAGTGTACAATATTTACTGAAAGGAAACAGATAAGACAAACCACCAAGAATCAACCCAGTTAAATCCAAGAACCTTCACTGCAAGGAAGTAGTCCCTTCCTTCCCCCCAGGGTGGGGGAGGAGAGCCATGCAGAAGGAAACACACCTGCTGACCACCAGGCATTCAACACAAAGGAGCTTAGCAAACAAAGTACAGCCATTAACAGGAAAGAAGAGTTGAGAAGCAATTTTTCTAGGTTATTCACATAATTATTCATCATTATAACATCCCAGAGAGATACGGTTTATTATGTTTTATGATTTTTCCCAAGATTATACACTTTATAAGGGAGGTAGGATTTGAATCTAAGACTTCTTCAAAGAAGCTTTTTCCAAGTTCCTTCTCTTCAAGTATAGAAAAGGAAGGGTTTTTTAAAATGTTGAAAGTGATCATTTACATCTAAGCAGGTATGTTCCAGAAGGCAGACTAAAACTGAGTTTTGGGGAATATCTCATTAAAAATAATAACTAAGGGCGCCTGGGTGGCTCAGTTGGTTGAACACCCGACTTCAGCTCAGGTCATGATCTCGCGGTCTGTGAGTCGGTCTGTGAGTTCGAGCCCCGCGTCAGGCTCTGTGCTGACAACTCAGAGCCTGAAGCCTGCTTCGGAGTCTGTGTCTCCATCTCTCTCTACTTCTCCCCTGCTCATTCTCTGCCTCTCTCTCTGTCAAAAATAAATAAACTTTAAAATAAATAAATAAATAAATAAGTAAGTAATAACTAAAGGTATATTAACAGCTGAATATTCTTATAATTAAAATTAAGAATCCTTTTTTTTTTTTTTCAACGTTTATTTATTTTTGGGACAGAGAGAGACAGAGCATGAACGGGGGAGGGGCAGAGAGAGGGGGAGACACAGAATCGGAAACAGGCTCCAGGCTCTGAGCCATCAGCCCAGAGCCCGACGCGGGGCTCGAACTCACGGACCGCGAGATCGTGACCTGGCTGAAGTCGGACGCTTAACCGACTGCGCCACCCAGGCGCCCCATAAAATTAAAACGTCACAGTAAAATTTGTAACTTTGCATAGGGTATTTTAACAATTCCAAACCCGAATGTCTACAGAAAAGTAACTGCACCTGAAGTCTCCTATGTTCTAACTAAATCAAAGTCTTAGGTACACAAGTGGTGTTGCTGTCTAGTTCATCTCACTGACAACTCTGTCCCTAGCTTGACACAATACCGTCCTCTCTGTAACACTTCAAAAATGTTTTTAAATACCTAGCATGGCAAAAGTTGCCAGGTTTGTTTGGGTTAGGTTGGAGGCGGGGGCTATTTGCGCTTATCTTCTCTCCTAAATGAACTTGATGACACGCTAAATTCCATTAAAACAAAGCAACTGGGATTTCAAATATAAACACACTAACCTTATACCATGATTTGGAGAGATATGACATCTTTACAGCACTGAATCTTCTGACTCAGGAGTATACTAACTAGACATTTTCACTAAAACAGACTATTCCCTCGCCACCCAATGCCAAGGCTGTCGTTATTTTTTAAGACCTCTCTTCATGAAGAGTTTTCTAATTTCCTGGTAAAGTTTACTCCTATGTGTATGAAGGCTTTTGTTGCTATTGTGATTTATGTTCTTCTGTTATATTTGCTAATTAGTTATTGATGGTTTATAGCCAAGTTTTGGTTTTAGGACATAGGTTCTGTATTTATCTGGTTTACTAAGCTCTCAACAATTCTGTAAGTTTTTTTTTTTTTTTTTAATTTTTTTTCAACGTTTATTTATTTTTGGGACGGAGAGAGACAGAGCATGAACGGGGGAGGGGCAGAGAGAGAGGGAGACACAGAATCGGAAACAGGCTCCAGGCTCTGAGCCATCAGCCCAGAGCCTGATGCGGGGCTCGAACTCACGGACCTCGAGATCGTGACCTGGCTGAAGTCGGACGCTTAACCGACCGCGCCACCCAGGCGCCCCCAATTCTGTAAGTTTTAACAGAAGTCACCAGTGAGTCCTCTCAGTTTTGGAGTTTTCTTTTTAGGAGATTTTTTTAATGCCCAACAGGCACATTTTTAACCTTTCAAGCTTTCCCTTTTGTAAGAGCAACATTCCTCAAATACAATATACTGACAGCCCTGTTTCATTAATCATCCTCAAAGCTACTCATCAATGACCATAACATGTACCTCTGGATATTGAAAATAAGAGTCTCATTTTTCCAAGGAAAATCCTTATGCATAAAGGAAACATAAGAAGTATGATTTCTCAAAGTCCCTGGCAGCTTTATGACTCTGTACTACAATCTCGCGTAGCTACTTCCAAAGTCAAAATCGTTTTCCTGAAATCTACACATTTTTTTTAAATAAAGTCTATTATTTATTTTGAGAGAGTGAGAGAGAGCAGGGGGAAGGGCAGAGAGAAAGGCAGAGAGAGAGAATCCCAAGCAGGCTCTGCACTGTCATCGCAGAGCCCAAGGCAGGGCTCAAACTCACGAACCACGAGATCATGACCCAAGCCAAAAATCAAGAATCCGACACTTAACCAACTGAGCCACCGAGGAGCCCCCAAATCTACAAATTCTGAGTATTCAGTATATAACATATGCCTGGAACACAACTTCTACAACTTGTCTGGTGGCAAAGTTTAATGTATGCTGAGCCTCTATGTTGCTTTTATTTTTTTTTAATTTTTTTTTAATGTTTATTTTTGAAGGACAGAGAGAGAGTGAGTGAGTGAGTGAGTGAGTGTGTGTGTGTGTGTGTGTTTGTGAGTGGGGAGGGGCAGAGAGAGAGGGAGACACAGAATCTGAAGCAGGCTCCCCGGCTCTGAGCTGTTAGCACAGAGCCCGACACGGGGCTCGAACTCACAAACCGCTAATTCATGACCTGATCCGAAGTCGGACGCTTAACCGACTGAGCCACCCAGGCGCCCCTATGTTGCTTTTAAAGAATGCATTCGTCAAAGGTAGCTAGTGACCGTTATTAAAATACTGCCAAAAATGCAAATCTTTCCTGTGTGTTTATTACATGTGCATTTTAGACAGATTTATGGAAAGGGGGAATTTGCACAACATAAAACTCACCATTTGAGCCTTTTTTTTTTTTCTAAATTTTTTTCTTAATGTTTTTACTTATTTTTGAGACAGAGAGAGACAGAGCATGAGCAGGGAAGGGGCAGAGAGAGAGGGAGACACAGAAGCGGAAGCAGGCTCCAGGCTCTGAGCCGTCAGCACAGAGCCCGATGCGGGGCTTGAACTCACAGACTGTGAGATCATGACCTGAGCCGAAGTCGGGCGCTCAACCGACTGAGCCACCCAGGCGCCCATTTGAGCCATTTTAAAATGTGTAACTCAGTAGCACTTACTACTTTCACATGCAGTGCAGCCATTACCACTATCTGGTCCCAGAGCTATCATTTTATAAGACAAATTGTAACCTGTCAAAGCATTTTCAGTGGATTCTCTTGGTACAGCATACATGTAATATGGTGCCATACTTGTCTCTTGCTGTAAGTGGCTAGACGTGAACCATGTGAACCTGAATCATGACACTACAGCCCAAGATCCTCAGCATGAGTCTCCTAAGAATATTGAATTTCTAATCCTTAAATGCAACAAATGTGTCAACACTCAAGAAATTTACTATCAATATAATGCTGTTATGTAGTATAGAATTCATACTGAAATTTCTCCTAATTTCTCAAATCTGCTTTATAGATTTTCTTGACTCCTAAAGCCAGGATCCAAATCAAGGCTCACATATCACATTTATACTTGTACTATTTTCTTAGTTTCCTTGTAACTTTATTTACTTATTGACTTAGCCTTTGTTGAAACTAAATGTTTGAAGGATATGGATTTACTTCACAGACTGTTTCTTAATTTGAATTTGATTACTTCCTCATGAGATTCAGGTTAAAGTTTTTTTTAACAGAAATACTAGCAGGAAAATAAGGAAACTTCACTGTAGAGTCAATGCATTTATAGTTACAGGTCTATTCAGTTTTCTTCTTCTCTGTGCCAGTCTTCATAAGTGTTTGTCTGAGTATTTACCTGTTGCATCTTTATTTTCAAATTTCTCATATGGTCATTTAAGATATCCTCTTTTTAATGTCTGAAGAGTCTATAGAGATGCCCCCTTAAAGCTGATAATGGTTACTTTTGACGTTTTTTTTCTTCCTTCCTCAATCTTATACCAACATTTTCAGTCTTTCAAAGAACTTTTGGCTTTGCTGATCCTGTTATGCTTATGTTTTCTATCCTTAATTTTTGTACTTATCTCCCTAACTCATCCTCTATGGTTTCCTGTTATTTTTCTAACTTCCTGAGGAATACAGTGGATCCCTGAATTTCACCTTTTTAAAATATATGCATTGAGAGTTATAAATTTCCCTTTCTGCACAGCTTCAGCTGTGTATTAGTAATCCAATGCCATGTAACAAATTACCCCAAAACGTAGCTACCAAAATCAATATATCTTATCTCCCAGTCTCTTAGGGGTCAAGAATTCAGAGAAGCTTAGCTAGGTGGTTCCAACTCAGGGTCTCACGAGGCTGCAGGAGATGTCCGACCAGCTTCCGGAAGGGCAGACTCCCTTGCCTCTGGCAGGAGACTTCAGGTGTTTGCCATGAAGACCTGTCCTTAAGGTTGTGAGTGTCCTATCCAAACGACAGCTGGCCTCCCTCAAGATAAGTGAGTCAAGAGAGTAAGGTCAACCCAGGGCGCCTGGGTGGCCCAGTAGGTTAAGCATCCAACTCTTGATTTCAGCTCAGGTCATGATCTCATGGTTGTGAGCTTGAGCCCCACATCAGGCTCTGTGCTGAGTGCAGAGCCTGCTTGGGAGTCTCTCTCTCTCCCCTTCTCTCTCTGCCCCTCCCCTGCTCACACTCTTCCAGTCTCTCTCAAAATAAATAAACTTAAAAAAAAGAAAAAAGACATGTCCACGCTATTCGACATGAGGACTTATCAAGGGGCATGAGTCCAGGGAGGCAAAAATCACCAAGCACCATCTTGGTGGCTGGCTATCGAATTCTACATTCCATGATAGATAAGAACCTAATATTTTCGTTAATAATTAGTTAAGTATTCCCAAATTCTTATTGTGGTTTCTCCTTTGACACATGGGTTATTTAAAAGTATATTGCTTGGGGCACCTGGGTGAGTGAGTCGGGTAAACATCTGACTTTGGCTCAGGTCATGATCTCACGGTTTGTGGGTTCGAGCCCCACATCAGACTCTCTGCTGACAGCTCAGAGCCTGGATCCTGCTTCAGATTCTGTGTCTCCCTCTCTCTCTCTGCCCGTCCCCCACTCATGCTGTCTCTCTCTCTCTCTCTCTCTCAAAAATAAACATTAAAAAAAATTTTTTACTAAAATAAAAGAAATAAAAGAATATTGCTTAATGTGAGGATTACTGTGCTATTAATTCTGGCTGTTAATAATTTCAGGCTTAATTCCACTACTGTCAGAGAATATATACTTAGGATTATTTCAGTATTTTCAAATTTGTTGAGAACTTGCTTAAAGGGTCAGAATGCGGACAGTAGTTATACAATAAACACCCCACTTACAATTGTAAAGAAATGATGCTGATATTATACACAATGTTTCGATGTGGCATCCAAGTCATTATTTATGTTGTTCAAAGCTGTGTTTCTTTTTTTATAATTTTTTAAATGTTCATTTGTTTTTGAGAGAGAGAGAGACACAGTACGAGCAGGGGAGGGACAGAGAGAGAGGGAGACACAGAATCCAAAGCAGGCTCCAGGCTGTCAGCACAGAGCCTGAGGTGGGGCTCAAGCTCATCAACCTCAAGATCCTGACCTGAGCCAAAGTTGGACACTCAACCAACTCAGCCACCCAGGCACCTCTATGTTTAAGAGTATAGACTCTTCATTCAATTACTGAGAGAGACAGAGATGTTTTAATCTCCCACTATGATTATGAAGATCTACTTTTCCCCCATGAATTCTATTTTTGCTTTATGTATTTTGACTCCATGTTACTAAATTTAGAACTCAATCTTCTGTTTTTATCATTACAAATTGCCCGTTTACCTCTAAAAATAGTAATTTCCTTAAGCCTATTATCTAATATTAGCATACTGTACCAGCATTCTTACAGTTAATAACAGTTTCCCATCCTTTACTTCCAGCCTCCCCTTAGCCTCATAGCGCAGGCGGGGTTTTGTTTCTTAGTTATGTCTGAAGTCTGTCTCTCACTGGAACCACCTAATGCACTTGTACGTGAAGTGCTCGTGAACACACTGCTGTCTGCTGACAGCCTGGTAACATTCCAGCACTTCCCGACTTTCTTTTGCCCTCCTTTCTTGCCCTTTTTTTATTACTATTATTCCATATTTCCCCCCTATTGCTTGCTATACACCCTCTTACATTTCTTTTGCTATTTTAGAGATTACTAAATCCACCTTCATCTTATTAAGTCTTATGTAAACTTGTATTTTTCACTTCTCGACGCAAAGATGTCAGAATACTACGGGTACCTCCTGCTGACATACAAGCCCTATTACTATTATTTGCTAGTTCGGCTGTCTCTATATTTTTAAGTTTTTTTTAAATGTTTATTCATTTTTGAGAGAGAGAGAGAGAGAGAGAGAGAGAGAGAGAGAGAACGCGAGAGTGCGCGCACGAGCGGGGGAAGGGCAGAGAGAGAGAGAGAGACAGAATCCGAAGCAGGCTCCAGGCTCTGAGCTGTCAGCACAGAGCCCAATGCGGGGCTCAAACCCACGAACTTTGAGATCATGACCTGAGCTCAAGTTGGACGCCCAACCGACTGAGCCACCCAGGCGCCCCAATTGTTTCTAGATTTTTAAACCCATAAACCCTTAAACCCATATACTTGTTGTATACAGTTGGTGCTTTTTCCCATTTGTCCGCACTTTTTTTTTTAACTCTTCATTCGTCCTTGCATCTCCAAGCCTAGGATCACATTTCCCTCTCAGCCTAAAGAAGACTATTTAGAAATCCCCTGTTCCACTGCTGGGAGACTTCTGGAAATGTGTTTAGAGAGCTTCAGTGACAGATTTGATGGGTTCAGAACCCTTGATGGATAGTCACTGTCAATGATCACTTTATTAATTTTAAATAAATCCAAATATAAGATTATTTTTATGTCTTTATTTCATTAAAGCTCTCCACCCAATGTGGGGCTTGAACGCACGACCCCGAGACCAAGTTGCACACTCTACCAACAGAGCCAGCTTGGCACCCCCAACAGCACTTCAGAAAGATCACTTCTTGAGGCACCTGGATGGCTCAGTCGGTCAAGCATCTGACTACGGCTCAGGTCGTGATCCTGCGGTTTGTGTGTTTGAACCCCACCTTGGGCTCTGTGCTGACAGCTCAGAGCCCAGAGCCTGCTTCACACTGTGTCTCCCTCTCTCTCTGCACCCCCCCTGCTCACGCTCTGTCTCTCAAAAATGAATAAACATTAAAAAAAAAAAAATAGAGCACTTCTTTGGGGTCACCAGAGTAGCTCAGTCGGTTGAGCATCCAACTCGTGGTTTCAGCTCAGGTCATGATCCCAGGGTCACGGGATCGAGCCCTGCATCAGGCTCCAGCGCTGAGCACGGAGCCTGCCTGGGATTCCCTCTCTCCCCCCACTGCCACTGGTGTGTTCTCTCCCTAAGATAAAAAAAAAATAATAATAAAAAATAATAAAGAGCATTTTTTTTTTTTTGTCTATCGACTCCCACTGTTCTACTGAGAAGCTAATCATCAGCCTTACTGCTTATTTTTCCTTTTGGTTACCTTAAGATTTCTCTTTGGCTTTAAAAGGTTTATTGTGATGAAAGGGCACCTGGGTGGCTCAGCTGGTTAAGCGAACGACCCTTGGTTTCAGTTCAGGTCACGATCACATGGTTCGTGACTTCAAGCCCCACGGGGTTCCGCACAGACAGTGCAGAGCCTGCTTGGAATTCTGTCTCTCTCCCTCTCTCTCTGCCCTTCCCCTGCTTGCGCTCTCTCTCTCTCTCTCCCTCAAAAAATAAACTAATTAATTAATTAAACCAAACACAAGTTTTCTGGCCACGTTCACTAGCTGCAGTTTTCCGTAAGTTTACTCTGCTCAGGGTCCTTGGTGCTTCTTCAATCTGTGGCTCTATTTCTTCAGCGCATTTTGCAAACTTCGCAGCTCTTATCGCTTCAAGTGCAGCTCTGCTCCACTCTCTCTTGTCCTGTTTTGTTGTTGTTGTTTTTTTAATTTTTTTTTCAACGTTTTTATTTATTTTTGGGACAGAGAGAGACAAAGCATGAACGGGGGAGGGGCAGAGAGAGAGGAAGACACAGAATCGGAAACAGGCTCCAGGCTCTGAGCCGTCAGCCCAGAGCCCGACGCGGGGCTCGAACTCACGGACCGCGAGATCGTGACCTGGCTGAAGTCGGACGCTTAACCGACTGCGCCACCCAGGCGCCCCTCTCTTGTCCTCTTGTTCAGGAATTCCAAGTACACATGGAATTTCCAGTTGCTGTAATTTTTTTCTATTCTAATTAGTTGCAAACGCAGCTACACATAAATTGTGTAGGTATTTCCAAAATATTTCCTCTCCAATCTTACCAGTGTGTCAAATACTCTACTAAGCTTTTCAGGCACCCCCAGTGGAATCGGCGAATGCCTTACAACTCAAGGCTCCTCTCTCTGCCCTTTCCTTACCTACCATATCTTGACGTTCTAAGTTCTTATTAGTGCCTCACGTATTTCTTCACGAAAGCCACGGGCACCTGGGTGTCCCATTCCGTTGAGTATCCAACTCTTCATTTCAGCTCAGGTCATGATCCCAGGATTGTGAGACTGAGGCTTGCTTTGGGCCGGACATGGAACCCACTTAAGATTCTCTCATTCTCCCTCTGCCACGCTTTCCTGCTCACACACTCTCGCTCCCAAATAAAATAATTTTTAAAATAAAAATAAACAGGGGCGCCTGGGTGGCTCAGTTGGTCAGGTGTCCCAACTTCAGCTCAGGTCATGATCTCATGGTTTGTGACTTCGAGCCCCGCGTCAGGCTCTGTGCTGACAGCTCAGAGCCTGGAGCCTGCTTCGGATTCTGCGTCTCCCTCTCCTTCTGCCCCTCCCCTGCTCACGCTCTGACTCTGTCTTTCAGTAATAAATAAACGTTAAAAAAAAATTTTTTTTTAACAAAAATAAGTAAATAAGTAAAAGAAAGCTAATCCAAACCAGCTATACATTAAGTCTTTTCACTCCTGCGGAATGTTCATTTACTGTTCTTTCAGACAGACAAAAGGTTCTACCTCTGGTTCTACTAATACTAATGTTTTTGAGAATGTAAGTTATATCCAATGACACTACATGATGCTACCCTTAAGCGTGTACACCAAAATACTGACAGTGACTACTTCTAGATGGTAAGATCATGGAGGCTTATTTTCTTATATGCTCATTTTTCTGCAAACGATATTACTTGTACACATTTTCAATATAAATTGGAAGAAAAAAACCTTTACTAAAATTAAAAATGTTTTCTATATGCCAGTAACAACAAAGAACATGAAAAAGATTAATAACTAAAACTGTGTACCTGTTTGTGAACTTTGGTAACCACTGGCAAGCACAGATGACCTCTGATGTAAAAAGCTTACTACCACCCAGACTTCTCAGGTATATTCAGTAGATGATAAACACACGTGGCCCCGTTACCAAAGAATGGGCCTCAGGAAAGACCAGAGCTCCACTTTCACAGTGCGGGACTCCATAATGGTTTTAGGACAGACACCAGCACAGAGTACTAGAAGTTTTCTCATTTGCTGCTATACTGCCTATAAATTCATATGAAATAACAAAACATTAACTATGAAACACAGTCTTCTAGAAAACAATTACACTCCTTGCCTTAAAATAAATAGGTCCACCAAAATCTCGCTTAAACTTTCAAAATATAACACTATCCCGATTACGGTTGTCTTCATTCAAAAATAAGTTTCTTGTCTCTATCCTTCAAGAAAACTGACCGGAAGAGTTTAGGAAAAAAATCTCTCTTGTCACAAGACTTCACACCAAATCTCTTTGGAGACCACTTAGCACAGAGCCTGGGTGAATTCATACCTGAAAATGGAACCAATCCCCCAGTTTTATCCAAATTCAAATCAGAAGTACCAATGTACCTTAAAAGGCCTCACAAGTCATTATCTCCTAACAAAATGTGATTTTCGAAATAATGACCCAAATACACCATTTTCAGTTCCTAATGAACTAATGGAGCTAAGGCAGTATCGTCGATGGCTACTACAGAGAGACTCCCAGACATTCCACGCCTAGAAGAGCGTACACCTCAAGGTGATCAAGCCTTTGGATCAATGATCCTGAAAGTGTAGCCTGAGGAGAAGGAGGAGGAGGAGAACCTGGGAACTTATTAGGAATGCCAATTCTCAGGCTCCACCTCCACCATTTTCAGTCAGGATCTCTGGCGGTGAGGCCTAGCGATCTGTGCTTGAAACAAGGCCTCCACGTGATCCAGGCCTACATTAAACAGAATTACTGCTCTGGATCCAACATCCAAGTTACAGGAAATACAGGGACATATTGAGCTGCTCTACAAGGATATAAGCAGTAACAGCCAAACTGTGGGAACCCAACTCTTTCAACAGAGACACTTACTGTAAAGGGTTTTAAAAGTTGGGCAAGGGAATGCAATTTGTTTTAAGCTTCTTTTTATCGACAGTAACCAATTGTAAGGTATAGGTTTTTTCCGGTTGCTCAAAGTAACTCTATTTATGAGACAAATGGAAATCTGAACATGAAAAAAGGAAGTATGATGATGTTTTGGTTGCTTTTTTTTTTTTTAACGTTTATTTATTTTTGAAAGAGAGAGACGGTGCGAGTAGGGAAAGGGCAGAGAGAGAGGGAGACACAGAATCCGAAGCAGGCTCCAGGCTCTGAGCTGTCAGCACAGAGCCCAACACGGGGCTCGAACTCACGAACCACGAGATCATGACCTGAGCCGAAGTCAGGTGCTTAACCGACTGAGCCACCCAGACGCCCCTGATTGTGTTTTTTAAAAAGAAATCCTCATCTTTTAGAAAGACATACTGAACTACTTACAGAAGATAGGATATGAAATCTAGGATCTGCTTTAGGTACAAAGTGAAGTGGTTGGGGAACAACTAGCCATGGGCACCTAGGGATTCATTATATGAGTCTACTTTGTGTATGTGCAAAATTAGCTTCCACAATAAAGTAAAAAAAATTGTTTAAATATACTTCAACAAATTTAATCAACTCAGCAAAATCCACAGGTTTTAAAGTAGAAAAATCAGGGTGCCCAGGTGGCTCAGTTGGTTGAGCGTCCAACTCTTGATTTCAGCTCAGGTCATGATCCTAAGGTCATGAGATCGAGCCCCACATCGGGCTCTGCAATGAGCATGGAGCCTGCTTAAGATTCTTTCTCTCTCTCCCTTTGTGCCTCTCCCCCACTCACACACTCTCTCTCAAAGAATAAAAAATAAAGTAGAAAAATCATTAATGTAGCCTCAGGTTTGTAAGCGACACTCCCCCAGTTCAATAGTAAGCCTAAAAGAAGCAATATGTCATCCATCATGCCTTCCTGTAAAGCTCTAACTGCATTAGACATTACATCACCCTTCCAAGAGTCATGGAGGTATGATTAATTACACTTCTCTTGGTTACTAAAACAGATCACACAATTGCTAAGCATCTTACTATTTGTCACCTCTGAGGAGAAAGAGTTTCAAAGGAAAAGGAGATCATATACATATATGCACACTGAACCTAGTTTACCTGTAAAGATGTGATTGACCCCGTGTGTCCTTGGAGCACAGCGACCGGGGCACAAGTTCTCAAGCACCACACTCTGATGATCTTATCACAGCTCCCTGCCGCGATCATCGTATTCTCATAGTTGACCGCCATATCTGAAATTTCTGCAGAATGACCTCTTAATGTGGATAATAGGCGGCCATTGTGTGTTGACCAAATCTTCACCAAACAATCATCTGAACCCTAAGAAAAAATATACCCCAAAATAAATGTTAACACAGCAAGTCCTTTACAGCAGTTTTAAAAATACCATTTATATGTCACTTAAATTAAGTATCTCTAACTCCTCTTTCCAACTGTAGAATACTCTATAAATTATGAATCTTACAGTCAGAACACTTACGGAACAATAGTTCTTTTCTTCTTCAAATCACATCTACATAAAGATACTGTGAAGTTTTCATTTCTGTGGACCAGACCACATTATAAATACTATTTTCCCAAAATTGCCTGCCAAATAATGAGCCCAACCAAAAGTTCACCACTCACATATTTCACTTAACAATGGTTAAATGTCAGTTTAGCTCACATCAAGCTAAATAATTTGATACACGTTAGGACAGATATACGGATCACAGGCTGAGTGGAAATCCCAAAAACAACTAAAAAATAATGGGACTAGCACCCTCATTCTAAATAACCAGACAACAGAGTCTCAAATCTGTAGCACCAGCCAACACCCATCTAACTCAGCCCACTTTTGAGTCTCTACTCCGAATCTCACAACTGAAAAAGGAAACTTAAATTTGTGACCCCTTGTAATTTTCCCTTAAAATATTAAAATGGTAAATTAAATTACAAATATTTATGTATAGTTTTATAATAATTGTAAAATAATCTTGCAGTATTCAAGTAATCAATTTCTCTGTATCAATGAGTAATCGATGTATGAATCACCTGTAGAGATTTAGATTTTTATGGAAGTGTTTTGGTTTGTTCTGGTTATTAGACATACTAGAAACATCATTAGCAGGTCTAGAATAGTCTGGAGGGGAAGTTATTAGGTGTGTATATTTTTAAGATCCTTGACAATCAGGCCCATGAACCACAGCTCTACATCAATGTCTCACCAACACCTTAAAGGCCTAGCTACCTGCATCTGAGTCACTTGGGCTACTTAATAAAAATGCAAATTCATGGGCCCCGCATCAAACCCATGGAGTCAAAATCCCTGAGAATAGGAAGCATAGAACCTACATGTTTTAGAAGATTGCCTAGATGATTCTAACCCACACACAAGTGCTCCAGATTGATACCAAATTGAGTTTAAAACATTAACTCACTGTAAAGATTCTATGTCCTGTCCTATCAAATGCTACACAGTAAACAGCAGACAGATGTCCGAGAATCCTTCTGTGCATTTTGATGTGCTGATACATGGTTCCTGGAAATGCTGTGCTAAAAGTGGAACACCCTGTGAGTTGTTTTCCTCGATGTATCTCCACTAGGAAATAAAAACAATGAAAATGGTTAAGGAAGAGCCAATATGTAAAAAAACGAAAAACTCCACAACAATTTCTAGAGGTCACAGAACCTATGTTCCAGAAATCCTAAGGACAGACACAAGTTTCTCCCCAATTCTGTTTTACTATAATCACTATTACGGGCTTACTGCAACAAGATTGTCTTTCATTAATTTTTATTGCGTTTAGGAATAACTTCAGGAAAACCAATTTGGAAACTGGTACTCATCACTACTGAAACACTACTACCAGTATTTCCTTTTAAATTTTAATAGAGCAGTTACAAAACTGGTCAAGAAAGTAAAAAGACTGTTTCGCTCATCTGAAAAGGCAAGCTCACTCACCAAGACTTGGTGGGGAACCATAATTCACCGGCATTTCGGGAGGTCTTCCTCTGTGAAGAGCAGCAAAGGCAGAGCCCTTCCAAACTGTGTGCCTGCAGTCTTTAAAACGAATTTTAGATACACATAAAATCTTGAAAGTTAACCCCAAGAAAGATTTTATAGAATACTTACGTATATTGTAATAAACTGTTTATTCAAAGTTGTACCAACTAATATACTTTAACAGAAAAGCCCTAGAGGTTTATTAGACTATTTCTGAAGGGGGAAAAAAATGAAGACATCTCAGATACAACAACAACAACTAACATCAGCGTAGCACTTTACAATTTACAAAGTGCGTTCCACGTACATGATCTCATTGAATCCTCACAACAACCCTGTGAGGTAGGTATGATCGCCAATGTACAAGTGAGGTAACTGAGGCTCAAAGGTTCCAGGACCTTGAAAGAGATCCTCTGCAAGTGGTTAAGTCTACATGGACCATACAACCAGATCACTGGACTTCCGAGTCCTATTCAATGCCAAGTAAGTTTTTATTTTGCCATGCAGAATCATACCACACAGTATTAGGGATACGAGATCTTAATCACAACTGATCCAACTTTCCAAAAAATGGAAATTTTTGTAAGAAAAATTTGATCTGTATGAAAATCCTTAAAACGTTAACGGAGTTTTAAAATTAATTTTGGCCAATATTACCATGACTTTAATCTCCCTAGGAAATACGAACAAAATCAAATGCCTTTCCTCTTGTTTTGGGATCATGGATAATCCTTTACACAAGAGTACGCATGTAGGATCTGGGAGTCTGAACACTCATTCTCAAGTCCCGTCCCTCTTTGACCTATCGGCAAATACATACGAAGAAACATCATCTGCCCCCCCTAGAGGAGAGAGCAGCAGAGCACAGATTACGCTGGGCCAGAAATCAGCTTCTTCACAAGTGAAAGAGGAAGGGAAGGAAGGCATCACAGAAACCTCTACTGAGCCTCGGGTGCCCCAACCTAACACGCATGTTACGTTTTACATGAATGGATTCATCGCCACCATCATGACCAAAGAGCGGTTACAAGGCATCCTCTCGTGACACTAGTACAAAACAGAGAGATATGGACCCTACCCTAGGGCAGCTGGCTCAAGTCTCTTCTAAGGTCTGCCGGTTCTAAAGCAGTGCTCATCACAAAACAACACGGAGCTTGACACAAGTAAAGAAAACAGAGGGAAACAGGCCATTCGGGGCAACTACTACATAACAGCCTAAAATAGAATAATTACAAGGTGAATAGGAACACAGAGAAGGGAGAGTAAGAACAGTTTCCTGAGCCAAGCCACAGTGTGGCAGGGCCACAGAGCACTAAGAAATGACTAAGGGCGACAAAGCGGTCTGGCATGGAACCAAGAAGGAGGGTTGTTCTTTCTCAGTCAAGCTTTGTACTGGTGGCACACCTAAGAGGTGGCATCACATCAGCAACAGATCTTAAAGATAATCACGGGGGACGAACTGGACGGATGCTCAGGATCCGAAGAGCCAACATTCTTGCCCATCAGCAGTTAGGCCACGTTGTATACATAGATCATATCACATACATGTACTTAGTCTAAGTGATTTATACCAAGCTAACAGGAGAAGAACAACAATTCCAAACATTTTGCTACCACATAACTTTGCAAAAAAATTAAATTGGTGAAAAAAGAACCATGCAATTGTACATTTTTGGTGCTTGTTTTCAAACTGCTCCCAAATTTAGAAAATCACTTCCCCTTATAACAAAGGGCTTTCGGAATCTAAATACCAAATAAAATACTTCTAGCATTTAAAGAGTTTATTAGACACATACAATTACATTCAGTAAAGTTATAAGTGAGCTACAAAATAGAAAATTAAGAACTCACATCAAGAAAACCTCAAACACATCTCAGAATAAATTCAAGCTTTTTCGCTTAACATCTATACCTTTGTCATTTTTTTTAATGCAGAAGGACCCATTAAACACTTACGTAGTAAAATTCAATGTCTATGCTAAATGCAGAGAATTTTATAGTCCACAGCATGGTTTATAGTTACATATCGCCTTTCTTCCACAATGCTTACATTACTTCACAATTATAATTATCATTAAGCTACAAAGCAGAACACTTCTTCAAATTAAGGTACCTTTTGCTGTACGTAGCAAAGACTGCCTTCCTGCACCAAGTAAAGAAGTGACTCTTGAAATACTGGGTGGAATTTCTTTATCCAACATGGGACCAATGCGCTGGCAGATTTGCAACAGATGATCAGGAGCCACATGCTTATTGGACAAGACCTAATTGGAGAGCAAGTTTTTTAAACATTATTTACAATAGCATCAAAAAACATTAAACAGCCAGGGGTAAGTGTGACAAAACATGTGAGAAACATGTACAACGAAAACTATAAATCACTGCTGAGAGACATTAAATAAAGAGCAAACTCATCTGTAGGTTCAAAGCCATCCCAATCAAAATCCAAGCAGGCTGTCTTGTAGAAACTGATTAATTTTATTCTAAAATTCACATTCAAATGTAAGGCGCCTACAAAAGCCAAAGCAGCTTTAAAAAAATACAAAGTTGAGTTATGAAAATAATATCTGACTTCAGGAATCGTTATATAAGGACAACTGATTTCTGACAAAAACACAAAGGAGAAAAGATCATCTTCTCAACAAATGGTGCTGGAACCACTGGATATCCATTTGCCAAAAAGGTTTCTCTTTTAATGAACCTTGATCCATACATCACACCATAAACAAAAACTATCTTAAGACAGATCACGTACCTAAATGTATAATCTACAACTGCAGAACTTATCACAGAAAACCCTGGAGAAAATCATGACCTGAGGTTAGACAAAGATTTCTCATATGACAACAGTCGTACAATCCACATGGCAACCAGCCCATACACTAGACCTCATCAAAATTAACAGCTTCCGTTTTCGTCAAAAGAGCGTGAATACAACAACCCACAGACAAGGAAAATGTTTGCAAAGCATATTATCTGATAAACGACTTGCATCTAGAATCTAAAAAAACTCTCAACACTCAATTATAAAAAAAAAAACAACTAACTTTTAAAAACAGGAGAAAGATTTACACAGACCATCAAACACACATACACACACTCTAACGATGCACAGCACCATTCATTGGTAACAAATTGAAACCATAATGAGATATTACTACACACCTGTTAGAATAGCTAAAATCAAAAGGACCATACCAAGATTGGCAAGAACGTGGAGAAACTGCTGGTGGGAATGTACAATAGCACAACCACTTTGGAAAACAGTTGGCCACTCTTCCCATAGGCAGCCTGGGGTGATCTTTGAAAATGGTTCGCTATTCACTTAACCCAGGAAACCCTACATAATCACACAAATCAAGAGGCTCAAATCCCTGTGTTCACTTCAAGGACCCAGGGGAAACTGCCCAGGCCATCGAGGATATGCATATCCAAAGGACACCACCTTAGAGAAGCAATGTGTGCCCTTCCATCACTGCCATGGTAGAGCTGATAGGTGCACCCAAGGCTGGACACAGTGGGGCTGGACACAGAATCAGTGGTCCAAAAAGAGCGCTCAATTTTTATTTTATTTTTTATTTTTTTTTTCCAACGTTTATTTATTTTTGGGACAGAGTGAGACAGAGCATGAACGGGGGAGGGGCAGAGAGAGAGGGAGACACAGAATCGGAAACAGGCTCCAGGCTCCGAGCCGTCAGCCCAGAGCCCGACGCGGGGCTCGAACTCACGAACCGCGAGATCGTGACCTGGCTGAAGTCGGACGCTTAACCGACTGCGCCACCCAGGCGCCCCGAGAGCGCTCAATTTTTAGTGAACATGCTTAAAAATGCAGAGTCATGCTGAACGTAAGGATGTAGATGATCCTCTGGTCATTGAGCACATCCAGGTAAACAAAGCCTGCAGGACGCAGTATAGAGCTTACAGGGCTCATGGTCAGATTAACCCATAGATGAGCTCTCCCTGCCACACTGAGACGATCCTTACTAAAAGGGCAGACTGCTCCTAAGCTGGAAGAGGAAGCTGCAAAGACGGAAAAGATATCCCAGAAGAAAATGAAGAAACAAAACTTACAGCCTGGGGGTAAATTCTATATAAAATAAATGCAAATAAAAGTTAAAAAAAAAAAAGAGAGAGAGAGAGAGAGAGATAGAAAGAAAACAGTTGGGCAGTTTAATAGCACATATACCTACTGTATTAACCAGCTATTCTATTCCTAGGTATTTACTCAAGAAAAAGAAAAGCACATGTTCATACTAGAAGTCTGTACGTGCACATGGCCCTGCTACGTCTGGCCGCGGGAACAAAGGGCTGTTCTCTACAAATGTCTAAGAGAGTGCCTCCTGCAATTAACTGGTTCACCCATGCCTGGGATGGGCAAATGGCTACTCAAATGCTTAAACTGGCCCCCAAGTACAGCCCAGAGACAAAGCAAGAGAAGGAGAAGAGACTGTTAGTCCAGGCTGAGAAGAGAGCGATCAGGAAAGGGGATGTCCCCTCCAAGAGGCTGCCTGTCCTTCGAGCTGGGGTTAATACTGTCGCCACCCTGGTGGAAAGCAAGAAGGCTTGGCAGGTAGCGACTGCACATGAGGTGGATCCCAGTGAGTGGGCTGTCTCCCTGGCTGCCCTGTGTCCGAAGACGGGGGTCCCTTACCACGTTATCAGAGGAAGGCCAGGCTGGGGTGTCTGGTCCCCAGAAAGACCGGCACCACTGTCACCTTCCCACAGGTTAACTCAGAAGAAAAAGGAGCTCTGGCTAAGCTGCTGGAAGCTATCGGGACCAATGACAATGACAGATACAATGAGACCCGCAATCACTGGGGAGGCAACATCCCGGGTCCAAAGTCAGTGGCTCGCATCGCCAAGGTGAAAAAGGCGAAGCCTAAAAAACCTGGCCCCCAAACTGGGCTAAGTGGACACCATTATATTTTCTGTACAGAAAAGTAATTAAAAGTTCTTTAAAAAAAAAGTTTGCACATGACGGAAACATCTTTCTTGTTAAGATCCCAAAAGTGGACACACCCAAATGGCCACTAACAGGTCACTGGATATACACGTTACGGTGCATCTGTAAAATGGAACACTATCTGGTAATAAAAAAACAAACATATGTGACACATTAATAACACGTGATGACATGGATGAAATCTCAAAATTATGCTGAAAGAAGCCAGAAAAAGAGTACATGTTGTATGGTTTTATTTACACAAAACTCTAGAAAATGCACATTAATCTACAGTGACAGAAAACAGATCAGACGTTGCTGGGGGCAGGGAGCAAAGAAAAGCAGGAGGTATTACAGATGGGTTCTTCAGTGTCACACGCATCCAAAGTCATCAACCTGAACCTTTATAAATGTGTGCAGTTTAAGTCAATTATACTTCAAAACAATAAAAACACGAAAGCTACCGTGTAAGTTAAACTCATGAAGAGGCCTCACGACACCTGATCTGAATGTATCTGCCCTAAACTTTAACACTGCATTAAGGTTCCTCAATCACGAGATGAGGTTTCTCAACTGTGACGTCACCAACGTGTGAGCAAAGACAAAGTGCTGCTCCGGACAGTGCATGTGCGCAGAACACACAGTACTCCTGGCTCCCTTCCGTCCGTGCCGACAGCATTCCCCATGCCACACAACACCAGCAATGCCCCACACATTTTCAAACTCCTGAGAAACGCTGCCCCAAAGAAAACCTGAAACATAGTTCAAGATCTCACTTCTGGTTCTTATGCATTAACTCAAATATAAAACAAGCCTGGATTCGGGGCGCCTGGCAGGCTCAGCCAACAGAGCATGTGACTCTTGGTTCAAGCCCCGCAGTGGGTGTAGAAATTACTTACAAATAAATATTTAAAAAAAAAAAAAGCCCAGATTCAATATAAAGTTTTTGTTCATAAGCACTAGTGACAGAAGAGGCTAAATAAAATATCTTCAACTTTTCAACATGACTTATGTTTCCTACCTTGACAGATATCCCAAGGCAAAACCCCAAAGACCTATCAAAGCTCAGGTAGACATCAAAGTGTTTCATAATACTAATTAGCACTCTTGTGCTTCAAAGTGTCAGCATGTAGAAGTTCCAAATCTATTATAGATAATTAGCTCATCATGGGAAGGGAAAGAAAGATAGGAGAAACTAGAAGGTAACTCCAACAGGGCCAAGAAAATCACAGATCTAAGAACCTGTCAGGAATGCAAATCTGAAAACAAAACCCCACCGAAGTACTCCGCACTGATCAACCTAAATAATGTGTCCACGAGGCTTAAGAAAGATAAAAGGACTTGGGCAATGGCAACATGGCTTCTTATACAGTAGACAATCACTCTAATAGCTTTAAGATTTTGACTATTCAGGTAGATAGAGAACTGACATAATTGGCTTTCAGGTTTTTTTAATATAATTTATTGTCAAATTGGTTAACATACAGCGTGTACAGTACACTCTTGATTTGGGGAGTAGATTCCCATGGTTCATCGTTTACATACAACACCCGGTGCTCATCCCAACAAGTGCCCTCCTCAATGTCCCTCACCCATTTGCCCCTCCCCCCCGAATCAACCCTCAGTTTGTTCTCTGTTATTTAAAAGTCTCTTATGGTTTGCTACCCTCCCTCCATTTGTAACTATTTTCCCCCCTTTCTTTCCCCCATGGTCTTCTGTTAAGTTTCTCAAGTTCCACATATGAGTGAAAGCATTTATCTGTCCTTCTCAATTGGCTTTCAGTTTTGAGGTTACACACTCAGGCCTGTCTCCTGAGTGGACACCTGCTCTTGAAGACAAGCTGTAACACACAAAGGCAAAAACAACTTCTCTAGATAGAAAAGACAGAGACAGAAAAGTTTAGACAGAGTGCTTCCCAGTGTTGGATATGATTTTATTCTCTCTCTTAAATGATCTAGAAGGGAAACTTTATAGGACTAAACTCACTGCCTGAATTGAAGAAGCAGTAAAACTCATCATTAAATTAACAGGAAGTTTCAACATAGGCAAGTAAACTTAGGCCAAGTCCAGGCATTAATAGGAACATGGATTCCATGCAGCAGCTGTGATTCCCATAAAAGGATTTATAGATTCGTTACATTTCTAAGGATTCCAGCATAACTATCAAAGATGGGGGGAGGAGAGACTGTTACTCTATATTTGTATAAGACAAAGTGTTTCTGGAGAGTAATGCAGTTCTAGTCCCAAAAATAACAAACAGAAAATGGTTCTAGATTATCAAAGATCTACTGACCAAATCAATATGATAGATAACGTTCCTTCATTACTTTCAAGTCCTTTACCTGAATGTTAGTAACAACCTCTACCAGCAACTTCAATGAGTAAGCCAGTGATACGATGTCCTCGGAAATCAGGCCAGAACTAAGTCAAACAGCCACTCTCTGTACCATCTTATTTTTGGTAGCCATACTTAGTCTCAGGAAGTTTTTCAGCCACAACCATAGGATCCCTATATTACCGCCACTATTACCAAATAATGCGGTGAGCATGAGCTTCTTCAAGCCCAGGGAAGCAGCTGTAAAGTGGTAGTAGAGTCTAGAGAATGTAACTGCAAACTTATGGGAGAAAGGAGCTTTTTCTGTCAAGTTTGGGATACCGTCATGTAATGAGGATCTAGAATGAGTATTTAATATATTTTTTCTTACCGTTTATTTGAGAGAGAGAAGAAGAGAAACACAGAGCGTGCACACGAGTGGGGGAGGGACAGAGAGAGAGGGAGACAGAATGTGAAGCAGAATGTGAATCTGTCAGCACAGAGCCCAGTGCGGGGTTCGATCTCATGAACAGCGAGTTCATGACCTGAGCCAAAGTCAGACACTTTAACCAAGTGAGCCACCCAGGCACCCCAATATTTAATACCTTTAATATATACCTATGTGATCGCTTCTCGGCCTTTTGGCTAAGATCAAGTGTAACATATACCCATCTGACCTTTAGTTTTTCCCTGATCATTTTAAACTACATCTAGAAACTTACAAGGGAAAATGCCTAAGTAAACTACCACAGCACATCACAACTCCTATACAATGAGCATACAACAATGAAACAAGAAGGGATACGGAGCATGGTCTTTCACAAAAAAATTAAAAATTGGTGTCTTCCTTAAGTAAGTCCCCTCAGCCTCTGGTTGATACAAGTTCTTGGCCTCTTTTCTAAGCTTTATAAAGAAATGCAAGTTTGGGGCACCTGGGTAGCTTAGTGGGTTAAACATCCGACTCTTGATCTCAGCTCAGGATCGTGAGTTCAAGCCCCACTGTGGGCTCCACACTAGGCATGAGGCATATTTTTAAAAATAAGTGAATTTTTAAAAATTAAAAAAAAAATGCAAGCTTAGTAGTCAATGGCAGGATAAATATCGTTATAGAAATAAGCGGGGAAAAGAGCTTAACCCTCGGTTTATACAAAAGTACCTAAGCAGAGAAACGTTCTAATGTTAGCATGAAAATCCTTCATTCAAAAGCATTTATTCTGGGGCACCTGGCTGGCTCAGTTGGTAGAGCGTGAGACTCTTGATCTCAGGACTGTGGGTTCAAGCCCTACATTGGGTGTAGAGATTAAAAATAAAATCTTAGGGGCGCCTGGGTGGCGCAGTCAGTTAAGCGTCCGACTTCAGCCAGGTCACGATCTCGCGGTCCATGAGTTCGAGCCCCGCGTCGGGCTCTGGGCTGATGGCTCGGAGCCTGGAGCCTGTTTCCGATTCTGTGTCTCCCTCTCTCTCTGCCCCTCCCCCGTTCATGCTCTGTCTCTCTCTGTCCCAAAAATAAATAAAAACGTTGGAAAAGAAAAAAAAAAATAATAAAATCTTAAAAGCAAAAAAGGAAAAAAAAGCTTTTATTTTAATTCAGAAAAGAGTTTATTAGCTTCCCAGAGCAGACCATGTTTGCTTATCCAATAGCCACTACCTCCCCAACTTCAGCAGAGCCTCGCTTTTCTAAACTCTTTCCTAACTAGGCAGCCATTGATCTAGTTCTGGCCAATGAAACAGAGAAGAAATCTTCTAGGGCAGGAGAATGTTCCTGAAAAATTCTGCTCCCTAATAAAAGAACCACAGCGGGGGGTAAAAAAAAAAAAAAAAAAAAAAAAAAACCTTCTTTCCCATTATTTCTAGGATATGATGGTAACAATAAAACGAGAAGTTTGAGAAGGAAAAAAACCAAATGTCAATCTGCCCTATCCAAGAGACAGAGACTATCTTTAATGAAACCATTAAATGAAAGAAAGCATTATATATCTTTATGATTTAGGCCACTGCTTCTAAGGAAATGAAGTATTTCATGAGGCTGTTATCACATGCAATGCAATCACACAAATCATAACAGCATTGTCCACCAAGCTGCAAATCTGAAGCAAAGCCACCTACCAGCCATCCCATAAAGTGAGGCTTGCCTGGAAAATACTATTAATGCTTAAGCCAATACTAAACGAAGATATATCCTTAGTTAGCATTTGTATGCAATCTATTCAGTTCATTTTCTTCTTCCCTTAGCAAAACAATGACCCCTACTTCTAGACTATAAAAGCTTTTCCAAATTATAAATTATTCAGAAGAAATCTAAGATTTTTTATATTTTTTGATTTCTGATATCCTTCTTAAATGTTTAGAGAGAGACAGAGAAAATGCATAGAGGAGGAACAGAGAGACAGAGGGGGAGAGAGAGAATCCCAGGCAGGCCCCGTGCTGTCAGTGAAGAGTCCAATGCCAGGGGCTTAATCTCACAACCCTGAGATCATGACCTGAATAAAAATCAAGAGTCGGACCCTTAAATGACTGAGCCATCCAGGTGCACCCGACTTCTAATATTGCTCGACAGGGAGTTCAGACCATCAAATAGAGTAAGATCATCTGAAAAGAACAAAACTCAAAAAGCAAAATACTCAAGGCTTTATCCTTAAATCAACTGAGTTCTGAAAAGAAACCATTAAACTTGAGATTATTCTGTTGTACCATGTGAAAATAACTAAATTTTCTAAGCAGAACATAATTAAAATAAGCCTGTGTGAAGACTAACTAAAAGTCTGCATCCTACATGGAACTTAATGAAGAGACAAATACTTCCCAAAAGCCAAACCTTTCTTTTTTTTTTTTTTTAAATATTGCTTCACAAGATGTATTAAAACAAGAGGCACACTTCAAAATGTATGGATTTTAAACATGCAACAGCCTACAGAAGATATGAAATAGTAAAGTACTGATCAAGTAACAATTCCAGCCGCATGAACAGAGTAAAGATCACAGATTTCAAGATTAATGCAAAACATCTTCTAGTCAGACTTAGTTCATCATTTCGTTGAGAAGTCTGTCATATTCCAAACGACCAACAGAAATAAAACCTAATCAGGGGTGCCTGGGTGGCTCAGTTGGTTAAGCGTCCGACTGTGGCTCAGGTCATGTCTCCCTCAAATAAATAAACACTTAAAGAATTTTAATGTATATATAAAATTTGACCACTAAAATAGAACGATATTATAGGAACAGAAAAGTCCAGATGCAAGTCAGCAAGAACGTAGTAAATGATGATGACAGCGCTCCCTGTAGAGAAAGGAGACAAGACTCAAACAGTACTTGCAAACTGACAATTTGCAAAAGGCTAGATTCATACCTCACATCAACCACATGCTCAAATAAACTGAACATGGAGACATTACGGAGAAACTACAAACAGACTAGAAAAAGTATTGAGGAATAAATACATAACACTGCCTTTTAAAATATTAATCTTGGAGTACAGAAGGGCTTTAAGGACAACCCTAAAGACAAAATAAAGATTCACAGATATAACAAAAGTAAAAATCTTAAACCTCTGGAAAAACAAAACCTCCCAGCGAAACTAAAAAGCAGTCTGCAAGCTGGGAAAGGAACCTAGAACTCAGCAGACTAAAGAATAACCTAGAGATGAAGAATTCTTACAAAATGGCTTAAGACAGCAGTGGAAAAGCAAGTAAAAGATACAAAAAGGTAATTCAGAAAAGATGAATTGTCAAGTCACAAAACAAACTTCCTTCAAAAACGTCTTAAGCCTGTAACTGGTGGGTCAGAGGTCACGCAGGTTTTTAAGACGGATTGCAACCACTCTTTCCACCCGTCCTCTCTCAGGGCTCCACATTTCCTTTCCGCCCTCCAGGTCAAAGGTTACCCCATCAATAAGCGCTTTTCCTCCCCACCCACCTAAAATATCCTGCCCCCCCCTTTCCCGATCCCTAACACCTCTGTGAATCTGTATTACAGTAGCTCGTCTGCTGCTTCAGGTCAGTTTTACCCCGAGGGTGTAAAGCCCCATGAGAACAGAAGCCTTGTCCATCTCATCCACACTGGTCTCCCCGGAACTCTGACTACAGCAGGCATTCATTTACTGAACAAATGCATCAGACGTTCATGAATAAGTATCACACAAAGTGGCCTTCAGCTGGACCTGCCCCTTAGGAATAGAACCTCACTGAAGTTACTTGTTCCTTCCTGACTCATCTCAAACTGGGAAATCACAATACATGCAAGGTGATAAGATTGCTAAAAGGATACGAGATTACATAGGTTAAATCTCCTAACTTTTGTGCGGTACTTGGCAAAAAAGTGACTCAAACATTAGCTACTGAGGGCCGCCTAACTGGTTCAGTCAGAAGACCATTAGACTTTTGATCCTGGGGTGGTGAGTTTGAGCCTCACTGTGGGTGTATAGCTTACATAAATAAATAAACAAACTTAAAAAAAAAAGGTAAACCATTTTACTCAATGATTAAGTTTCTAGAAGTTTATGACAAGTAACAATTATGTATAAATGCAAAGACACATAGATCTTACTTTGATATTCATGGAATCACTAATAGAAAAAAAAACTAGAAACCAACCAAATGTACAACAGGCAAATAGATAAAATTTTCCAGAGAAATTGAAAGGAATTCACAAAATAGTATCTTTTTAAAGATCCTACTTTTGTTAGAGTCTAGCATGAAGAAAAATAAACACTTCTCACTTTCATGATTTTTTTCTCACTTTCGCATTTTCCAAATATTCTACAATAAACATTATAAATTTTTATTCATTTAATTTATTTTTTAACGTTTATTCATCTTTGCGAGACAGAGACAGAACACGAGGGGGAAAGGGGCAGAGAGAGGGAGACACAACACAGAATCCGAAGCAGGCCCCAGGCTCCAAGCTGTCAGCACAGAGCCAGATGTGGGGCTCGAACTCACGAACTACCAGATCATGACCTGAGCCAAAGTCGGATGCTCAACCAACTGAGCCACCCAGGCGCCCCAGAAATTTTTATTTAATATTAGGACAATTTTTGGTCAGATTACAGAGAAATGACTAATGAACTAATTACATCACTTTTTAGTTACACCCCTACAGAAAGACCACTATCAACATCTTCGAACATTTACATATAAATAGAAGCTAAATTTAATACAGACAAAACTTAAGACTTTAAATTGAGGCTCTAACGATCTCTTTTGCACTGCTGGTAGGAATGAAAACTGGTGCAGCCACTCTGGAAAACAGTATGGAGATTCCCCCCAAAAATTAAAAACAGAACCACCCTACGACCCAGCAATTGCACTACTAGGCATTTATCCAAGGGATACAGGTGTGCTGTTTCAAAGGGACACATGCACCCCAATGTTTATAGCAGCGCTATCGACAATAGCCAAAGCATGGAGAGAGCCCAAATGTCCATCGATGGATGAATGGATAAAGAAGATGTGGTACATGTATAAAATGGAGTATTACTTGGCAATCAAAAAGAATGAAATCTTGCCACTGGCCACTACGTGGATGGAACTGGAGGGTATTATGCTAAGTGAAATTCGTCAGAGAAAGACAAATATCACGACTTCACTCATATGAGGAATTTAAGACACAAAACAGATGAACACAAGGGAAGAGGAGCAAAAATAATATAAAAACAAGGAAGGGGGACAAAACATAAGAGACTCTTAAAAACAGAACAAACAGGGTTGCTGGAGGGGTTGTAGGTGAGGGGACGGGCTAAATGGGTAAGGGGCATTAAGGAAGACACTTGTTGGGATGAGCAACTCGTATGGGTGTTACACATAGGGGGTGAATCACTGGAATCTACTCCTGAAATTATAGCACTATATATGCTAACTAACTTGGGTATAAATTAAAAAATAAACATTAAAAATAATAATAGAAAACAAACTGAGGCTCTACCACAAAGTCTTTCTCAAGCAAGAGTCTCTCAGTGTGGAATCCAGCCTCAAACATACCAATGAGAGTTTAACAAATACTGGAATAAGAAGGGTGCTAGACTCTTCTGACCCTGAGGAAGTGTGGCTAACAGCCCTCACTAGTTATGGGACCTGGGACAAGGTACTTTCTAAGCAAAAACAATAGGTAATACTACACACTTGCAACGTACAAGGTACACTTCTAAGTATTTTAAGGTTTTGACTCATTCAGTTCTTCGTTACTGACAATAGTTAACACTTACATGGTGATTACTACCTGATGCTGTTCTAAGAACTTTATATACGCTCACTTACTATACCTCCAAACTATTCACCTTCATTTTACAGGTGAGAAAACACAAGCACAGACACCAAAGAACCTGCCCAGAACCAAAGAGCTGATAAACGGCAAAGCTAAAAGTAAGAACCCAAGCTGTCTACGGTCACAACTCCCCGCATCACTGCATCACTGCAATCGGCTATCCTGCATCCTAAGAAAAATGCCAAGTAACAAGATAATTAAGGAGAATCACAAGTCTTAGAGCCGAAGTGGCCTCTGGAAGTTTCTAAAGCCAAATATATGCAAACCGATTAAAATCAACATAGAGAGAGGTACCCAGGTGGCTCAGTCAGTTAAGAATCCAACTTCAGGTCACGATCTTGTGGTTCAGTGAGTTCGAGCCCACATCAGGCTGTCTGCTTTCAGCACAGACCCTGCTTCGGATCCTTCTGTCTCCCTCCCTCTCCCCTTCCACCACACGCGCGTGCGATCTCGCTCTCAAAAATAAAACAAAATCAACATAGAGAAATTTTTCTAAGTAGCTAGAGTCTAACATCCAAATGTCATTCACCCACCCCATTACCAATAACAAGCAAAGTCAAAGCCTCCGCCAAATTCTGAATACCCCACGCATAATTCATCCTATGCTGCTATGGTTATTACATAACATTAACACAAAAGTTTTGTGCTCAACATGCCACTTTCCCACTTCTACATAATAAAGGAAAGATAGTAAATAATCACTGAATGATTCTATTTTGTATGCTCCTAATGAAATGGTTTAAAGAGCTTTAAAAAAAAAAAAAAAGACATATAACTTCCATGTTTCACAGCCATTCTGGTGCCGTAAGTTGCTCTGACCTACAAATGAAGCGCAGACCTGAGAGATTTTAAGAAATAAAAGATCGTACCAAAAAAAATCATTTAATAAGCAAATTAGTGATGATTGCTTCTTAGAAAGAAAACACACCTTAAGCATTAAGCCACCTTAACTCCTTCAATAAACACTGAGAACCCACTACTGCCAGGAAGGACAGGTGCACCCGCAGAAGACTGCAGTTACATGCCCCGCATGTAGTCACATATTCCAACCATTAAAAAGAGATAATGTCTGAAGCTACTGCCCTCACTTGAACAATGAGAACAGGTTGGTTTAGCTTAAAAATAATGTTTTAACCCATCACTGAGCTGAGAAAACACGTCTGCATCAACTCCACCCCAGAAACTGGTGAGCCCGTCTGTGACCAGAAAAAGATTCACAGCTGCTTTGATCTGTAGCAGAGAGACAGGAAAAACTGAATAAGGAAAAACCTGCCAACCTTTTAAACTTCACGGCCACCTGCCGGCTATCATGCCTGATGCCTGAGGAGGAGAATGCTTGGGGCCTCGGGACAGTCACCAACTGCACGGGGCAAAAGACGGGATGCGGAACAGCTGGGGGAGCCCCCGTCCACTGCAAGTGCGCTCCAGAGACCCTCTGAACGCTAGGGATGCGACAGCAGAGTAGAAAGCCGAGGGCAGAACTGGAAAGCAAAGAGATCTCAGCAACTCAAAAAAGTTGGCAACTGGGCTATAAAACAGAGCAAGATCTTACAAAGTTTGGGAAGCTGGCAACTTGGCTATGAAACAGACATCCCAGGAATCTCACCTGTGCCCAAACCCCAAACTCTGCTGGAGAGGCAAGTCCTGGTCCCAGCCTTAAACCGTGGGATGCCAATGAACTGACTGCAACTACAGCTGCCACAAAGCCCAAGACCACCAAACATGACACAACGTAGATAACTCAGCCCCCAGCACTAAGAACTTGAGAGAAAAGGGGGCATCCTTTACCGAGACCGATTACATTACCTAAACCTCTACTCTTTTCACACAAAACAGCCCAGCATACTTCAAAAGAGGAGGAGATACAGATGAGATACACAACAAAGCAAAATGTGATCCGTAACCGAGAGGAAGTAGTCAACAGTGGTCCCAGAGAAGGCCCCAGATGTTAAAAATGCTCAACCATTATCTCTTCAAAATACTTCTTCTGCCTCATTCTTCCATTCTTTTCATTTGGGACTTTTTTTTTTTAGGTTTATTTATTTTTGAGAGAGAGAAAGAGCGCAAGCAAGCAAGGGACAGAGTAGAAGGGGACAAAGGATCCAAAGCAGGCTCTGTGCTGACAGCAGCGAGCCTGATACAAGGCTTGAACCACGAACGGTGAGATCACAACCTGAGTTGAAGCCGAACACTCACTCAACTGAGCCACCCAGGTGCCCCCCCCCCCTTTTTGAACTTTACACACGAAACTATTTGATATCCTATAGGTTCAAGAAGTTCGGACAACCTCAAGCAGAGTAAATCCAAAGAAAACCACCTACATGCCTGGAGGAGGCAACTTCTGACGTGGCCTCCAATGACCCCCACTTCCGGGTACTGCCAACCTTATGAAATCCCCTCCCCTTGAGTAGGTTACTTACAACTGACAGAATACAGCTAACGTGGAGGGTATCGATACCACTTCTCCTGTAAGGTTACAGAAGACTATGACTGCTGTCTTAACTAGCAGACTATTATTGCCTATTCCGCTTTCACCTTTTGATGAATCAAGCTGCCATTTTGGACAAGTGGCAAGAAGCTGAGAGTGGCCAAGAGACAAGGAGGAACTGAGACTTCTCAGTCCAACCCCCTCCAAGAACTGAATCCAGCCAAAAACTATGTGAGCTTGGAAACAGACCCTTCCAGTCAGGTCTTCAGTTGAAACCCCAGATCTGGCCAACACCTGGATTACAGCCTTGAGAGGGATTGAGAGGACTCAGTTCAGCTGAGCCTGCAAGTCTGATTTACAGAAACCGTGGGATAAAGACAATCTGCGTTGTTTTAAGCCACTATATTTTGGGGTAGCCAGTTATGCAGCAATAGGTAACAACTACAGTATATCACAGTAAACCTGCTGAAAACCAAAGGCAAAATGAAAATCTTAAAAAGCAACCAGGAAAAAAAAGCATTATCTTGAAAGGGGAAATAGTAAGAATGCCAGTTTTTTTAATATGGAGTGCTACAAGGAAAAAAAAAAACACACCAATCAGAATTTCACCTTTAAAACAAGCTTTAAGGGGCACCATAGGTGGCTCTGTCTGTTAAGCATTAGGACTCCTGATTTCAGCTCAGGTCTTGAACTCACGGTTCATGAATTCAAGCCCTGCATCTGGCTCCACACTGCAGAGCCTGCTCAGGATTCTTCCTCTCCATCTCTCTCTCTCTCTCTTTCCCTGCTTGCGTGCTGTACTCTCTCTCAAAATAAATAAATAAATAAATCTTAAAAAATAAATAAAACAATCTTTATTGATTTATTTATTTATTTACTTATAAAACAATCTTTATTTTTTTTTTTCAACGTTTATTTATTTTTGGGACAGAGAGAGACAGAGCATGAACGGGGGAGGGGCAGAGAGAGAGGGAGACACAGAATCCGAAGCAGGCTCCAGGCTCTGAGCCATCAGCCCAGAGCCCGACGCGGGGCTCGAACTCACTGACCGCGAGATCGTGACCTGGCTGAAGTCGGACGCTTAACCGACTGCGCCACCCAGGCGCCCCTAAAACAATCTTTATTTAAAAATAAACACATAACAGAGCACCTAGGTTCAATTGCTTGAGCATCCCAACTTCAGCTCAGGTCATGATCTCACAGTCTGTGAGTTCGAGCCCCGCGTCAGGCTCTGTGCTGACAGCTCAGAGCCTGGAGCCTGCTTCAGATCCTGTGTCTCCCTCTCTCTCTGCCCCTCCCCCACTCACACTCTGTCTCTCTCTCTCAAAAATGAATAAATGTTAAAAAAAAAATTTTTAATAAAGACAAAAATGTTTTCAGACCAAAAAAATTAAAAGGAAAAATTAAAGGAAAACCAAAGTCATTGCCAACAAAACTTCATTAAAAAAAATAACAGAATAAGTTGTGCAGACTGAAGAAAAATAATCACAGATAAGACAAATGGGAAGACAAGAACGAACTAAAAATACCAGGAAAGGTATACAGGGAGGTAAGCAAATGAATATCAACTTTAAAACTACAGCAATAATATCTGGAAATTTCATAACATACATAAAATACCATAATAGTCCAAAGGACAAAAGGGTATCAACTAACAGTTTTAACTTTATTGATTTGGGAAGTGGTGAAGTAACTTGTAACCTCTAGAGTAACCACTAAAATAATAATAAAAGGGTATATAGCCAGAAAGCAATAAAGAACAGTGTAATAATCCAAAAGAGAGCAGTACTAAAGAGATGGAACACATATAAAAACAGGTACCTGGTAGACTTCACACAATTTTAAGTAATTATATAAGTTAATTAAATTGCAAATAGTTTGAAGACTCTAACTAAAAGACTGAATAATAAAACCATATGTTGTTTACAGGAACCATACTTAGAAATGAGCACATGGGGAAACGGCTTTACTAAAAGGAGAGAAAACAAAAAATGATGTGCTATACCATCACTAATGGAAAGAAAGCTGGGCAGGCTGTAGTAAAGTGAGGCCAAGTCAGACTTGGGGGTGAGAAGCTTTTATGAGATAAAGAACATTTCCCAATTAAAAAAAAAAAAGTCAAATTCTGGAAAACACAAAACTATGGAAACAGGGACAAGATCAGTGGTTGAGAGGGTGGGAGGGATAATCAGGCAGAGCACAGAGGATTTTTAGGGCAGAATTACTCTGTATGATACTGTTAGTGGGTACGTGTCTTTTGTCTAAACCTACAAAAGGTACAACACTAAGAGTACCTAATGTAAACATAGGAGAGTCATGATGGAAACTAAGGACTTGGGGGATTATGATGGGTCAATATAGCTCCATCAACTGCAACAAACATACCATTCTGAGGGATGCGGATAATGAGGGAGACTGTGCGCTTACAGGGGGAAATCTCTACCTTCTGCTCAATTTTGCTGTGAACCTGAAACTGCTCTAAAATATGAAGTCTACTTTAAAAAAAAAAAAAAAGAGGGGAAGTCAATTCAAGAGAAAGATAACAATTATATATTTGTATACACCTAATAACATACGTAAATAAAAAACTGGAAAAAGAAAAAAGACAACTCTACAGTCACACTTGGAGATTATCCACAATCCTTCTCAGAAACCAACAGAACTAGCTGGCAACAATCTGTAGAATTTAGAAGATCTGAAACGAAAAAAGTCATGTGACTTGTCCCTTAGATGCAAATAAATGTTATGATTAGGTGAGCCTCTGAAAACAAAGTAATAACTATTCTTTCAAAGTAGCACAGTTGGAGTGCTTGGCTGGGTCAGTCAGTAGAGCATGCTCTTGATCTCGGGATACTGAGTACAAGCCCCATATTGGGAGTAGGGCTTAAAATAAAGGCGCACAGTCAAGGCTGGGTGACTCACATGTAGCAACAGCACTACCATTATTCAGCACTGAGCTACAAAGTATCATCAGTGCCCCATCCCACATTGTGTTCATCCATAAAGGGGTAAGTGGCAGGTATCATTCATTTAGACATAAGAGTTCAGAGAGACTGTATTTTATTATCTCATTAAGACCCTACCAATATAAATTAAGGGAAGGGGCAAGCTACACAATCATGACTTTTGTTCTACCAGCATTACTTGTAAATGCTGATTATTACTGTGTGCCGGGCACTGAAGGCCATTTTTTTCCCATGTTTACCAAATGCTTTGATACAATTATTATCATCTTTGTTGCACAGCTCAAGAAACTGAGGTAGAGTTTAAATAAACTGCCTAATGGTGCAGCCACTCTGGAAAACAGTATGGAGGTTCCTCAAAAAATTAAAAATAGATCTACCCTATGACCCAGCAATAGCACTGCTAGGAATTTACCCAAGGGATACAGGAGTGCTGATGCATAGGGGCACTTGTACCCCAATTACCCCAATGTTTACAACAGCACTTTCAACAATAGCCAAATTATGGAAGAGCCTAAGTGTCCATCAACTGATGAATGGATAAAGAAATTGTGGTTTATATACACAATGGAATACTACTTGGTAATGATAAAGAATGAAATCTGGCCTTTTGTAGCAACGTGGATGGAACTGGAGAGTGTTATGCTAAGTGAAATAAGTCATACAGAGAAAGACAGATACCATATGTTTTCACTCTTAGGTGGATCCTGAGAAACTTAACAGAAGACCATGGGGGCGGGGAAGGGAAAAAACAAAAAAAGTTAGAGAGGGAGGGAGCCAAAACATAAGAGACTCTTAAAACCTGAGAACAAACTGAGGGTTGATGGAGGGTGGGTGATGGGTATTGAGGAGGGCACCTGTTGGGATGAGCACTGGGTGTTGTATGGAAACCAATTTGACAATAAATTTCACATTAAAAAATAAATAAAAAATAAGTAAATAATAAACAAACTGCGTAAGATTAAACACCTGCTAGGCAGCACAAATCAGGATTACAGCCCATATACCCGGCACAAAAACCCAAGTTTCTAATGTCTATAACGTTACATTGGTAGGCAGTAACTTGTCATCATATTGCCATGATCATCAAGTGTTCCCAAATTATCAATGAAATGCCTATGGAATAAATCGCTATAGTCAACTACAAAGGAAATGCAGAATCCCCAGAGGAAAGAGGTTAGTGCTAGAATCCCACAATGAAAACAAAATAGTGGAGTCAGTTACAATACAGTTATCCAATAAAGTTGTTTTTGTTTTAAATAGGTAAATAAGGAAGTTTGCCATTAAAAAGGATCAACCTGACACACGAGTAGAGTCTATCTAACTAGGCACCCAAATTCCAAGTCTAGCCTTATGATCTACCTTAAGCCTGATTCCCTAATCCAGTAGGGAGTTCACGATGGTAATACTGCTTCCCCACCCCCGCCTTGATTTGGGGAGTTAATTCATAACCCAAGAAGATCGACAACTAAGAAATGAAAAAAAGAAGAAAGTATTGATATGTTGGTGCCAATTAGTTATTCTGATATAGTAACAAGTTTTGTAATGACTGAACTATTTGTAATGTTTGGCAGAGCAAAAAAGAATAATTTACTACAGTAAATTTAAAATATATTTACAAAAGTTAAATTTTAGAAAGATTACACTTACGGGTACCTGGATGGCTCAGTCAGCTAAGCATACAACTCCTGATTTCATGCCCAGTCAGGGCATGATCTCACAGTTCGGGAGTTCAAGCCCCACATTGCATTCTGCACGGACAATGCAGAGAGCCTGCTTGGGAATCTCTCTCTTAAAATAAATAAATAAACTTAAAAAAAAAAGGTAACACATTTGACAAAGTTAGCCATCTTGAGGGGACTGAAATAATCATAGATTTGTAACATAGTGTGAAATGCCCGAGGAAATTTAAGACAATTAAGTGGTGTTAAATATCTTAAGATTAAATTCTCATTACAAATTAAACAGTAAAAAATAAAATAAACTTGTTTCTAGAAATATCACTAAATTTATAAGATTTGTAACTTAAAGACTTAAGAAAAATTACTACTTATAACTAATAAACTCCATATTTAACTAAAAATAACTTTTAAGTCTTCATTGTGCTATAGGGCTACTCAAACGTTATTTTTTTTAAAAAAAGCATGACAATAAATCCCCTAATGATAAACTCCAATAGAAGGACTTTCAGATTTTATTTACTGGTTAAGGAAGACAGTGGCCTATAAAACTGCACATTACTAAATTACGAAGTCTATGGAATCACATTCGCCTCATTTAAACATGCTCCTCTAACAAATCGAGTTCTTCCTCACTCCCGGGCCCTACTCTATAGCTCCATTTCCTTCTTCCTCTCTTGTGTTCACCACCTATAAATCATAAAAATCTGAACTACACTTTATGAATTCACAGGCCCAACTGCTAACGCAGGGCTAGGTACTGAGAGATAAAGAATCTCAATTGTCTTAAGTATCAAAAATACTCTTGCTTCCAAAGTACAGGCTGGAATGATAACATAGTCCCAAGTCTAAGATAAACTATAACTCTGTCAACAGTGACACTGGAATCACCTGAAAGGTTTCAAACTATAGTGATACCCAGTCTCACCACAAAAATTCTGATTTAACTGGTGTGGAACGTGGCCCGGGCATCCAGATTTTGTAAAGCTCCCCAGATGACTCTGATCCAAGAATGAGGACTATTATTGAGAAAAAGGAGTAAATTAAACAACACAAAGAAACAAATAGCATAAGGAAACTATCAGACAAAACCCGAATGTGAAACATTCTACAGGCTATCTCAAATGTCTTCAGAATACCAATGGCACAGGAACAAAAACTATGTAAGATAAAAAAGAGATGGAAAGTAACTTCAGTACAACACGTGGACCTTGCCTGAAACCAATTTGAACTAAATATAAAAAGAAATGCGAGGAGAGGCGCCTGGATGGCTCAGTTGGTTAAGCGACCAATTCTTTCAGCTCAGGTCATGATCTCATAGTTCATGGATTTGAGCCTTGAGTTGGGTTCTGCATGGAGAGATTCTCTCTCTCAAAATAAATAAATAAACTTTAAAAAAAAAAAAAAAAAAAGAAATCCAAGGAACAAAAGGAAAATCTGAGTAGGGACTAGATATATAAATGTAATATCCAGATATATAGATCTAGACACATATAGACATATATATAGATCTACACTTATAGATATATAAGTGTAATGTCTACATGTACACATTATCAAAGAACATCATTCTTTGGATTGTGTGTGATGCTGGCACTGCGGTGGTCTAAGAAACAGCCCTTCAATTTTTTCAAGACGCGCTATGCAGAATTTAGAGAAGACATGTAAGATCTGGGATTTACTTTAAAATACTTCAGCATATTAACTAATAAAATAAAGGAATGTCTGGTATTTGCTTTAAAACAATACAGCCCAGGGGAGTGAGGTAACAGATGCAACATTCTTTGCTAATCACAAGGTTGATAAGTAGTATGGTTCATTTCACTATTTTTCTATGTTTGAAGATTTGCACTGGTAATTTATAAAAAAATACTTCAAATAGAAGCCAAAGTAAAGATAGCAAAAATGGTTCATGACATTATTATTTGTGTATATCTGAAATACTTCTTAATTAAATGAAAAGCAGGGGCGCCTGGGTGGTTCCACTCAGATCACGATCTCAGAGTTCATGGGGTTCAAGCCCCATACCGGACTCTGCACTGAATGTGTGGAGCCTGCTTGGGATTCTCTCTCTCCCCCTCCCCTGCTCATGCTTTCTCTCTCAAATAAATAAACTTTAAAAAAAAAAAAAAAAAAGAGCAGACTCTGGAGAACTAGCAGCTACTCATGTACTCTGACAAAATAACTCTCCTATACACAAGAAGTTCATCCTTCGTACTTAATGCTAGGAATGGGTGGAGGCGAGAGAAGGTAAAGGACAAAAAGGACATTATCCACCAGACCCTATGAGCCAGGTGATGAAACATGACCCAGGGCATTGCACATCACAGGGAGATACCACAGAGAACTAGGATAATTTTAAACAGAATTTTAAAAGTGGGGTTTTAAGCACCTCGAACAAAGAAGCCAAAAATATACACAAATTTTAAAAGTGCATTTTCCAGTAGTTACAGCATCTCAAGATTTAAGCGATTTTCTCTTATCGATAGAAGTAAAACAATGAATAGTCCTTTAAACGTTTCCTAGACTTAAATATCAAAATAAGAAATTCAAGAAAACAAAACCTCTGCCATGATGCTGAATTTTTTAAATCTTCCTTGGAAATACTCAATTTTAAGTGCTTGCTTTTAAAAAATCTAAACCAGGGGCGCCTAAGTGGCTCAGTCAGTTAAACATCCAACTTCGGCTGAGGTCATGATCTTGCAGTTGTTGAGTTGGAGACCTGCATCCCGCTCTGTGCTGACAGCTCAGAACCTGGAGCCTGCTTCGGATTCTGTGTCTCCCTCTCTCTCTGCCTGTCCCCTGCTCACACACTCTCGCTCTCAAAAAACACGAACATTAAAAAAAAATTATAAAAAGTCCACACCAGTAAACATTAAAATTGACAACTGAAACAGAATCCTTTGTTACTCCAGACTTTAAGTGTCAATAACACTTAACTGTTCATATGCAGATGATAAATCCCCTTGTTTACTTTTTGTCCTTTTGTTTAATCCAAGAATGGTGACCATATCCTACCAAATTCCGTTACAGATAATATGACTGTCATAAGTAAAAGATCTTTCAAGAGTTTTTGTTTGGTCATCAGTTATATGGCTCATACAAGATGCCTATATTGCTTGGCAACTAAGAAACCCTTTTTCCTAATACACCAATTGGCAAAAATATTTTTCTGAAAAATGTTTTATTTCACTAAGGGCAAATGAGTGGATAAAACCGAAGCTAGGGGCGCCTCAATGGTTCAGTCTGTTAAGCGTCCAACTCTTGATTTCGGCTCAGGTCATGACCTCACAGTTCCTGGGATGGAGCCCAAACTGGGCTCTGCGCTGACAGCACAGAGCCTGTCTGGGATTCTCTCTCCTTCTCTCTCTCTGCCCCTCCCCACCAACCCCACTGGCAAGCACGCGAGTTCTCTCTCTCTCAACTAAATAACATTTTAAAAAAAGGACTCTATATCGTGAGCGCAACTAAAAAAGTTGACAAAGTACAATAAAAAGAAAACTGAAATCTATGCCAATGCTGCTCTAAAACGAGAAACTGCATAGAGCCTGCATTAAGTACAGCAAGGTCAATATAAAAACTCAAAAGTTTTCTAAGGCATTCAACAAGTGTACAGTTCAGAGAGGCAAAAGTACTGGAGGAGTTGCATACTGTCACAGCAGCAAGATTTTTATTACGCTGCTGAGGGAAAAAGAAAAACACGCTAAACAGAAGAACACTTCACCTTTCAGACACCAATGATTCTATTCCTAGGGAACAAGTGGTTAGAGGAGCTGGGCGGGGCAAAGGAGGGAAGACCAATCAGAGGTCGAGTTACAAGTCGGGTACGAAAACAGAAGGATGAGAGCAGCTCACTGAATGGCTGGCGCACCGCCCCCCCACCCCAGCACGCGCGCACGCGCGCCCCCGGCTCTCACCATAGGCAGCCGCACCTGGGGACCCACCCCACCGCAAACCGCGGTGCGGGGTCGCCCCCACCTTCCACCCGCCACCCCCTCGGGGCCGTTTCCTACCAAAACAAACCCACCACCCCAAAACAAAACAAAACCTCCCGAGGGAGTCCTGCTATCCCGGGATGCCCCCCGAGCACGGCTCGATCGCTTCACCCCAAGAGCCAGAGCCCCGACAAGGGGGCGGGGAGAGGATGTTCGGAAACACGGGGATAGAAATGTCAAAAATCTCACCAATTCCTCGTAGCTCCTGTTGTGCTCGTTGCCCTCCCAGTCCAACCTCTTCGGCAGCAACTGCAAAGACACCAGACGCACACGAGTGACCACCGCGCGGGGCCGGGCTGGGGGCCGCGGGGCCGGGCGGGGGGCCGCGGGGTGGGCTGGGGTGGGGAGTTGGGCGAGTGGCCCCGGCAGGGTAGGGAGGGAGCACGGAGGGGACGCGGCGGGGCGGGCGCGGCAGGCGCCACGAAGCACAGACCTGGTACTGCTCCAGCTCCTGCACCAGCACCTGCAGCCGACGAGACGCGCAGTTAGGGAGGCGGGGGGCACCCGGGTCCACCCGACGCCCTCCACCCGCGACCCCAGGCGGCGGCAGCGGGGCCGGGGCTGGGACGCGGCCGCCGCCGCCGCCGCCGCCCGCGGGGCCCGCACTCACCTGGGCGGCTCTCCGACACGGGCCGGCCGATAGGTACCGGGCGATGAGGAAGTACAGCTCTGCGGGAAGACGGAGAGTCGGGTCAAGAGCGGGCAGGGCGGCGGGGAGGGGGCCGCGGCCGGGGCCGGGCCGGGGGCGCCGCGGGGAGGGCGCAGGCGGCGCGTCTTACCCGACTCGATGAGGGGCACCGGGCGTCGGGCGGGCGAGGGCTCCGCCATGGCCGGGCGCGGGGCGCGGGGCGCGGGGCGGGAGCGAGCGAGCGAAGCGTGTAGGCCGCGCCGAGGCCTGAGCGGGCCGGCGTCCCTCTACCCCTGGCGCGCCGCCGCCGCCGCCATGCCGTGCGCGCCGCCACGCCGATGCCTCCGCGAAGTAGTCCCTCCGCGAGAGGGAAAGTAGTCCCCGCGCGGCGACCGCCCTGCGCCCCCGTCCGACCGACTCTGGGGCCGTGACTAGAGCGGCGAGCCGTGCCTCTTTCTCCTTCGTCTCAGGGGCGCCGCGAGGGGAACGTGGAGGGTGGGCGAAGGCCGGGGCCCGGGCGGGCGGCCGGTGGGGGCGGGGAGCGCGCGTGGCTGGGATCCTTGCGCGCGGTGAGGCGGTCCCCGGCCATTGTGAGGCGGCGGCGCGGCGGCCGGGCTCGCGGCGGGGCGGGCGCCGGGGCGGAGGTCGGGCGGCGCGCCGGGGCGGGGGCCGGCCGGGGGCGCGGTGGGGGTGGGGACAGGTTCCCGCGCCCCCGGGCGGAACGAAGCCTCTCCACGCGGATGCCCAGAAGCCCGGGATCCGGCGGGGTCGCCCTCTTCGGGCTCACGGAAGGGACGTTTCTCGAACGGTCCTGTGGGGCCGGTGTGCCGGCCCCCCCACGAAAGATCGCTCTCTTCGAGGACGCGAAACCCTTAAAACTGAGAGTCGCGCCATCCGCAGAGAGGACAACGTCGGCCAGCCGAAGCTTTCTCAGGGGGGTCGGGGGGCGGGGGAGGACGAAGGCAGGGAAGCCACAGGTTGGGGGGTGGGGGGGGGCGAGGCCGAGGGTCCTCGGACACGGACACTCCGGCTTGGAGGGCACAGCAAACGTCCACCGAGACGGCAGGTTGGATACATAAGACCGAGCCGCAGCCCTGGGAGAACCCAGCAGACAGAAATGGTTAAGGAAAATGCAGAACATCGCAGAAGATGAAAACCTCGCTAGTCCGGGAAAGCGGCCCGGAGCCGGCGATGACTTAGCCGGATAGGAAAAGAGGTGGGAGGAAGCGGGCGGTACCGACAGGCAGCAGCCCATTCCGAGGAAGAGAAGCAAGAAACTTGGGGCGACACAAAAGGGGAACCTCGTGTCATTAGGATTCGAGGTTAAAGCGGTGGACTAGGGCTTTCGCCTCTTAATTGCCGCCTCTTAATTGCCGTGCTTGGCTTCTGGCCTAACTGGATTCATCAGCATATCCAGGGCATCCTATTCTAAGCCCGAAAGAAACAGCAACGAGCAAAACCAATATCCCTACCCTCAGTGGGGTGTACATTGTCATTCTAATGTCCACTCAGCGTCACACCTGCCCCCTGCGTGTGGAGGTTAAATGTAGTGGTTCAGATAAGGTTCAGGTGGTGGGGCTGACCCTGGGTCTTGTGCAGCTGTTAGATGTGTGAGTAAATCACTTAACCTCCGAGCCTGTTTCTCTCACACATAAACTATAAATAATATTTGTGCCTTCTTTGTAGGGTGGTGAGCATTTACGACCCTATGGGTTAGTGTGTGTTCCTAGCGTGTAGTCAGCACTGTGTCCTGCTGGTTTTCGTAATTATTTACACCAAATAGCAAAAGTTTTACATATGTTTGTAGACGAACAACCCAAACATGTTTAGACAAGTGCATCGGTAGTGTGCTCCGTTAATTCAGCAAACACTATCGAGTGATGGAGACAAACATGATAGAATAAGCCATATCTTTGCCGTCAAAGATTTCAGTGTCTTTTAGGAGAAACAGATGTAAGCAAATCACGACAAAATTTAGGGCAGAGATAGGAAACCAACCTGCCTATGGGGGGGGGGGGGGAGAGGAGTGGGGGGAGGATGTTAGAGAGGTTTGAGTCTTCCCAGCCTCTGTGTGGGAAGGGATTCCAGGCATCTGAACAACAAAAGGCCAAGACATAAGAAACGTTTCAAGTTTAAGGAACTCAAGTTTAGTAGGACTACTTGGGTTGACTTTGGAGGTGTGGATGGGACCCATGATGTCAGAAGTTAACATGGTGAAGGATGTTCACACACACACACACAAAAGTTAAAATTGGGAGCAATTGAAAGGTTCTAAGCCAGGAAGGGTGCTTTTTTATTTTAGGATAGATTTGAGACTAAAGACCAAGAGCCAGGAAAACCACTTAGATAACCCTTTAAATAGGAAAGAAATGAAGATGCATCCGGGCAATGATTATAAGGACCTAGAGGCAAAGACAGGATGAGGAATATGTTGGGAGATTAAGTCAGCAAGATGAGGAATCAGAAGTCTCAAGTTTGGGGCTGAGTAGGTCAAGGTTGTGCCACAAAGATAGGGCATACAGGCTGTAGCTCGGTTGTTAAGGTAAATAATTGCTTTGCACAACTTGATGATTTGAAGTTACAGCACATACATTCCTGTAGGACAGAATGACCAAGACTACCAGTTAGCAAGTGACAAAGACATAAAGAACATTAAGCTTTCAAAGATTGCCCAAGGAGTTGCATATTTCACTTGGCGGGGGGGGGGGGGGGGGGGGGGGGGGGGGGGGTTGTTTGTTTTTGTTTCAAGGATTTTCTTTTTTTTTTTTTCCAACGTTTATTTTTGGGACAGAGAGAGACAGAGCATGAACGGGGGAGGGGCAGAGAGAGAGGGAGACACAGAATCAGAAACAGGCTCCAGGCTCTGAGCCATCAGCCCAGAGGCCGACGCGGGGCTCGAACTCACGGACCGCGAGATCGTGACCTGGCTGAAGTTGGACGCTTAACCGACTGTGCCACCCAGGCGCCCCTCAAGGATTTTCTTTTTAAGCAATCTCTACACCCAACGTGAGGCTCAAACTCACAACACCGAGATCAAGAGTCCCCCACTCACTCCACCATCTGAGCCCCAATATATTTCCCTTTGTAACAATGTCATAAAAGTAAAAGTTATAAAAAAAAGGAAAAGATAGCCCCCAAAACATAATAAGAATGTATATCCCAAGTACTGGTTATTGTCCAAAACTACAATCCTGGTGTGGGCAGCCTGGTAAACCATTACAAGGCATCAGAAGCGAGGACAGTTTTCCTTTGCAAAGGTCCTGCTGGTCCTTTTACAACCTACTCTGATGTCCATGACAAATACTGTTGGTATATTTGAAAGGGAGACACAAAGATTCTGACAAGAGGCGGAATATCTCCCCTGTTTAACTCTCAAGTGATAGAGACCCAGATTTGACTCCCACTTCAGCCAGTGACGAGGAGGAAAAGGGGATATACTCTCCATCGTCAGCTCTGCAGTGGGGACCTGCCAGGAGTCTCCAAACAAGGCATGTATGCATCCCTCACCCCCCCCACACACACAACTAAACCCAAACCACTCCCAATGCAAACACTAAGATTTGCTTTTGGGCAAATGGAAATAGCTTGAGTTTCAGCACAGGAAAGCTATATGGAGGGCTAAATTCTAGAAAAGTTGCTAGATAAGCATGGGCTGGGAGATCTGAACAGCTAGTGACATCAGCTATAATGCTGTCACCCATCTCCGCTCTAGGAGAACTGCAACGTTTTAGTCACTGGCAAGCAACCCCTCTCCTGGATGAACATCACTGATCCTTAGGTGCCATTAGTACTCACTTCCCAGCTGAGAAAGCGGAGGTCTAGAGAGACTGAGAAGGACCCCAGGGCACATAGCCAGGCTGCAATCCCAGCTGGGACAGAACTACCTTAGACGGAAGCCAAGCTCTGCAGAATTCTCTCTCCCCTCGCCACATTTCACCAGGGAGGAATCAGAGCCTGAATAAGAGGGGACTCGCGCAAGATCACACAGGTTATGCACGAGAGAGCTGAGCTTGGAAATCCGCAAGTACACGCATGATCTCATTTATCACAGGCAGCTCTGAGGTGGATTCTGATCTCATTTTAAGCATGAGGAAACTGAGGCTTAGAAAATGCAACTCTTTGCCTAAAGATGTAGAATCTTACAAAAAAAAAAAAAAAAAAAAAAAAAAAAAAGAATCCAGCCAGACCTTCCATGTTACCACTTGGGAGTCGCAAAAGCATTAAGTGTAAAAAGCATATCTGGAAAATGGTGAGCAAACCAGAGTCAGGGCCAACTTTGAAAGAATAAAAAAAGTGAGATCAGTGGACATCACACAAAGAAAATTGTATACCTGCTTCAAATTCTAATATCCATATATTTATGCAAATATACGTTAACAGCGATTGTTTCAACCAGCGGGCACTGTTAATGTATGCACAATAGCATAGTTCTGAGGGACGTAGTAGGGTAGGTGACACTGGACCTACAGAAGAGTGACTCCGCAACACTACATCAGGACCCAGAAGTGAAATCAAGTGCACGCAGAAACTTGTGTCATTTTATTCATTTCACAAAAATGGTGTATTGAAAGGCTTCCCTAAGGCAGCCAGTATCTGGTAATCGTTGGTTCCCGGGCTTCTGTGAGCTACATCCCTCAGAAGTAGGAGAGTTAATATCTTGATAGGTTTCCAGAGGACTTTGGGGGGGAAAAAAATAAAAGAACAAAGGTATCTGGTTTTTGATAAGCCCCCAGTCAGTAGCAGACCTTGCATCTGATTCCTGACACTCCTCCTCCATTTCTTCCCAGTGTCCACTCTTCCCTCGGGACCACTTCCTCCCTTTAAATCTGAACCAACCAGCTGTCCCCTTCATGCTACTCGTCCCTGCCTCCTTCAGCAAATTGCTTCCACACTTATCCTCCCCTCCCCGGCTTCTGCCTCTCCCCTGTCACTGGCTTCTGTCCCTACGTGTTCCCACGTTGCAGGCACTGGCCCGTGTCTGTGTCCCAAGTCTTACCAGTTCTTTTGAAACGTTTCTCAGGGTGTTAGAACACAGAGTGATTGGACAAGACCTTGGGAACATGGGAGCTGGAATCAGAATATGTCTGTGTTTGAGCTTAGTAGTTGAGCAAACTCTGTGGCTCAGTGTTCATTTGGTGTTTTTTTAATCACCTTTAAAATGGGGATAACAACAATAGATAACATTCATTGAAGGTTTCTATATCCGGAACACTGCACTAACCCACGCACGTGTATTATTTAATGCTATGGGATAGCTAGAAAACATGAGTAGTTTGTGAGCATTTTAGAAAGAACTGGCTATAAAGCTCTCTAAACAATGCCTAGCTCTCCATGTGATACTATTAACGTAAAAAATTATTTTTCTCTCCATTCCCTCAGTCACCAACGAGTCTCCTCAAAGGTCTCCTCCTTGACTCCCTGCCCAATTCATCCTATCACAACTTTTACACTTCCTTAAGTACAACATAACATATTCTCTCTGCTTTCTACCCTCTTCCCCGCGGTCGTATCCCCAGGAAAGCTGACTGCACCACTCGGGGGGGGGGGGCTCTGTCATCCTCCCAATGGGCTGTCCAGTAGAAGACCCCAGTAGGAGACAGCCGAGCAGGAGGAGGGTGAGGGCAGGCTTCTATTTTCCCAGTGACTTTCCTGCCAAGCCCCAGGTTGGTGGTGGCTGCAGTTTCTGTAACGAAAGCCACAGTACATGTGGGACAGCCCTATCTCCATACAGCCACCCCCTCTGGGTTTTAATACCTCTGCCTCCCCCGGGCCTTTAGGACTTGGGCTGCCCTTCCCAGCCAGATAGGAGCCACTGGAGGGGGCCCAGCAAGCTTTAGTGTCCCTTGCTAAAGCTCCCTCTACTTCCCTGTCTCTTCCTGGTCTCTATGCATCTTGTCCCATAGCTTGAAAGGATCTACCTAGATCCCTAACTCTTCCTTCACAAAACCTTTCCGGAGTCATTTTGGTCCTTGTTAATCTCTTTTCAAAAGTCCTAGAATTATCTCTTTTAAAATCACACACGCAGGGGTGCCTGGGTGGCTCAGTCAGTTGAGCGTCTGACTTCAGCTTAGTTCATGAACTCGGGGGTTTGTGAGTTCAAGCCCCGCGTCGGGTTCTCTGCTGTCAGCACAGAGCCCGCTTCAGATCCTCTGTCCCCCTCTCTCCCTGCCCCTCCCTTGCTCATCCTTTCTTTCTCTCTCAAAATAAACATGGAGAAAAAAAAAACATGCACAAGGAATCCATCAGTAACCCTGATGAGCCCACCTTCAAAACCTATCTAGGATATAAGCACTTCTCACCTAGGTGAGCTCAACAACTTTCTACGTGTCTTCCTGTTTCTCTGTTTATCCTGTAGCAGCTTAAAACCTAAGGCAGTTATGTCTTCCTTTTTCAAAACCCCAGATGGCTCCCATCTGACCCAGAGGAGAGGCCCAAGACCTACAAGGCCTCCACGATCCGGCCTGTCTGGTGCTTCTGTGACTTCTTGTCTTGCTACGGTTCCCTCTGGTTCCCTCTTCTCACTCTGAGGCAGCCACACTGGCCTCCCCTTCCCGAGGCTTGCCAGGCACGCCCTTGCCCCGGGGCCTTTGAACTTGCTGTTCTTCCGGCCAGGAACATTCTTCCCCTAGAAAACCAGCATCTCAGTTCCTCGCCTCCTCTAAGTCTTAGCTCAAAGGTTACATTTTCTGTGAGCCCTCCCCTGACTACCCTAAATAAAATACAACTTACCCCCACTCTGTACTCCCACTTCCCTTCTGTCCTGCCTGCTTCCTTTGTCTCTGCAGCAGCGCTTTTGACCTTCTACCCTGCTGTAAAAGGTGCTCATCATTGGCACTGATCACCTATCTCCTCCCACTTTCTGAAGGCAGGCAGATTTGCTGTCTGTTTTGCTCTCTGGTGTATCTCTACAGCTCCAACAAAGCCTGATATAGGGTAGGTACACACGAAATTTAAAAAAAATTGCTCAACTAGACAATCCCTCAAATATGAGATACTTCTGCTGTCAACATTCCCTCATAAATCTTTTCGGATGGTGTGGTGGTTTGGTCGGTGGAGAGCCCACCAACCACCTGTTGGCTCATGACATACCTGGAGGCGGGGCTCTGAAGTCAAGGCCAGCAGAAATAGAGCTCGCTCAAGACCAGAGACGCTTTCTTCCTCTCTGCAACCTCTCCCCACAGGGGCCCTATGGAACGTGGGCCTCCTGCCTTCTCTGAAAAGCAGAGAGAAGTCATCAGAGCCTGGAGAGAGGAAGGGCGTGTGGAAAGAGCATGTTCAGGAGCAGGAAGGGAGGCTCCTGTAGAGAGACCTCCAGACCACCGGATGGGACGATGGGACGTCCCGTCCAGGGAAGCAGCCTGGCCTCCGCCTCCTCCCTGGCCACCCAGTGCCCCCATGCCCTCGGGGGCTAGCCCGAGCCCCCACAGGAGAGAGCAGAACACACACCCCTGGCTTTCCCACCTCTCCCTTAAGCAAGCACAACCTGGATCACAAAGAGGAGACCAGGAAAACTGGCCCTGCCTATGGGGGAGGTGAGCGAGCCCAAGAGGAAATCTACAAGAAAGAACAAAGGATGGAGGGAAATTCCAAGAAGGCGGGGCTGGGTGAGAAGGTAGCACTCCAAGGTCACTGGGCCATCTCACTAGGGAATATTCCCCTGTGACTAGTTATGCAACAGCTAAGTGCCTACCTCAAGGCCTTCCCATTTTCTGTGATGACATTTGACACCTAACTGCAGAAATAACTCCCCTGTTTGCAAGCTGGAGAGAGCTTCCTGGTCCCTGTTTTTTACTGATAGGCAAGTCTGCCCTAGGGTAGGATAAAAAATAAAAATAAAAAATAAAAACACAGTTTAACGCAAAATAATCTTCACTTTAAAAATTAGAGCCACCAAAGGTATAAGATAGGAATATTGGTAATGAGGTGAAATTCAGATGATGTTTCAGTTAAGAACCCAGAATCCCACGGCGCCTGGGTGGCTCAGTCGGATGAGCCTCCGACTTTGGCTTGGGTCATGATCTCATGGTTCGTGAGTTTGAGCCCCACATCGGGCTCTGCGCTAACAGTGTGGAGCCTGCTTGTGATTTTCTCTTTCCCTTTCTCTTTCTGCCCCTCACTTGTGCACTCTCTCTCAAAGAAAGAAAGAAAGAAAGAAAGAACCCAGAATCCCAAATCTTGCCTTTAACCAGCCACTTCCACAAGGTCTCCAAGGAGAGGACATTAGCTGTAAGGGTACTGTATTAACCCTGACCTCATCCCCTGGTGATCTAGGCTAAATGGCACGGAGAGTATGTTCAGGCCAGGCAGTCTTGGGAAACTAACACAAAGCCACCCACAAACCTCTAGGCAGAGCTGGGGGGAAAGGGGTACTAATAGCGAACATGTGCCCTCAAAGCTCATAGAGACCTGCTCCTGCCAAGGCTAGGGCTCCTGCACCCAGCAGATCTTTCCAGCTGCGGGACAGCAAAAGACGTGACCAACCCCTCTTGTCATAGGACCCAGCCTGTAGTCTGGAAGAACTGGGCTTTGAGTGGCTTGGACATGTGTTGGTTTCCAATTGGCCTTTAAGACAGCAGAGACCAGCACATTGAGCAGGCCAGGTATTCATATTACTTATACAGAAGACATACCACAAAATTAACACAATCACAAGTAGCACGAGAATTATCACAAAGTGGGCACGTTCATTACAGTTTTGTGTGAGTAGCTTCATTTTCCGTAACAACAACGGCTAAAGGACACAATTTCTTGCAACAAGCCCATAGTGAGAGCTATGCCAAAATCTAACCTTGCAAAGGGCACACGCTCCACAAAATTTAATTATAAAGGCTTTGCAGAGAGCAGAACATGACAGGAGAACATCTTGCACTTTGCAGTAAATAATCCGGAAACTCAATTTCATGATGACAAGATAAATAAAATACGTAGTTTACCTTGAACCAGATCTTGGTCCCAAATGGCTAATGCTTTCTAATTAATAACTGTGGAACTGCTGGTACATACATTCTTTAGCTTTCTCTTTTACCTTTACAAAAAAAGAGTAATGACCAGCCTACTACTTTGAATTCTCTCGATACAACTCCCCAAGTGTTCTAATTGCATGGTTGTCTCATTAAGATGGGGACAGTTTGAGGCACCTGGGTGGCTCAGTCGGTTAAGCGTCCAACTCTTGATCTCAGCTCAGGTCATGATCTCATAGTTCGTGGGTTCGAGTCCTGCATCGGGCTCCACGCTGACAGTGCAGAGCCTGCTTGGGATTCTCTCTCTGTCTCTCTCAAAATAAATAAATAAACTTAAAAAATTTTTTAATTAAAAAAAAAAAAAAGATGGGGATGGTTTGACCCATAGGTGAGAAGTTTTCTGAGTGACAAAGTACCCAGAAGTAAACTTTGACAGCTGCAGAAAGCAGGAGACAGATATCTGCTGCTTGATCCCAGTCAAGCATGGCTTTCCAGAACCTTCTGCACTCCCCACAAGAACCCATGGCTGCAGACTGTACCATCCACAGCCAGCAAAGATTCCAACAGATGGAAGAAGCTCTTTTTTTGGCCGGTCTCTGGGGATTTTTTTTTTTTTTTTAAGCTTCCTGGTCCTCTTTCCCACCTGACTCTTCTAGAGGCTTTATTGTCCTGCCACCAAGTACAAAGCACCCCAGTATTTTTCTGAATGCATCCTGCGATACTGCCATTTTGGTACAGCCCTGAATTTAACATCCCATTTTGACCCAAGGGACATTACAAATACATCATCTTAAAAATCAACCAAGTCACGTATAAGGCAGACATATTCATCGGATCCTCAGCCTCATTCGGTACTGAACTTCACCCCATCACCAGCTCCGGCATGGGATGGGCAGAATAACAGGCAGTCCCGGGAGAAGGGACGGGCTCAGGAATGGCTTTAGAATGGGAGAGATCCATGAGGCGCCTGGCCGGTTTAGTTGGTACAGCATGTGTCTCTGGATCTCGGGTTGTGAGTTTGAGCCCCATGTTGGGCGTAGAGATTATTTTAAAATAAAATCTTCAGGAGAGCCTGGGTGGCTCAGTCGATGAAGCGTCCGACTTTGGCTCAGGTCACAATCTCACGGTTTGTGAGTTTGGAGCCCCACGTCAGGCTCTGTGCTGACAGCTCAGAGCCTGGAGCCTGCCTCACTTTCTGTGTCTCCCTCTTTTCTCTGTTCCTTCCCTGCTTTCATTGTCTCTCTGTCTCTGTCTGTCTCTGTCTCAAAAATAAACATACATTAAAAAAAAATGTTTTTTAAAGAATAATGGCTCCCCAGAGATGTCCACATCTTAACCACTAGAATTTGTGAATACGTTATGTTGCAGGGCAAAACGGACTTTGTAGATGTGCTTTAGTTAGGGATCTCCAGATGGGGAGACTATCCTGGACTATTCAGGTAGGCCCAATGGTATCACACAGGCTCTTATAAGAAGAAAACAACCTGGTACACAATGTCTTTTGTAGCCCACCCTAACTAATGCATACAGGGGGAGAATTCTGGAAAAATGAAGTTCAGTTCACCAAGATGGCTGGGTTACAAAGCCACCTCATGACCGTACCTTTACTAGCTGGTGTACCTTTGGGGAATTGTGCTTCACTCCATCCGAGAAATTAAAATGATAATAATTACATATGGATTTGCACAAGAATTAAGTGAAATAGTATATGTCCTAGGCACCAGGCCTAGAGTATAAGACCTCAAATTTTTGGTTGAATTAGTTCATTGATCCCATTACTAACTTAGACGTTCAAAGAATGTGTTTTGGTGTAATTGTGTTACTCATAAAGATAATTAGCTCCTTGAAGTGGTAAAAGAATTATTACATACAAACTTCAAATTAGTGATAACGTCATTAGTTTTGTATCCATTTCTGTAGAACAAAGAGCCCTACGCCTTAAATACACATACTGTACTTAAATTTTATCTTCCCTTCTATTGGGCTGTTTTTTAAAAAAGCAATTTATAAAAACAATATTCAGTGTATGTCTCCCTTTTTATCAAACATTTGAAGCATTGTGTTTAATTTTTTTTTTTAACGTTTATTTATTTTTGAGACAGAGAGAGACAGAGCGTGAATGGGGGAGGGTCAGCGAGAGGGAGACCCAGAATCTGAAACAGGCTCCAGGCTCTGGGCTGTCAGCACAGAGCCCGACGCAGGGCTCGAACTCATGACCCGAGCCGGAATCAGCTGCTTAACTGACTGAGCCACCCAGGCGCCCCAAACATTTGAAGCATTGTATACAAAATGGCTGCGTGGTCAGAGGACACAGACGTGACTCTGGCCCCACCTCCTATCAGTTGTGTGGGCAAGTTCGGTGAACGTGGGGCTGTGTCGTGCATACGAGAGGAGAACAGTCCTTCTCACGTTCTCCCAGAGCACCAAGAAAACACGGGTTACTGCTTAAAGCAGTACCTGGCACACAGCAAGTGCATCGTCGTCACATCATTGTTATTCCTGTGCAGAAAACAGTCTGGAAGTATACAGAGACCTACATGCTAACTGTGCGGCCGGATGCTGGGTCATTAGTTTTCTTCCTGGAGCTCTTCCGTCTTCCGAATCATCGACAATAAACTTACACGTTATTTTTGAAGCCTCCTCGGGGGCCAAAAATCCCTTTGTTTATCTTCCAAGCCCTTTCTTTTGACTCCATTCATTCCTTCCTCATTCTACCATCTGCTCCTACATCTACAAATAAGTATTTATGAGTTAGATGCTTTCTGTGTCCCCAAGGCCGAGCTTGCATCTCACTGTCTCTAGGATTTCCTGCCATTATTCCTGACCTTTGGCCCCTGCACACTCTTCCATTCCAGAAGAGTGACAGCGCCTGTCCTAACTGCTGTTAGGTAAGCAAGAAAGGCATCTTGAATAGCTGTACTGCAAAAGTCAAGCATGGTTAGCATAGGGAAAACATGTTCTTCTGGCCAGTAGCAGGAAAGGTATACCCTGCCAAGCAAAACGCTTACCTTTTCAACGTCTGATTCAGGGGGCAAATATTTCTTCATGCTACCCCGTCATCTAAATTTAGATGCCTCAGCAAAATTATCCACATTTTAAAAATATCTGTTTCCAGACGCCAAATAAATGCAGTGCGAGTTTAGCAAGGCCAGAGCACCAGAATAACAGGGTTTTATTAACTAGTGTTCCTCTTCTTTTTCTGTTGTTTTGATTTTTCCCCCTCAACTTTTTATTTTGAACATTCTCAAGCCTATAGGAAAGTTGAAAGAGTGATACCAGAAAAAGCGATGTATCTTTCACGTAGTTCATCCATTGCTAACTTTTTGCCACATTTGTTTATTTTTATTTTTGCTTTTTGTTTTTTAAGTTTACTTATTATTTTTGAGACTGAGAGCGAGAGCAGGGGAGGGGCAGGGAGAGAGGAAGAGAGAATCCCAAGCAGGCTCCGCACTGTCAGTGCAGAGCCCAACTCAAGATTTGAACCCACGAACCATGAGATCATGACCTGAGCTGAGGTCGGACGCTTCACCAACTGAGCCACCCAGGCCCCCCCTGCTTATTTTTACGTATTTATTTTACTGAACCATTTGAGATTAAATCATACACATCATGACTTAACACGACAAATAATTCAATATGTATAGACAAAGGATAAGGACATTGTCCTACATGATCACAATACCATAACCACACCCAGGAAGATAAAAAAATCTTTCAAGGTTATCTACTATGCAGCATATATTCAGGTTTCTCCAATTGTCTAAAATTGTCAAGTATAGCATATGTGTGTGTATTTTACTTTTAAGTAATCTCTATACCCAACAAGGGGCTAGAACATACAACCCTGAGATCAAGAATCACACACTCCACCAACTGAGCCAGCCAGGCGCCCCAAGTACAGCATATATATATATATATATATATATATATATACATTTTTTTTTTTAAATCTGGGATCCAGTCTCGTCTCACATACTCCATTTGGTTTTATCTCTTTGGTCTCTAGAACAAGTCCTCTCAACCCTCTCCCCTTTTTTTTAGACATTGATTTTTGTGTAAGAGTCCTCTTTTATGTTCTTAAACTGTTTTATAATTTGAGGTTGTCCAATTATTCTTCATGACTAGATTCAGTTCAAACATTTGGGACACGGATATCTCATAGGTGACACGACTTAGTTCTCATTGCTTCACGTTAGGACGTGCGCAATAATCAGTTCAGATAATTTTGGGTGATGCCAAGTTTGATAACTTGGTTTTTTAACATAAATTAAGTGATGCGATAATGTGCTCGTTTCTCTCAATGTATTTTGAAAATCTTCCTATATTAGTAGATCCATCATGTTTTTCGTTTTCAAAGTGTCACTTAATATTCCATAGGGTGGTGTATTAAATGCTTGCCAAAATCCGGGATAACTACTAATATAGACTGAATGTTTGTGTTCCCCCCACCCCGCCCCGGAATCCATATGTTGAACCCTAATCCCCAATGTGATGTTACTGAGAAATCGGGTCCTTGGGAGGTGATTAGGTCACGAGGGAGGAGCCCTCATGAATGTGATTAGTGCCCTTATAGAAGAAGAAATCTCAGGGAGTTCCCTCACCCTTCCCACCATGTGAGGATACAGCAAGAAAATGGCTGTCTATGAAGTAGGAAGCAGGTCCTCACCAGGCACCAAATCTTCCAGCACCTAGATCTGGACTTGTCAACTTCCAGAATTGTGGGAAATAAATATTTGTGTATAAGCCACCCAGTGTATGGTATTTTTGTTATAGCCCCCCAGATGGAATGAGACATCTACCTTCTCACGACTTGGCCCAAATTTTGCTTAGTCAAAATCCCAGTGGGAGAATGGGAGAAAATTTTGAAAATCATAGATCTGATAAGGGGTTAATGTCCAGAATATAGAGAGAGACCTCCTGGAACTCAACAATAAAAAATAAGCAATGCGGGGCACCGGGGTGACTTAGTCAGTTAAGCATCTGGCTCTTGATTGCAACTCTGGGCATGAACTCATGGTCGTGGGATTGAGCCCCATGTGAGGCTCTACGCTGACAGCACGGAGCCTGCTTGGGATTATCTCTCTCCCTCTCTCTCTGCCCCTCCCCTCTGCGTGCGCACTTGCTCTCTCTCTCAAAAAAAAATTCTTTAAACCCCAAAACAACCCAATTCTAAAATGGGCAAAGGGCTTGAACAGACATTTTCCCAAAGAAGACACACAAATGGCCAATGAGCATATGAAAAGATGCTGAACGTCAATGATCATTAGAGAAACGCAAACCAAAACTCCAATGAAATTGGGGCACCTGGCTGGTTCAGTTGGTAAAGCATGGGACTCTTGATCTCAGGGATGTGAGATCAAGGCCCGCATTGGGTGTGGAGCCTACTTTAAAAAAGAAAGAAAAAACTACAATGAAATAACCACCTCGTATCCATTAGGATGGCTCCTATAAAAACAATCAGAAAATAACAAGTGTTGACAAGGATGTAGAGAAATTGGGACCCTTGTGCCCTGGTGGTGGGAATGTAAATTGGTGCAGGGCTATGGAAAACAGTATGGGGGGGGTCCTCAAAAAACTAAATGTAGAATTACCATATGATTCAGCAATTCCACAGCTGGGTATCTATCCAAAATAATTGAAAGCAAGGATGTGAAAAGATATTTGTATACTTATGTTCACAGCAGCAGTAGTGAAAACATGAAAGCAACCCAAGGGTCCATGAACAGATGAACGGATAAACCGAATGTATATTCTTACCATGGAATATTATTCACCCTTAGAAATGAAGGACATTTCTGACACCTGCTACGATAAGGATAAACCTTGAAGACATTCTGCTGAGTGAAATAAGCCAGGTGCAGAAGAATCAACTGTCCTTATGACCCCACTCATGGGAGATACTTAGAGTAGTCACGGTCATAGAGACAGAAAGAATTGTGGTTGCCAGGGGCTGGGAATAAGGGCAATGGGAAGTTATTGTTTAATGGGTACAACTTTTTAAAAATTAAGTTTATTTATTTGTTTTGAAAGAGAGAGAGCACATGTGCTTGAACGGGAGAGGAGCAGAGAGAGAGAGAAAAAGACAGAGAGAGAATCACAAGCGGGCCCCATGCTCAGTGCAGAGCCTGATGTGGGGCCCTGTCTCATGAACCATGAGATCATGACTGTAGGAGAAACTAAGAGTCGGATGCCTAACTGACTGAGCCACCCAGGTGCCCCCAAAGTTTCAGGGATTTTTTAATGAAAAAAATTATGGAGATTGACTGTGTTGGTGGTTGCACAACATTAGGAAAGTAACACCACCAAGCTGTATACTTAAAATGGCTTAGATGGTAAAATTTATTTTATGTATATTTTGTGATAAAATAATCCAGTGGGATTAAAAAAATTTTTTTTGAATATTTATTTATTTTTGAAGGAGAGAGACACAGAGAGTGAGCGGGGGAGGAACAGAGACAGAGGAAGACACAGAATCCGAAGCAGGTTCCAGGCTCTGAGCTGTCAGCACAGAACCTGATGTGGGACTCGAACTCACAAACCGTGAGATCATGACCTGAGCCAAAGTCAGATGCTCAACTGACCGAGCCACCCAGGCGCCCCAACTCAGTGGGCTTTTTTATAGAAATTGAAAAATTGATTCTAAAATTTTTTTAATGTTCATTTATTTCTGAGAGAGCGACAGAGACAGACACAGAATGTGAGCGGGGAAGGAGCAGAGAGAGAGAGAGGGAGACACAGAATCCGAAGCAGGCTCCAGGCGCCGAGCTGTCAGCACAGAGCCCGACGCGGGGCTGGAACCCATGAACCGTGAGATCATGACCTGAGCTGAAGTTGGATGCTTCACTGAGCCACCCAGGCGCCCCGAAAAATTGAGTCTAAAATGTTTATGTAAAAGCAAAGGAACCAAAATAACCAAAACAATTTTGAAAAAGAATGAAGTTGGGGGATTGATATTACCTGATTTCAAAGCTCTGTGAAATAAATTGTAATAATTGAGACAGTCTGGGACTGGTGAAAGGATAGACACATAGATCAGTGAAACAGAATAGAGTCTAGAAACAGGTGTATGTAAATACAGCCCGTTGGCTTTTGACAAAGATGCATAGGAAATTCAGTGGAGAAAGGATAGTCTTCGAGAACAGTCCATTAGCAACTGGACATCCCTAGATGAAATACCTCACTCCATATATGAACACTAACACGGAATGGAGACGAGAGCTAAGTAGAAACCTAAAACTATAAACATCCTAGGAGGAAATCTTTGTATTTTTCAGTTAGGCAAAGATTTCACGAACATAAAACAAAAAGGATTGTCCACAAAATAAAAACTTGATGGGGTGCCTGGGTGACTCAGTCAGTTAAGCGTCTGCTCTTGACTGACTGAGCCACCCAGGCGCCCCCAAACTTTTTATTATTTATTTCTGCATAACAAATTATCCCAATACTTAGTGGCTTAAAGCAATGCAGATTTATTATCTCACCAGTGTCTGTAGATCAGAAATCCAGGCCTGGCTTATCTGGATCCTGTCTCAGAGTCTCTCTCTTTCAAGGCTATAACCAAAGTGTGGGCCAGGGCTAGGGGGCTCATCTGAAGGTGCAACTGGGGAAGAACCCATTCCAGGCACATGTGCTTTTGGGCAGAATTCAGTTCCCGGAGGGTTTCTTGTCTGAGGGCATCAGACCCTAGCAGCTATTGGCCAGAGGCTGGCCTCAGTCTCTTCACACACGGGTCTCCAACACAGCTGCTTGCTTCCTCAAATTGTACATGCCAAGAAGGCAATAGAGTCTGCATTAGAGTCTAGCAAGGCAGACATGACAATCTTATGTAACATAATCCCAACGTGCTATCCCATCACCTTTGCTGCCTTCTATTGGTTAGAGGCAAGTAAGGGGTCCTGCCCAGTCTCAAGGACAGAAGATTACAGAAGACCATGACTATCAAGAAACCGTGGGGGCGCCTGGGTGGCGCAGTCAGTTAAGCGTCCGACTCCAGCCGGGTCACGATCTCGCGGTCCGTGAGTTCGAGCCCCGCGTCAGGCTCTGGGCTGATGGCTCGGAGCCTGGAGCCTGTTTCCGATTCTGTGTCTCCCTCTCTCTCTGCCCCCTCCCCCGTTCATGCTCTGTCTCTCTCTGTCCCAAAAATAAATAAAAACATTGAAAAAAAAAATTAAAAAAAAAAAAAAAAAAAGAAAAGAAACCGTGATCACTGGGGCCATCTTAATGTCTGTCCACCCCAGACTCTACCAAATTAAAAAGCTCTGTTCTGGGGCGCCTGGGTGGCGCAGTCGGTTAAGCGCCCGACTTCAGCCAGGTCACGATCTCGCGGTCCGTGGGTTCGAGCCCCGCGTCAGGCTCTGGGCTGATGGCTCGGAGCCTGGAGCCTGTTTCCGATTCTGTGTCTCCCTCTCTCTCTGCGCCTCCCCCGTTCATGCTCTGTCTCTCTCTGTCCCAAAAATAAATAAACGTTGAAAAAAAAAAAAAAAAAAAGCTCTGTTCTTTGAAATACACTGTGAACCAAATGAAAAGACAAGCCACAGATTGAGAGGAATTATTTGTGAAACACCTGTCTGATACAGGATTTGTATCCTGACTGTAGAAAGAACACTTGAAACTCAACGATAAATAAACAGCCATTTGTTTTAAACAAAGGGTGAATAGTTACATTACCCAGAGTGAGAGAGCAGTAGATAAAGAAATGTTCAACATCACTGATCATTGAGAAAATTTCAACCACAGGGCACCTGGGTGGCTCAGTTTGTTAAGTGGCTGACTTCAGCTCAAGTCATGATCTCTCAGTTCATGGGTTTGAGCCCCGTGTCAGGCTCTGTGCTGACAGCTCAGAGCCTGGAGCCTGCTTCGGATTCTGTGTGTGTGTGTCTCTCTCTCTGCTCCCTCCCTCCATTCCTGTTCTGTCTCTCTCTCTCTCTCTCTCTCTCTCTTTCTCTCTCTCTCTCTCAAAAGTAAATAAACATTTAAAAAATCTTATTTTAGAAATATTTTTTTAAAGGAAATTTGAACTTTAGTTCCTCCACAAGGGGATATTGCTGCACTCATAGTATAGTATGGCTGAATTTTTTTTTTTTTTTAAAACCAATTATAGAAAATTCCAGCAAAGATGTAGCACAGCTGAAATTCTCACATATTGGTAATGGGTATGCAAAATGATGCAGCCGTTTTGAAAAGCAGTTTGGCAGTTTATTTTTTTTTTAATATTTTTTAAAATTCTATTTTGGGGGGGGGAGAGAGAGAGCTCCCATGAGCAGGGGAGAGGGGCAGAAGGAGAGAGGGAGAATCTTCATCAGGCTCCACACTCAGCATGGAGTCCAACGTGGGACTCAGTCCCACAACCCTGGGATCATGACCTGAGCTGAAATCAAGAGTCTGATGCTCAACCAACTGAGCCACCCAGGCACCCCTGGAAATTTCTATAAAGTTAAACACAGATATACATTCTCTTCAGGAAAGGGTTAACTCAGCAGGCCTGGGCTGATCAGACCTTTCCAAGGTCTCTGGGACTGGCCCTTGGTCCAGCACTTGGGAGATGACTTCTGAGTCTTTGGAATGTCCTGCTTGATGAGAGTGTATTTTCATGCTGCGGCTGTGGACCACACCAGGTAGTTTACGCTAATAATGTGATTTATGATGAACGCTCATTTTTGTGTGCCTGAGGCTTTGGCCAAATTGTATCAGTTTGACTTCTGGGAGATGGGGCTCTGAGAAGGTGAGGTCAGTCAAATGGGTGCCGCATGTCTACGGGACTGACCCCCAATAAAACTCCTGGACGTCCAGGCTTGGGTGAGCTTCCCTGGTTGGCAACACTTTGTACGTGTTGTCACACAGCATTGCTGTAAGAATTAAGCGCTCTCTGTGCGACTCTGCTGGAGAATCCACTGGGAAAGGACCACTGGAAGCTTGAGCCTAGTTCCCCCCAGACTCCACCCTATATCCGTTTTCTGTTGCTGATTTGAATCTATCTTTTGCTGTAATAAAATCTAACCATGAGTATAAGAGCTTTTCTGAATCCTGTGGGTCCTTCTAGTGACTCATCAAGCCTGAGGGTTGTTTTGGGGAGCACCAAGGTCTCGGGGACCGTGGGATCCAGCTATTTCATACCTAGTTCAAAAACATGAAAATGTATCTTCTCACAAAAACCTATACCTGAGAATTTATAAGGGCCTTGGTGATGAAATTTTTTTAGATGCTTATTCATCTATTTTGAGAGACACAAGAGCAGGGGGAGGGGCAGAAAGAGAGGAAAAAGAGAATCCCGAGTAGGCTCCATGCTGTCAGTGCAGAGCCCCACGCGGGGCTTGATCTCATGAACTGTGAGACCATGACCTGAGCCAAAATCAAGAGTTGAATGCTCAACCGACTGAGCCACCCAGGCGCCCCAGTGATGAAATCTTTAAACACTGGAAACAACCAATGAAAATGTCCTTCAGCTTGTGAATGGATGAACAAATTATGGTACAGCCATATAATGTAATACTACTCAGTGACAAAGAGGACCAAACTGGTGATCCACTCAACAACCTAGATGAAGTTCAAGAGCATTGTGCTGAGTGAAAGAAACCAGACTCAACAGGCTACATACTCAGTGATTCCATATACAGTATATGACTTTTTTTGCATAGGCAAAACTATAGGGACAGAGAACGCATCAGTGGTTGCCAGGAACTAAGGGTGGGAGGAGGGCTTGTCTACAGAGTGGCACATGGGGACTTTCTAAAATATTCTGTGTCTTCAGTGATTACATGCCTGCATGTGTTTGTCAAAACTCATCAAACCAGAGGTGCTTGGCTGGCTCAGTCAGTAGAGTCTATGACTCGATCTTGGGGTTATAAATTCAAGTTCCTTATTGGGTGTAGAGATTACTTAAAATATTTTGGGGGGGGCACCTGGGTGGCTCGGTCAGTTAAGCATCCAACTTTGGCGCAGGTCACAATCTGATGGGTTGTGGGTTCAAGCCCAGAATCCGGCTCTGTGCTGACAGCTCAGCCCCTCCCCTGCTCACACACTCTCTCTCTCACACTCAAAAATAAATAAAAACATGAAAAAAAATTTTTTAATAAAATCTTGGAGCGCCTGGGTGGCTCAGTTGGTTGAGCATCCAACTTCGGCTCAGGTCATGATCTTACGGCTTGTGAGTTCAAGCCCCACATCAGGCTCTGGGCTGACAGCTCAGACCCTGGAGTCTGCTTTGGATTCTGTGTGTGCCTCTCTCTCTGCCCTCCCCCACTCACTCTGTCTCTCTCTCTCTCAAAAATAAATACACATTAAAAAGATTAATTGGGGCGCCTGGGTGGCACAGTCGGTTAAGCATCCGACTTCAGCCAGGTCACGATCTCGCGGTCCGTGAGTTCGAGCCCCGCATCGGGCTCTGGACTGATTGCTCGGAGCCTGGAGCCTGTTTCCGATTCTGTGTCTCCCTCTCTCTCTGCCCCTCCCCCGTTCATGCTCTGTCTCTCTCTGTCCCAAAAATAAATAAAAAACGTTGAAAAAAAATTTAAAAAAAAGATTAATTAACTAAAAATTAAAATATTTTTTTAGATGTTTTTATTTATTTTTGAGAGAGAGAGCATTAATGGGGGAGGGACACAGAGAGAGGGACAGAGGATCCGAAGCAGGCTCCGTGCTGACAGCAGTGAGCCCATGTGGGGCTCGAACCCATGAACCGTGAGATCATGACCTGAGCTGAAGTCAGACACTCAACCAATGGAGACACCAAGCCATCCCAATTTTTTTGAAGCACCTGGGTATATCAGTCGGTTGAGCATCTGATTCTTGATTTCAGCTCAGGTCAAGATCTCACAGTTTGTGGTTTTGAGGCCAACATTGGGCTCTGAGAGGAGCCTGCTTGGGATTCTCTCTCTCTCTCTCTCTCTCTGCTCCTCCCCTGCTCATGCTCACTGTCTCTCTTTCAACATAATAAACTATTAAAAAGCCCTCATCAAATCAACTGCTAAAAAAGTGAATATTACTGTCTAAAATGATACAATAAACATGATTTTTAAAAAATAGAAAAAATGGAAATTTCAGGAAATCAAATAGCCTAGATATTAGTCAAGGGATTTTCTCCTGGCTCTTGGCTGTAATCAATATCTTGCATAACATTAGGTTATGACATTTATTTCAGTCTGCTTCTGAGACATTTTTCTTTTTCTTATGTTTTAGCAGGTCTGCCCCTCTACACTTTTTTGACTTCTAAATTTAATTCACATAAAAGAATATATATAATATAAATGTAAGTTACGAAGCCCAATATTAAAATCGACTCCCTTGAACATACCTTCCAACTAGAGAATTAGAGCATTGGGGTGCCTGGTTAAGCGTCCGACTTCAGCTCAGGTCATGATCTAGCTGTTTGTGGGTTTAGCCCCACGTCAGGGTCTGTGCTGACAGCTCAGAGCCTGGAGCCTGCTTCAGATTCTGCATCTCACTTGCTCTCTGCCCCCCCCCCCCCCCCCGCTCACACTCTGTCTCTCTGTCTCTCTGTCTCTCTCTCAAAAATAAATAAAAACATTAAATTTTTTTTTAAATAAAGAATTAGAATATTATCAACTTTGTAGTTGTCCTCCCAATCTTATCCCAGGTTGGCCCGCAGAGGTGCCCATTGGCCTGAACTGTATGCTTATCAGACACTTGCTCTGTTTTTCATAAACAGTTTTACTAGACATGCAGGAGTCCTTCAATAACATACAGTTTAGTTCTCATGGTCTTGAGCTCTGTAAAAATGGCATCATAACATGTATTGATTACATCAGCTGGGATCTCTCCAGAAAACAAAAGTCTACTCTGTGGTTCCCATGAAGAGATTGCACTGAAGGAGCTATAAGATGTGGCCAAAATTGAGGGCACCAACAAAGGGTATTGGGGCTCCCAGGAACCAGGAGCAGTGGAGAGCCATTACCCCCTAGGTCTGATGGAGCAAGGAAGCAAGATCCGGAGAGATCTGGGCCCACTGGATGAGGAGTTGTAGCTGTAGAAGTTATCACAGCCACTTCCAGAAGCACTGGAAGAAAGACTCCATCTGCCCTGTGATGTCCTCCTGGCATTTCCCATTGGAAGAATCCAGCTGGAACCCCGCTGCCAAAAAAAATACCAATGCTACAATCCACAGGTGGAGCCTTTTGGGACGCAGGGCAGAGCAAAGGACACATGGTGATCTGGGCAGGTGGTTGGAAGCGAATAAAGGAAAACCCAACTATCTTTGTCAATGTTTTTTCACTCAGTACAGGACTGTGTCTTAGGTTCATCCCTGTTGTAAGGGCTGTGGTTCATTCATTTCCTTTTAATATCTATTTTTCAGAGAGAGAGAGAGAGAGAGAGAGAGCTAGGGGAAGGGGTAGAGAGTGAAACGGAGGATGCAAAGTGGGCTCCGTGCTAACAGATGCAGGCCTCGAACTCATGAGCCATGAGGTCATGAACTGAGCCAAAGTCGGGCGCTCCACCGACAAAGCCACCCAGGCGCCCCGCAGTTCATTCATGTTTAAGTACTGTTTCATATGTCGCTGGGTGGATAGGTATATCCATTCATTAGTCCATTCTCTCGTGGATGGACGTCTGTTTCTAGTTTTTACTGCTATGAACGAGGAATGTTACTGTGAAGATGTCTGTGATGGGGGGGAGGGGAGGGCTTTGCCTGCAACCAAGAATTTCATCAAAGCGGGAAGTATCATGTGCTTTTTATTAGCTTTCCTGGGGCAGAAGTGACCCCGTCAGGCCACCTCACCTCACTTCAGATGGCTTTCATTAGCAGAGCCACTGTTTCTGCCTTTCATTATGGTCGAATATACACAACACAAAATTTACCATCCTAACCATTTGGGGTGTACAATTCAGTGGCATTAAGTGCGTTCACAGGCAACTGTGCGTTTAAAATCTACGAAGCTGAACGGCTAGTTGCATAATGTTTAAACCGAGGCTTCTCCCACAAATTTTACATACATGCTATGTTCCTTTTGTTACAATTTCTTTTCTCGTTTATGAGAAAGGCACACAGTTCGTGGCGGAATGTACTTGAGTGTGAGGGTACAAGTTTGGGGGCTAATATATCTTCCTTAACAGATTTTTAATTTTTTTCAAATATTTTTTAAAATTTATTTTGAGATAGAGAAAGAGAGCATGAGTGAGGGGAGGGCAGAGAGAGAGAGGGAGAGAGAGAGAATCCTAAGCAGGCTCTGTGTGGTCAGCACAGAGTGCGATGGGGGGCTTGAACTCACGAACCATGAGATCATGACCCAAGCTGACGTCAGATGCCTAACCGACTGAGCCACCCGGGTGCCCCAATAGATTTTAATTTTTGAGAGCAGTTTTCAGTTCAAAGCGAAATTAAGAAGAAGTAACGAATGGGGCGCCTGGGTGGCTCAGTCGGTTGAGCGTCCGACTTCAGCTCAGGTCACGATCTCACGGTTCGTGAGTTTGAGCCCCGTGTCAGACTCTGGGCTGATGGCTCAGTGCCTGGAGCCTGCTTCCGATTCTGTGTCTCCCTCTCTCTCTGCCCCTCCCCCATTCATGCTCTGTCTCTCTCTGTCTCAAAAATAAATAAACATTAAAAAAAAATTAAAAAAAAAAAAAAAGAAGTAACAAAGATTTCCCACAACCTCCCTGCCCCCACCTCCCACAAACTTCTCCTGCTATCAGCATTCTCCACCAGAGTGGTACATGTTACAGTACGTGAATGTACGTGGACACATCATTATCACCCAAAGTCCATAGTTGACATTGAGAGTCTTCCTTGGTGTTATACAATCTGTGGGTTTGGACAAAAACATAATGACATATATTTTCCATCAGTATGGCTCATACAGAGTAGTTTCACCACCCTAAAAAATCCTCTGTGCTCTGCCTATTCATCCCTCCTTCCTCCACAAGAGTATAAGCTTTTATTCTTATGTTAATATTGAAGGTGTGGTGAATGTAAAAGAGGTCTTAGGTCAATGAAACAGGGTTTGATGAAGTTAATTTTTTTAAGTTTATTTATTTATTTTGAGAGAGAGAGAGAGCATAGGGGAGGGGCAGAGAGAGAGAAGGAGAGAGAGAACCCCAAGCAGGCTCCATGCTGTTAGTGCGAGCCTAACGTGAGGCTTGATCTCATGAACCGTGAGATCATGACCTGAGCCGAAATCAGGAGTCGGACACTTAACCGACTGAGCCATCCAGGCCCCCCTCTACATTTTAATTTAATCGGTGCTGCTGAATTCCTCAGTCGATTCTTCAAATGTCTAGAATGGATAGGTCAGCAGCATACTATACCATTGCAGTCATTCTCAATGCCCCTGGAGATCTGAAAGCATGTTTGGGCAGGTGTTCCTAAAATATGTTATTTGGGTCCCGTCTCTCCTAAACCTGCTTGAGTAACCAGCGCACAAATCTTTCACTTAATTCACTTAACACGTATCTGTTGAGTGTCTATTATGTGCCGGTGCTGTTCTAACCTCAGAGGTTAAAAGAGGTTGAGAAGCAACGTTCCTTCTAGTCAGGAGTTGGGTATTCTTGCTGCTGTGAGCTTAGAATATTCCAGACAGTGCCTCAACCGTGACAGGGACTCAACACGTGTATGTTCATGCTCGTCTGGCTTTGGACCAGATAACCTTTCTTGGTTTGCTAATTGAAACAAATAGTTTTCAACTATTTCAACTATTTCAAATATATTTTCAAACAAGAGCCCAATTTTTACCTTTCTTATTTTTTTGTAAGTTTATTTATTTTCAGACAGAGACAGCACAAGCAGGGGAGGGCCAGTGAGAGAGGGAGAGAATCCCAAACAGGCTCTGTGCTGACAGCACAGAGCCTGAGGGAGGACCCGAGACCACGAAGCCATGAGATCACGACCTGAGCCGAAACCAAGAGTCAGATGCTTAACGAACTGAGCCACCCGGGCGCCCCCAGATTTTTACCTTTCTAACAATATACTATCTCCAATTTGGTCCATAATTACAGAAACTCAGAAACTCAAAATTGTATCATGTTTATACAAAAGAAATGAAAATATGTCCACACATACACACACAAACCTAACAACACCTTTGTATCAGATTGTTCATTGCAACTTTATTCATAATAGCCAAAAAGTAGGAACATCCCAGCTGCCCATCAACAGGAGAATGGATAAACAAGTCATGGCGTATTCATGCACTGGATTCCTACTCAGTAATAACAATGGGCAACTGACACTTGCAATAGCATGGATGAATCTCAAAAACATTCAGAGTGGGGGCGCCTGGGTGGCGCAGTCGGTTAAGCGTCCGACTTCAGCCAGGTCACGATCTCGCGGTCCGTGGGTTCGAGCCCCGCGTCGGGCTCTGGGCTGATGGCTCAGAGCCTGGAGCCTGTTTCCGATTCTGTGTCTCCCTCTCTCTCTGCCCCTCACCCGTTCATGCTCTGTCTCTCTCTGTCCCAAAAATAAATAAACGTTGAAAAAAAAAATTAAAAAAACAAAAAACAAAAAACATTCAGAGTGAAAGAAGCCTGATTCAAGACACTTGCTCTGAATCATCACACAATTCCATTTATATGAAGCTCTAGAATAGGCACAACTAAGCCCCGGGGGGGAAAAGGTAAGGCTCCAGGTGGGGGTAAGGACGGGGTGAAAGGGTCATTGCCGAAGGCACCTCCGGGGTGATGACGATTCTCTAAATCGTCACGGAGGTTGGTTTTCACAGGTGTAGCTCATCAAACCGTACACTCCAGATTTGTAAATTTCATCAGATGCAAATTTTACCTCAAAAGGAAACAAATAGAACCGCAAACAAATATTGAGCTCTGACCATTAACGTGCATGCTGAAGTATTGGGGGGAGGGGGGTGTACTGATGTCTGCAGCTTTCTCTGAAATAAATGAAAAAAAGTAGGACGAATTGATGGGTGGACGGAAGAGTGGGAAGAGAACAGAATGGACAGAGTGAAGCAAATTTAGTGAAAACATAAATTGTAGGATCTGGGGGGTGGGGGGGTTTCAGTGTTCTCTATAAGATTTTTCAGCTCTTTGTCTATATTTGAAACTCTCATGATAAAATGTTGGGACAAAAACTGTGCCACAAACTGGAGAAACTTGACTGATGGTTCGCCGGAAGGCTGAAATGCAGCCAAGTAACGCCGAGTTCAAATTCTAGCCATGCTGCCTTCTGACCGGTCACTCAGTATGTGTTTTCGGCAGTCTTCTCAGTATAATGTGGAGAAGATTCTTTTCTTTTTGTAAGGTTTTGTGAGAATCGAATTTAGGTAATATACTAAAAGAATGTGAAAGACAAGGCAGGTGAACAACGAACAGGAGCTTTTCTATCGTTATGGGCGACTATAACGTACAGACTTCACAAAAGACAGCCCTCAGGCACCTGGCTGGAGCTTGAGATTCTTGATCTTAGGGTTGTGAATTCAAGCCCCCCAGGGGGTGTAGAGATTACTTTAAAAAATAAAATAAAACCGGGGCGTCTGAGTGGCTCAGTCGGTTGAGTGTCCAACTTCGGCTCAGGTCATGATCTCACAGTTTATGGGTTCAGGCCCCGCGTCGGGCTCTGTGCTGACAGCTCAGAGTCTGGGGCCTGCTTGGGATTCTGTGTCTCATTCTCTCTCTGCCCCTCCCCCACGTGTGCTCTGTCTCTCTCTGTCTCTCAAAAAGAAATTAAAATGTAAATTAAATAAATTAATTAATCAATCAATCAATAAAACTTAAGGAAAAAAAAAAAAAAGATAGCCCTCAAGGTAGACTAGAAAAACCTAAGGAGGCTTCCTGGAAGAGGGGTGATTTTAAAAGAGTAGAATTCAGGCAGAGCAAATCTAGGGCATTCCTGAGAAAAGGCAGAGAAACAAGAATGAGCATGTTCGGCAAGATCCGTGAGGAGAGCAGTCCTGTGTTTTGTTTTTTCGAGATAAGTTAAAATATCTGCCTAGGTGAATCTCCAGACAAGGGAAGACTTGTTGAAAAATCTAACATGGCCCGACGACGCCTTTTAGGGGCAGGATCTTTAAATACCAAAATGAAGACCATTTTCAGCTCTGTTGTTTCAGAGCAGAGTTTTACCGTCTCCTGCTTTGCAGCTTTCTTGAAACAAGATTCCATTCTCTGTATCCTCCGCCCGCCCAAAGATGCCCTGATAAACCATACCTGGAAGAAGCCACAGCTTTCAGTGAGTCCTCTCTTTACTGGGCCCCAGACGCCCCCAGGCCAATCTCACCCCGAAAGTGCAGACTAAAAAAATTCAAGAGGAACTGGAGCACTGAGAGGTGGTGCCATTCAAACGCCCCGGAATCCGAGCACCCCGCCTCCACCGCACCCTCCAAGGCACAAATCATGGCGATTCCCGGCATGACTATTGCTATGGCCTCCTGCGTGTGTCTCTCTCTTCCACTCTTGTCCTGCGGAGTAGGCAGAACAATGGCCCCCAAAGTGTCCACGCCTGAATCTTCAGAACCTGTGGACGTGTTACTTGGCAAAAAATGGATCTGGCAGATGGGATTCAGTTAAGGACTTTGAAGTGGAGAGAGTATCCTGGAACAGCCAGGTGGGCCCAATGTCCTTATAAGAGGGAGGTGGGTGGGCGTCCAAGGCAGAGAAAGAGGTGTGGGGACAGAAACATAGGACAGGTGACGCAGTTGTTGAAGGGGGTGGTGCACAAACCCAGGAATGCAGATGGCCTCTCCAAGGTGCAAAAGGCAAGGAGATGGAGTGTTTCCTAGAGCCTCCAGAAAGAACACAAAAGGAAGGCTAGACATTGACTTCAGCCCAATGAGTTCATCTTGGACTTCTGACCTCCAGAATAATGGCCCCCAAATGAAGATAATAAAACTGTGCTGTCCTAAGCCCCCAGCGTTGTGGTAATTTATTCCAGCAGCTAGAGTTAGCTTTTAAAAAGGTAAACCAGAGCACACTGATGCCCTGTTGAAAATCTCCAGTGCCTTCCCATCAAATCCAGGATAAAATCCAAACTCTGTTTATAATCTGGTTCCCACCTATGTCTTCCTCCTTGGTCCCTACTTCTCCCCATAGCCTTGATTACTCTGCCTCCCTTCCTTGACTAAACTCAACTTATTTCTACCACAGGGCCTTTGCACTTGTCATTTCCTCTGATCAGAACGCTCTTCCCAAAGGCTTTTGCGTAACTGGTTCCTTTTTCTCTTTATGTCTGAAATGACATTGCTCCAAAGCAACATTCCCTAAACACCCTGTCCGAAACAACACTGCTCCATTTTCTAGCTTCTTATCCTTCTTTAGTTTTCTTTGTAACATGACTTTCTGAAATTATATCATGTACATATTGTGTCTCTTGCTTGCCTCCACAGTAGAATGGAACCTCCAAGGGAGCATGGAATTTGCCTGTTCACACTTTAGTATTTCTAGCACGTTCAGCCAGGCACATGGGCCGTCCTAGTACATACATGTTGAGTGAATGAGTAAACAGACTCTCCCTTCCTGGTCCTACAGCGTTGTCTTACCAGTGACCCTCTCACTGATACATCAGTTTGCGTGCAACACGAGGCAAGAGTTGGTCAAGCATTTTGGATTGCTGATTATTTTATTTCCCGTGCTTCCTAGCAGAGCTGGGGAAAAAAATCAGCGAAAAGTCCCGCCAGTCATGAACTAAGTGAAAAAGGACCTCAATTCAAAAGTATCTCCCCCGCAGTACACAGCTGGAGATCTTTTTCTTTTTTCACGATCTTTGGAGAGTCAAATGCCTCCCCTCACTCTCAACCATGTCAAGCCCTTTTCCCTCCTTTAGATCAATCTAAATGGAGGCCGTGGTTTTTTGTGCAAGAGGCTTTTTCTGGGGGGTGGGGGGGAATTCAGGCAAGGGTGGAAGAGAGAGGGTGAGCGCAGGACTGTGAGAGATCAGAACGGACTCTTGTCAAGTGGTCCTGCTCCCCTTGAATGCTCCCCAACTTGTCATCTACAACATGTTTACGGACACTTGAAGACATCGTTCTACACCTTTCATCCAAAAGGAACAGTGACAGAGCTGAGGGTTGATTGTCCAAATGCAAAGGCGGTTTAATTACAAACCATTTTAAAGGACACCGATCCTCTCACCTGCCAAGGCATGGGTTATCAAGAGTTGCCTGCGAGATCTTTTCCAGAAACCTCCTCAGTGTATCAGTGATGAGTGCTACATCACCAGCAACGCAGTCTCCTGTTCTGAGCCGGGTGTCCCGGTCTCCTCAACCTCACGACTCTGATTCTTGGCATTGTAGGGTGGGGTAGGGCTGGAGGGTGAAAATACCCCAGAGAAGGCCCAAAGCTCCAGTTTAGGTCAGGACCTCCAGATTCCATGAGCAATGTGTCCAATTTGCCCTCAAACGGAAACCCCGGTCTCTTGACCATTTAAAAAAAAAAAATGTTTATTTATCTATTTAGAGAGAGACAGAGGGACAGAGAGAGACAGAGGGAGAGTAGGGGAAGGGATGAACAGAGAAAGAAGTAAAGAGTCTCAAGCAGGCTCTGTACTTACAACATAGAGCCCATCTCGGGGCTCAAAGTCACAAACTATGAGATCATGACCTGAACCGAGATCAAGAGTCGGACGCTTAACTGACTGAGCCACCCAGGTGGCCCATCTTGACCTTTTTTTTTGAGAATCTTTAGCCCAGCTCTAAACTGAAAAATCCTGGCCTGGATTTCTTTTTCTCTCTTTGGTTTCAAATTTATTTTACAAGATTATTATATACTTACTTAACACATTCCGATCAAAAGACATGAAAAACTTAAATTCCCTCTCTAACCGTTGGATCTCACTCCCTTGGGAGGGCCACGGCTAACACTTTCCAAGTGCCCTTATCGCATGCTCACCAAATACATCAGGGCAATGCAACTATGTTTTGTGTGGCGTTCTGCAACTGGCATTTATTCCTCACCCTCGTATTCTGGACCGTCTTCCATGTCAACCCATACAAGTCTATTGTCTTTTTAGCTAAGTGCTATTTGCTGTTCTGTGATAAGGATCAAAGATGATGTACTATAATCTACCATAGGACATGTAGACGCTGTCACAAATTATAATACATGGAATGTCCTTGTACATAGATGCTTCTGCAATTGTAATTTTCTTATGAGTAGATTCTTACAAAATAAATTATTAGGTCAAAGGAGGTATTTAAAAAAATGTGTTTAATGTTTATTTATTTTTGAGAGAGAGACAGAGACAGTGTGAGCAGGGGAGGGGCAGAGAGGGAGGGAGACACAGAATCTGAAACAGGCTCCAGGCTCTGGGCTGTCAGCACAGAGCCCGACGTGGGGCTCGAACTCATGAGCAGTGAGATCATGACCTGAGCCGAAGTTGGACGCTCAACCGACTAAGCCACCCAGGTGCCACCCCCTCCCCCAAATTTTTCTAATGTTAAGGTCAAAGGAAGTATTGATCAGGGTTCTCCAGGGAAAAAAAGAATAGGATGTGTGTTTTATATATATTTTTGTTTGTTTGTTTGTTTGTTTGTTTGTTTTAAGAAATTGACTCACATGATTTATGGAGGCTGATAAGTCCAAAACCTGTTCAAGTCTGAAAGCCATCTGCTGCAGAATTCCCTCTTGCTCAGGAAAGGTCAGTCTTTTTGTTGTATCCAGGTCTTCAACTGATTGGATGAGGCCCACCCACATTATGGAGGACAAGCTGTTTTACTCCAAGACTATACATTTAAATGTTCCTCTTATCCCAAACACATTCACAGAAACATCTAGAATAACGTTTGACGATATATCTGATCATCAAGGACCAGCAACATTAGTATACAAAATTAAGCATCACAAAGGATATGTTCGTTTAAGTTTTTGATAAGTACTACCAAATTGCCCTCTAAAAAGGTCATTTCCTTTTTTTTTTTTTAAGACTTTATTTTTAAGTAATCTCTACACCCCATGTGGAGCCTGAACTGATAACCCTGAGATCAAGAGTTGCATGCTTGACTGACTGAACCAGCCAGGCGCCCCTAGAAAAGTCATTTCCAATTTACATATCCAGTAAATGTATGGGCATATTTGTATTGTGCCCATGTATTGGCATACATATTCCATATTTACATTCCATATTCCAATTTACATACCCAGTAAATGTATGGGCATGCTCTTTAACTCACATCCTTACCAACAGGAAATATTATCATTCCTTTAAATTTTTACCAATCCAATAGGCAGAAATGATATCTCTGTTGTTTTTATTTGCACTTCTAATGCACTTAGACCTATTTTTTTTTTTAACATTGTTTTTTGAGACACAGAGAGAGACAGAGTGCGAGCAGGGAAGGAGCAGAGAGAGAGAGGGAGACACAGAATCCAAAGCAGGCTCCAGGCTCTGAGCTGTCAGCAGAGTCGGACGCGGGGCTTGAACTCACTCAGGAAAGGCGAGACCGTGACCTGAGCCGAAGTCGGACGCTTAACCAACTGAGCCACCCGGGTGCCCCTGGAACTATTTTTAAGAATATAACAAATGTTGGTAAAAGTGTGGCGAAATTGGAACCCCAGTGCATTGCTGCTGGTGATGTAAAATGGTGCCGCCATGACCATTCCTCAAAAAAGTGGAAACGGCATGACCATTCCTCAAAAAAGTAAGCATAAAATGATCCTTATGACCCACCAATTCCACTGTTGGGTATATGCCTAAAAGAATTGAAAGCAGGGACATAAACAGATGTTTTCATACTCGTGTTCAAAGCCGCGCTGTTCACAAAACAGACCAAAGACGGGAGCAACCCAAGGGTCCATCTATACCCGCAATGGAATATTACTCAGCCTTAAAAAAGGAAGGCAACTCTGACACGCCCTACGACCTGGATGAAGTCTGGAGACAGGCTAAGCACAGTCAACCAATCACAAAAGGACAGATACCGTCTGAGTCCACTTAGATGACGTCTCTAGAGGAGTCTGGTCCATAAAGATGACGGGTGGGACCGTGGGCGTCAGGGGCCGAGCAGAGAGCAGAATGCAGGGGGTGTCAGTGTATAATGGGGACGGAGTTACAGTTTAGGAAGATGAATACGTTCTGGAGACGGATGGTGGGGGTGGTTGCACAACATTGGGAATGTACTGAGCTCCACTGACCTGGACACTTAAAACGGTTGAAATGATCAATTTTATGTGTATTTTACCACACACACACAAAACTGTTTTCAAAATTTGTATTTTTTCTGAATTGTCTCTTCATACTATTTCCTCCTATTTCTTTTTTTTAATGTTTATTTATTTTGAGAGAGAGAGAGAGAGAATCCCAGGTTCGATTTGGGGCTCAAATCCACGAACTGTGAGACCATGACCTGAGCCAAAAATCAAGAGTCAGACACTTAACTGAGCCACTCAGGTGTCCCCAAATATCTTATTTTTAATAATCTCTACACCCCACATGGGGCTCAAACTCCCAACCCCAAGATCAAGAGTTGCACGCTCTGCCGACTGAGCCAGCCAGGGGCCCCTCTGGTGGTCTTTAAAATCAGCTTTCCAATTCCTAATGAAAATCCCGCTCGCATCCTGATCGGAATTGCATAACTTTTTTTAGGTAAAAAGAACCGACCCCTTTACATACTGACTCTTGTCAGGAAGATTGTTTTTTCATTTATTCAGACCTTTTATGTCCTCCAGTCCAGTCTTACATTTTCCTTCTCGGAGAAAAATGCTAATTTTTTTAAATGTTTATTTATTTTTGAGAGAGAGACACAGAGACAGGGACAGAGTGTGCATGGGGGAGGGGCAGAGAGAGAGGGAGACTCAGAATCCGAAGCAGGCTCCAGGCTCCAATCTCTGAGCACAGAGCCGGAGGCGGGGCTGGAACTCACAAACCGTGAGATCATGACCTGAGCCGAAATCGGATGCTTAACCAACTGAGCCACCCAAATGCCCCAGAAAAATGCTAATTTTTGAGGCTGACCAAGACCCATTTTGAGTCCCAGAAATTCGGAAGGCCGTGCTGTCTTGCCAAATACCCAGGATCCATTTATCCTGATTTCTGGGAAACCACTTTATTCGTATGAGCTCAATTAAATTAGTTTAACGTTTAGTTTCCTTTGGTTTCAAAGATCAATGAGATAAGTAGAGTGAAGCAAAAAGTGAGACATTATGCGACAACAGTTCAGACTCCTTCCCATATATATAAATATATATTTATATATTTTTGTATATTTTTATTTATATTATATATATTTCATATTTTATATATATATAGTATATATAGTATATATATTTACATATACTATATATTTTATATATAGTGTATATATATATACATATATATATATATATATTTTTTTTTTTTTTTTTGCAAAACCCCAAATCAGCACTGGTTGAAGCGATCCTCCTGCACATTTGAATACGCAGACACATCCTTACACAGACACATCCAAGCATGCAAGCCTCTTAACGTTTCCTCTGAGTCATGCGTAACAAATTAGCGTATTTAAATTTTTTCGTAAATAACTTGAATTTACCATCAGCCTTTATGCATTGTTCAACTCGTATTTTCCGTGGGCAACATCAAGGGCTTTCAAAAAAAATTGTTTTTTCAACGTTTATTTATTTTTGGGACAGAGAGACAGAGCATGAACGGGGGAGGGGCAGAGAGAGAGGGAGACACAGAATCGGAAACAGGCTCCAGGCTCTGAGCCATCAGCCCAGAGCCCGATGCGGGGCTCGAACTCACGGACCGCGAGATCGTGACCTGGCTGAAGTCGGACGCTTAACCGACTGCGCCACCCAGGTGCCCCAACATTAAGGGCTTTCAGAGGCAAAATTTAATATTAACACAATTGGGTTATGAATTAAGCCTGTACTGCAGAGGTAGTAGTCCTGGCGGTTCGGGGGGTGAGGAAAGTCTGGTGGAGGTAATGCTGTGTCCTACTAAGGTAACACAGCCGGACGGTATGAGGAGTTCGCAAGTTTCATGCTCAACTTGAAGTCAGTTGGGGCACCTGGGTGGCTCAGTCGGCTGGGTGTCCAACTTCGGCTCAGGTCATGATCTAGCAGTCTGTGAGTTCGAACCCTGCATCGGGCTCTGTGCTGACAGCTCGGAGCCTGGATTCTGCTTCCGAGTCTGTGTCTCCCTCTCTCTCTGACCCTCCCCTGTTCATGCTCTGTCTCTGTCTCAAAATTAAACATTAAAAAATTTTTTAAAAAGTCAGTTAAATCCGAGGGTTTTTTTTTGTTTGTTTTTAATCCCATCTGGTAATTTCTTTTATGTTTTTATTATTTATTTTTGAGAGAGAGAGAATGCAAGTGGGGAAGGGACAGAGACAGAGGGGGACAGAGGATCCAAAGCAGGCTCCGTGCTGAGAACAGAGAGCCTGATGCGGGACTCGAACCCCTGAACCGTGAGATCATGACCTGGGCCGAAGTCGGACGCCTAACCGAATGAGCCACCCAGGCGCCCCAAATCGGAGGTATTTTCTAAGGTTTTACTCAGCAATCTATATTGTTGGAAAAGGGGGAAAGTGCACCAGGAATTTAGTTACCCTAAGCTGGGACAATCACTGAAAGGAAGAGCATCGGACATGTATTGGACACTGTGCACTAGGCGTTGCTTTAGCCCCTCAGGACCCTCTGAGAAGGGCATGATTGGCTCTCCAGTTAAGTCCCTACTCCCTTTCACCCCTTCCGTTGTGGGGCCACATTCCTCCACAGGAAGAACACAGGAAGGTGGGAACAGCGGCCACTGCGACCGTCCCTAACGCAGGTCTGTATTCGCACCGCATAGGGAGTATCTGTTTCCTCCCTATGCTGTTTCCCTTCTCCCCAGTGCCCATCATTAATCACATCATTTTACATTTCCGTGCCCTCAGGAAACTTCAAAACACCCACTTGCTTTTTAAAATCAATCTGGAATCAGCATTTGGAAGGGAATACTTTGATTCGCAAGACAGAACTAGCCACACTGGATTAAAAAATAGCTTCTTGTTCAAGTGAATCTGCATCCAACCTTGACAAAATGTGTAAAACTTCAAAAATAAATGAACTATTTCTTTTGAACAATTTTTAAAGTATTTATTTTTGAGAGAGAGAGAGAGAGCAAGCAGGGGAGGGAGAGAGAGAGAGGGGGAGACAGAGCATCAAAGCAGGCTCCAGGCTCCGAGCTGTCAGCACAGAGCCTGACTCAGGGCTCAAACTCACCAGCTGAGCCGTGAGATCATGACCTGAGCAGAGGTGGGACCCTTAACTGAGCCACCAGGCACCCCATTACCTGTGTGTGTGTGTGTGTGTGTGTTTTTAACGTGGCTGCTAGAAAATTAGAAGGGACAGCTTTCCCCCACATTTCCACTGGATTTCCCTTTAAGTCTTTTTTTTTTTTTTTTTTTTTTAAGAGAGAGAGAGAGAGAGAGACACAGTGTGAGCGGAGGGGCAGAGAGGGAGACACAGAATCTGAAGCAGACTCCAGGCTCTGAGCTGTCAGTACAGAGCCCGATGCGGGGCTCAAACTCAGGAACCATGAGATCATGCCCTGAGCCCAAGTCAGACACTCAACTGACTCAGCCACCCAGGGCCCCTGAACAATTTTTATTAGAAATGTCATTATATGCTTTCTGTGCATCTTGTTTTCCTGTTTATAGATAGTATTTACAAGATTGGCAGTGGTTTGATGGCTACTGGACACGGTTAACTGGTGTGTAGGGTTCAGTATACTGTACTGATTTCGAGCACAGGCAAAGTTATCACTAAGGGAAAAAGACTCCACTTGTAACGACCAAATTATGGCATAGTCACACGAACTATTAAGCAAGTGCTAAAACATTTTACAAATAAATTCTAACCTATCTAAAATAATTACTTTTGGCTGCTGGGATTAAATGATTTTACTTTACTTTCAAGGTAACTTTTTTTTTTTTTTTTAATTTTTTTTTCAACGTTTTTTATTTATTTTTGGGACAGAGAGAGACAGAGCATGAACGGGGGAGGGGCAGAGAGAGAGGGAGACACAGAATCGGAAACAGGCTCCAGGCTCTGAGCCATCAGCCCAGAGCCTGACGCGGGGCTCGAACTCACGGACCGCGAGATCGTGACCTGGCTGAAGTCGGACGCTTAACCGACTGCGCCACCCAGGCACCCCAAGGTAACTTTTTTTTTTAATATCCCAACTTTTCATGATGTAAAACCCAGCTACTTTCCATCATCTATTTGATTCATCATCTACCTAAGCCTAATGTTTTAAAACTTCCAACCGTCTTAAAATTAAATATTTTTGCTGCAAACACATGTAACACCATTGCCAGGCAGATGTACCTTTAGGATCTGTAAGGATCAAGAGAAATTATCCATATTTTGGTTTCACAATGCTTATTTAATGGGAAAAAAACATCTAAATGTCTGACAAATTATATTCTAGAAATAAAATCCTATGCAGTGCTTACAAATGCTATGCAAGTATATTTATTAACATAGGGACAAGTTCACAGTATAAGAAAGATTACAGAATAGGATGTATAATGACATCATTTAAATCTGAGAAAAATGCATTTTAAAATACTGGTTTAGAGGGGAGCCTGGGTGGCTCAGTCAGTTAAGCGTCTGACTGGCTCAGGTCACCATCTCCAGGTCTGTGGGATCAAGCCCTGCGTCAGGGTCTATGCTGACAGCTCAGAGCCTGGATCCTGCATCTCCCTCGCTCTCTGCCCGTCCCCCACTCATGTTCTCTCTCTCAAAAATAAACATTAAAAAAACCATTAGGGGTGCCTGGGTGGCTCAGTCGGTTAAGCAGCCGACTTCAGCTCCGGTCATGATCTCACGGTTCTTGAGTTCGAGCCCCATTTGCTACTATTAGCACAGAGCCTGCTTGGGATTCTCTCTCCTCTCTCTGCCCCTCCCCTCCTCGAGCGCTCTCTCAAAACTAAGTAACACATAAGAAATAAAATAGATGCCTAGTAAATGAATTATGGGTGCTTTTGGCTTTTGTCTGCATTTGAGTTTTCCCCCAGTCTGACTCACCTGTGTACTTCAATTACACACATATATACATACCTTCCTCCGTGTACCAGCCTACTCTCCCTAATTTTTGTCCCCATGCCCACATTTTTGCACACTCTCCCCTGACGGTGCTACAACAGACCATCTTTTCTCTGGGGCCTCCGTGATTGGCAGGTCGTCATGCGAGGCACCAAGTTCTAGGAGTCAGTCTTCTGGTTAACCCACATTTGAAAGGTCAAACTGAACCTCTGACAAGCCTCTGACAAGCCAGTTCTTACTGGTTTTGCTAGTTAACAAATTGAAACCAGATTTGTTTGCATTATTAAAAGGCTATCTTCCCTGTCCTTTCAGGATGTCTGAATTGACATCCATTCAAGCATTCTTATCTTTCAGTTCTTTTTGCTCACAACTACTTGTTTAGAGGAAGAGATAACTTTTTGTAGGTACCGATTCTAGAAAATATGCCTTGGGTGCCTGCCTCAGTTGGCAGAGGATGTAACTCTTGGTCGTGAGTTCAAGCATCATGTCGGGCTACACAGAGAACTTAAAAATTTAAGAAGATGCCTCAAAGTAGCTTGCTTTTTCATAAAATAAGGTGGGGGTTCATTTGTTCAGAAAAGGATGCTCAAGGCAGGTAGGATCTAGTACTCCCAATCTTTCTACAAGATAATCTTAGATAAATCTTCCTGAAAGAAGTAAAAACAAAACTCTCTTATACTAGTAAATCTCTTTATTAGCAGGGAGTCCCGAACCGAGGAAACCTGTGACTGTAAATAATGATCAGTTCCTAGGGGTGGTGAGCGTTAGGTCGTACAAGATGGGTCGTAGGGTTAAAATTCTAGTTTTCTTCCCATTGGTTTTTAGAGATGTTTATTTTTGAGAGGAAGACTGGGAGCAGGGGAGGGGCAGAGAGGGAGGGAGACACAGAATCTGAAGCAGGCTCCAGGTTCTGAGCTGTGAGCACAGAGCCTGATGTGGGGCTCGAACTCACAAGTGGGGAGATTGTGACCTGAAGGCAGATGTTTTTTAAAAAAAATTTTTTTAACGTTTATTTATTTTTGAGACAGAGACAGAGCATGAACGGGGAAGGAGCAGAGAGAGAGGGAGATACAGAATCGGAAGCAGGCTCCAGGCTCTGAGCCATCAGCCCAGAGCCCGATGCAGGGCTCGAACTCACGGACCACGAGATCGTGACCTGAGCTGAAGAAGTCGGACGCTCAACCGACTGAGCCACCCAAGCGCCCCTGAAGGCAGATGTTTAACCCACAGAGCCACCCAGGCAGGTGCCTGGAGACCACTTTTAACTGCTATGAATAGACAGGTGCTAGTGAAATTCTGGTACAATAAAATTCTATCAAGTATCCCTGCACAGGGAGAATGTTTTCAGTTCAGTGCTTAAATTTACATACCCAAACCCTGTGCTATCTATACTTAGAAACTACAGGCAACTCTGTTTATCCTGCCTCCAGGCCCTCCGTGGAGTAAGGACCACGGAGAACTGGGGAACATGGCTCCCAGGCCCTGCCCCCTCCCCAGGGGTTACTACAGCCCTTCTGTGGGCGCCCCTTCATCCCAGGTCAACATCCTCTTTCCACTGACGTTCCGTAGTTCCGACGAAAGGGCCGCACTTCCCCACTCCCTATGAAATTGCTCAAAATAGCCACTCCCGTGGGACAGTCTTAGCAGAGGTGTGAGCCCTTGGGGACTCCTGTTTCCAGCGCATTCTTGCCCCCCAGTATTCACTCCAGGGCAAAATAACATGTCAAGTGTTGAGAGGTTTAAACTGTTTCCAGGTCTCCCCTTGTTCAGTGGTAACCCTGGCCTGGTGCTCTCTCTGGCCGTGTTTGCATTTGCCGATTCGGCGCAGGTCTCCAATACTACCTCTTGAAGACCATTTACACGGCAGAGCAGAAATACGATATATATGAGAGCAAATCTCAGAATTATATGCAAACACAAACCACAGTAGATGCAGTTCTAGCTTACTCAGTACTTACAAGCTCACTTCATATGAAGAACAAAGAGTTACGTTTAGTTTGCTTCAGAGGACGCTGGACCATTTGCTCACTATTAAATCAATTTAGGCCAAAGTATCTTCAAAGAACACTGTACATGTTCAAGTATTACAAAAAAAATTAAATACTCCACTTTCAAATTTTAAGAAAACTCTGCAAGAACAAATGTGGAAATTCTTGTAATAAAATATAAGCCAGAACTTAATTTATGTGCTTCAAGAAATTCTTTCATAATTGAGTTTTTATTTGTTGTTCTGAGGATCAGTACAGACAATTCAATTTGTACATAATTCTTAATGTACGTACCGAAAACCTAAAAAAACCATGTAGCTGTGGTTCTTTTCTCAAAGTTATTCCAATGACCTTCAAGCTTAAAATTTGGAGGCAAGTTTCCCTTAACAGTATATCAAGTACCGGTATCTTCAAATGTTGATATGCTGTTACACTGTTAAGTCCCATTAATTCACAATTTAATGTCATATACGCTACATACTCAAATTTTCAATCTCGCACAGCACATTAACAAAGTTACTAGGAAACTGGACTACCACGACCAAGATGTTACAGAATGCACAAAATTCTGACAGGGAGAGCCAAGATCAAGGAGTGGTTTTCTTTAGGAAACAATTCTACCAAAAACAACATGGGAATAGAAGTAATTTAAAATGTTCAAGACATATTAAATGCACGACTGACTCCAAATTGCCATTTAGTATGCTTGGTATTATAGGATATAAAAACTACCCCATCTATGGAATGTTAAGCTGACACCCAAGACGATCAAAGCCTCCCATATTCAATATCCCACTATTTTCTGGTTGTACCAAAAAATAAACAACCAGCAAATGATTTCACCTCTTAAAAAAAAGCATTTACACTTAAAAAATGGGATGAGGTGGGATTCCCTCCTTCTTAAAAATGTTTCTAGAGCTACTAAAAAACTTGCATTTACAAAATAGTTGATAAAAATATTCCTCTGGATTGTACAAGAAGGGAGACAGGGACCACTGGTAAGACATGGGATATGATACTAATCAGACTTGGCTTCTTTCTCTCCTGCTTCATCAGAGGCTGGACTCTGCAAATCAAAGAAAAATAATGATCAAATATTTGATTTCTGGGTCACTGTTACGATCTCCAAGATCTTTAAAATGTAATGCAATGTAAGTTTTACTTCTATGTAATTACAGGTGACCCTCGTTATGTATAGATTCTGTATTTGTAAATTTGCCTCTTCACTAAAATTTGCAACCACAAAATCAATACTCATGGCACTTCAATAGACTTAAAACTTTCTCTGCAATGCCAAACATGCACATTGCCAACTGGGATGGTTGCTTCAGTTCTAAACAGGTGCCTTTTTTGCAGTTTATTTAAAGTGCCATACATTTCACATTTCTTTTTCTGTGCTTCTTGATGTTGACTGGACTAATGAGATACCATCTACTACGGCTAAATGCAAGAAGGTTGGGATGTGCCTTAGGGAGAAAATACGTATGCTGGATGGCATCACTTAGGACTGAGTTCCAGTACTGTTTCTGTTGGCCCAGTTCAAAGCTGATGCATCAACAACACGTAGTCAACAGAAACACATAGATTATGCATCAACTGTTTGATGGAAACGTGATCAGAGTGCAGCTAAGAATCTAACGTCGTATTTCCTCCATGTGCAATTTTTCAGTATTCACACAACCTTCTAGAATACAACCACCATGAATATTAAGAATCAAGTGTAGTGTGATAACATGTACCGGATGGTCAAATTCTTCCCTAACAGCTAGATTAGTAATCTCATCATAACATCACCGGATATTTGATGTGTGGTCAGAACTACAAATTAAAAGTAAATTGTGGCAACAGATTTCACAAGTTAGAAACAAGTGGTTTGTTGTTTTAAGATTTGATCTATAAATGTTTTTAAAATACCATACACTATCTTTCCAGGTTTAACCATTAACATTAAAAAAAATGCTTGGCTTAAGAAAAACTATTTATTGAAACCTGTAGCCTATTTGTTTAAGAAAAGGCCTCTTCTCGTGGCTTAAAAACGTAACGATTAGGGACACCAAGTCTTTTTATTTGCTTGATCTAAGTTATCATTTAATCCTAAAACAAGTAGCCACTTTTAAGAAAAATGGACTTATCTGAAATGAAAGTGGGAAAAATGTCCCAAATGAGGAATGGATTCAAAACATTTTTGAAGCAATATCCAAAATAAAAACATGATTTTTAACAGTTCTATAGATGGCAATTTCAAAAATAAGGGCCTAGGTTATTTGTTTAAACAATATCCCAAAACATGAAAGAAAAATGAGTGTTACACCATTTGGTATATTAAACCTTTTAAAAATTAACTCACGTCAGTAGTTATAACGAATCCTGCGTACAACGTACGCTGTACTTGTGTGAACTTGTTACTGGTGAAATTCTGAGCATATTAAAAGTTCTTATTCACTCCTTTAAAAAAAAAAGCCATCTACCTACTGATTTTAAATATCTAATTAATAAAAGCCATCTGTCTATTCATTTGATGTTACCGTACAAACCTTTGTTAACATTGTAAGAAAAAGACAATAATAAAGACGGTCTTATCTGCTACATAAAAATATACAACAGATTATCTATGGTTCAGAGTCAAATCAACACACAGCACTTCTGACCTCCTCATTTTTAGTTTCTCCGTTTTCTGCAGGTAAGTCTTCTTTTGTTTCTTGGTTAGCCACTTCAGCCTGTTTTCCCTTTGCTCCCCTTTTCCCCTTTGTTTGCACTTTTTTGTCTGAAGATTTCTCCTAGGATACAGTAAGAGTATATTTTAAGTAAAAACTTGGCACCAACATTTTCTCAGTTGCTATAGGGCTAGTATCCCCACAAGAGTTGCAATGTCAACACGATGTCACACATCAGCCTGAGATCCAGGACACATCTTTTACGGAAGACACTCTAAGGTCCATCCCCACCAGTCAGGACAACATCGTTCGCTAAGAACTCTAACCGCACTGGCATTATCGAGCCTCATTAGACTTCTGTTCTCTAAACCTAAAGCCTGAGCTACAATCCTCCTCTGCCTTCTCAATCACCCACTATTCTCTGAAGTTCCACATGAGCAAACAAAGGAGAAAATCTCTTTCCACTGTAACCCCATCCATCCCCAAACTTCTTTTAAGCCTGAATAATGATCAAATTGTCATATATCCACTGTCCTGACAAGACGTTCACCCTCACAGTAAGACCATTCACCTGAACACAGCACCATGTTGTGTGGTCAGGTTGACTATCCTGCTACAGCTAATCCCTTGATATTATATAATGAGTAGCTAAAAGGATCAATTTTGAGTTTATCGTTTTCATTCAGATGTTTGGAAAATCTGAAAAGCACAGGTATTAGTATGACGATAAAAGAGGTTCAAAAATGTAAACCACTTTTAAGCAATATTAAAGTGTTTCTGGATACCCTCCATCAACGGGGAAGGAGTTTAAATCTTGACATTTATTCCCTGTAAATGAAGAATGCAGCAACAGCTAAATTAAGTTAGGTCACCAGGGAGTTGTATAAAAGAGCCCTAACAGTACTGACCAGTATTTGAATTAAACAGCCACAAAGACATGCAAACAGGTCAAACGATTTCAATGCTAAGGGGGCGGCAGGGGGGACCAGTATAATGTATTCTAAACCAATGATGGCATTCTATATATAAAGATGGCATGACAGCCACTAATAATACACGAATAAACTATAATTTCTGAGGGCCGCCTGGGTGGCTCAGTCAGTTAAGCAACCGACTTCAGCCCATGATCTCGCAGTTCGTGAGTTTGAGCCCCACACTGGGCTCTGTGCTGACAGTGCAGAGCCTGCTTGAGATTCTGCCTCTCCCTCTCTGTAAATAAACTTTAAAGACCAAGCTTCCTTGTTAGGTGTCAACACTCACATGAGGGAAAATAATAAAATTTAAAAAAAAACCCTATAAATTATAAATATAAATATTCAGGACAGCACCGCTCATACTGGTACCATGAAGTATCACAATCACTTCTGTACTTACAAAACCATTCTTCTGTAATCTGATCTCTTTAGATTTCTCATTAATTTTGTAACCACTAGGGCACTAATGTAGAAATGTAAAAACCTTAAAAATGGAAACAAAATATACAACAATAACCTGGACTAAAACAATACCGCTTTTAATTACCTATGGCAAGACAGATGAAACAAATCAATGTTTTCCTAACATATGTATGTTTCAACCCTTAAAATAATTGAGAATTTTATACAAGTTATAAGTACATACACAGTGGCAAACATATACTTTGAAAACTGTGTCAGGGCACCTGGGTGCCTCAATTAGTTAAGCGTCCGACTTCCGCTCCCTCGGGTCATGATCTAACAGTTCACAGGGTTTTGAGCCCTGCATCGGGCTCTGTGGGGACAGCTCGGAGCCTGGAGCCTGCTTCCGATTCTGTGTCTCTCTCTGCTCCTTCCCCGCTCACTCTCTCCTCTCTCTCTCAAAAATAAATAATAACATTAAAAAAAAAAGTGTCTACACTGTAATTAACACATCAAAATATTTACCTTCCACTCAGGCTTTGAATTGGATTGCCTCTGAAAAATGTATTCTAGAAAGTAAAGTATAAAACCAAGCCCTCCAACCCCACATTTTTCCTTTGGCAAAGGAAAATTTGTCAACTGAGTTGATTTTGTTCCTCAAGGAAGACTTCCTGTTGGCCTCTCATGGACAGAAAGAAAAAAAGTGATTACACCTGATGTCCCAAACCCAACTGAGGATAAAATGTGAGGATAACAGGAGCATAACTTTTTTCACCAAAAAAAATTTGTAAAGTAAATCAAAATATAGGACAAGGAACAGCAAAAAAACCTAAGAGGGAAACAATCATACTACTTCAGCACATTGGTTTATTGAAAGAACTCAAAAGCATCAAAGACGGGTAATAATAGTACATAGCTCATTCTATCATCATGCAACAAGAGCCACTATTTTTCTTGGCCATTCACGGAAAGTTCCCGGGCTACTTTAACTTCTTACAAAGATGTACTGCTTTATCCTCTAGTGTGAAAAATACTAAATTAACGTACCACGCTCACACCTTCTGCAAATACTTAAAAAAAAAAAATAGAACTTTCTACTGGAAAAGTTAAGATTTTTCTCAGTTCTGTACAATGTTTAAATAAAGAAACGGAAAAAAAAAACCTCTGGCCTATGCAGTGCTAAGCTTCCATCTATGCTTTTAGAAAAGGGGCCTAACACCACAAACTCTCACTTAAGCTGTGAGTGAACAGTAATCACACCATGAATTTCCCCTGAAGACCACAGGGCTTGGCAAAGGGCGGTTTCGATGCGCCACCTCAAATCAAAGTTATTAATGATTTACATAGATTTTGTTCTCCCAACTTTTCAAACATATACTCAAGAACAATTTCATTCCAAAGACTTTCAAAGTGAACAACCCAATCTCGAATCTACTCCAGGGAGACAACTATAATGTCGTTTAGGATTAATCAAAAGTTTCTTCGGGGAAAAAGATGTAGGGTACCCCTCTGAACACAGCTGTTCCCCCTCCAGAACACCAAAACAAACCCCTTACCCCTGCACACGGGATTCCCTGCACCTTGGCTTGAGAACTTTATACACCAAAACCTATGTATCCCCTTTCTCCCGGTCGCGATCCTGGCTTTGATGTTCGCCGTCAAAAAAGTAGGCACAAGTATGCATGGAACGGGCAAACGCTGACCGTGACGTACAACGCAAAGACCAGATATCAAAATTGTTACTATTTTCACTCGTCTTGAGTCTTGAACTCTGCAGCACCATGAAGGTAATGCGTTATGCTCCCGTGAACCAGTAGGACCAGATCCATTATTGTTTACCCAGGCCAAGGGGTTAAAAAAAAAAAAAAAAAATTGGTCGCTGCAATTATAAAACTTAAATAAGAAAACAGGAGACAATTTCCACTTTTCGGGCAAGTGTAACATCTGATTACTCTGAGACTTTCAAAGGCAAGATCTTAGTCACCAACAATGTCACAAGACCTTAGAGTCGCCGCTGATGACTTTTTATTAAGAGAAAGTCACGCGTCGAGGGGCGCTGCAGCATTTCGAACACACCGCGGTCCCTAAGTTTGAAACCTACCTTTCCCGCCGCCTTTTTTGGCTTCGCTTCCACTTTTGCAGGAGCAGGTTTCTGAAAGGCAAAGGTAGCACTGAGTGTCTTCACTGGGCACGACCCCACGGAAAAGACACGCTTACGGGGCTCGCTTTACTTACAGCTGACAACCTCGCCGACCTCCTCTTGGGCTTTAGGAACAAAAAGGAAAAGGAGCAAGGAGTGAGCGGGGCAGTGCGAATGGGCCCCACCCCCGGGCACAGGCGCGGGCTCTTACCTCCTCCTTCGCCGCCCCCTCGGCGGAGCTGACCTGCGGAAGGAAGCACACGGACCAGTGGGCGCAGCCCGCAAACAAAAGTGCCCGCGCGCCCTGCGCCCGCCCGCGAGAACAATGCCCGGCCGCGTGACGTCAGCGGCTTCCCGCCGCCGCGTTCGAATCTCCCACCCGGCTCTTCGGCCGCCGAACGTTCTAGAACATCGCGACCGGGCGGCCGCCGCCACCGCCGCCGCGCGAGCGCGCGGCCCGCTCGCCCGCCCGCCCGCCGCGGGCGCCGGGCCGCCTGCCGGGCCCTGCGCCGCCGTGGGCGAGGCGGGACCTGAGCCTCGCGGGGCGCCGCGGCGGGCCGGGCGGCGGAGGGCGCGCGTGCGAGCCGCCGCTCACCTTCCTCTTGGGCATCGTGGCGGCGGGGCGGGCGCGTGCCGGGTGCCTGCGGGCCGCCGCGCGCCGAGAGCCTTCGCGAAGCTGGGCTGCCTGGCCGCTACCGCTCCTCCCGCCGCCGGAGCTGCTGCGACCCGCGGCGGGGGCGGTGGGAGAACCGGATGGAACCGGATTGGGAGCCCGCCCCCTCCTCCCCCCGCGTCCCCCCGGCCGCTGGCTCCCCCTCCCCGCCGGCCGGGCCGCCCCCCGCCCCCGCCCCCGCCCATTGGCTGTGAGGCCCACCGCGCCGCGGCCCGCGCCCGGAATAGGTGAGGCGGGCCGTCACTCGACCACTGCGCCCCGCCCCCGCTCCCGGCGCCCCCACCCCCGCCCGGCGTCTCGCGGGGCCCCAGACCCAGGCGAGGGGGGCGGGGCCCCAGAGGCCGCTCTCACCTCACGGTAGTTTGTTTGAAGCCGAGCCGCAAAGTGCGGTCTGCGCGGCGATTGGGGGAGCTCCGCCACGTGATCGCCGAGTGGCCCCACCCACAGCCTCCCTAGTTACCTGGGCTCCCCCGGCGCCCAGAGAGCCTCAGGGATTGAGTCCGTCCCTTTTAGGAGTATTGGGAATGGGGCGTTTATAGTTAGTCTAATAAACTGGGAAGGGAGAGACGATGGATTCAAGTTCGAGCCAATTCTCCCTTCTCGGTCGGCAAGAAGGGCTATCTGTGGGCCCCAGTTTCACAGGCCTTCGGGAAACCGGCCTCAGTGCGCAGGCGCCGGAGGGGAGGTCGTGGGAAGGAACGCTGGCGCGCGGGCTCAGCTCCCCGTGCCACTGCGCAGGCGCGGGTCTTTGCGACGTCTCTGGGCTCGCGGCCCCGGGAGGCCCGTCTCTGCTGCGCGGTTTTTCTAGATCAGCTCTTTCTGTGTCGCTTTCTTTAGATCATCTGTTCCTTGAGGGGCCGGGGTCTCCACGGTCCCCAGGACGTGCCCTCCCTCTCGCAGACTCCTAGGCCGGCCGATCCCTCCTTCCCTGAAGTGAAGCGGGAAGCACGCCCACCCTCTCCAGCCCGTTTTTAACCGGTTGCTCACCTAAGCACCTTTTTAAAGTGGAAAAAGGGCATCACGTTGGGAGGCTGAGCCGGGAACCCCGGAACCAGTGAGCTCACCTGTTACCCCATTTCTTTAATGAAGAAGAAAATTAGGTTTTTTAGAAAATTCTTTTAATGTTTATTTTTGAAAGAGAGAGAGAGGGGGAGACACAGAATCCGAAGCAGGCTCCAGGTTCTAAACTGTCAGCACGGAGACCAACGTGGGGCTGGAACTCGCCAACCGGGAGATAATGACCTGAGTCGGGGTATAATGAGCTGAAGTCAGAGGCTTAGCCGACTTACGACCCAGGCGCCATAAAAGTTACATTTAGAAGAAGGAATTGAGTGAGGTTACAAGTTTTTAATCAGAATTGTCAGCCGGAACTCTTGGAAAGAAGGAAATGTTGGAGGACTCTGCATCCAAAAGATAGGAAACAGATCAAATGTCCCTCATTTGAAGGGCCTGGCTAAACTATGGCCCCTCGCATGGTGTAATAGTGAACTACAACAAAGAATGAGCCAGCTCTTTATAGAGGAAGTGAATTTTGAAAACCACCAGTCAGACCATGTACCTCCTGATCTCAATAACTAGCGTCTTCCTTTCTCATTCAAGAAAGTCTGAGTCCTAGAGTGGCTTATAAAGTCCCCTGCAGTTTGGCCCAGTTCACTGATTTTCACAGATGCTCCTTCTGTTTCGTCTTCCTCTTCTCAAACAGGCTGGGCACCCTCTGTTTCAGGGCCTTGTCACCTGCTGTTCCCTCTGCCTGGAATGCCCTGCCTCAGACTAGTATGGCTCTCTTCTTTTGGGGCTTTGCGTCTTTGCGCAGATTTCACCCTCTCAATTAGCGCCAGTCCTGACCTTTCAGTTTAAAATTGCAACTCCCCATCTCTGTTCTCTGCCTTTTTTTTTTCTACGTGGTGTTTATTGAATGTGTAACTATATTGAATATAAAGCTATACATTCATTAGGCAACTCAGAAAGAATTCATGAGAAAATGGTGCCAGCAGTTGCCTCTGTGGAGAACAACTAGCAGCAGGGTGAGATTAAAATTTATCCTTTTCTCTTTTTTCCTCACTCCTGTCTGCATTACAAACAAAAAAAAAAAATTAACATCAGCCCCTGAGTTTATGGCACAGACATGTACTGAGCACCTGTGCTGTGCCAGGCATATGTTAGGCCTTGGGGTAGAGAGACAGCAGACAGGACATGTAGGGTAAAGACTCTGGGTAGTAGTTTAGAGGAGAGAAGGCACCCAAATCATCCTGGCAAGGGAAAGGGGAAGCCGCAGGCAGGGGACAGCACAGTCCAGGGCATGTGGACTTACTAGAATGTGACGGTCCCCCAGGGCCTGCTAAGTGGCAGTGATGGACACATGGAGAATGGCCAATGACAATTAGAGAAAAGAGACAAAATCCAAAAAAAGGGCAAACTGCAGGGGATCATTTGATGCCAAGCTGCGTTTGGCCATTATCCAAGGAGATGCTGAAAGGCCTTTCGAAGGGAATGACCGGCTGAGATCTGAACTTAACTCATGAACTTTCTCCCATGAGAATTAAAGCTGCACGAAGCCAGAGGTGACGAACTGGTGGCCTACAGATGTTTGCTTTGGACCAGGTTTGTTTGTTTGTTTTGTTTTGTTTTTTAATTGGCCCACATAAGAACATGGAGGAACAAGAATTCGATAGGAAAACCATTTGGCAGTATCTCTTAAAGGTAAGCAAGCACTCCATGCCTCAGTAATTACACTCCTAGAAATATGCCCAACAAAATTGCTTACATCCGTTCACCAGAAGACATGATGTAGAATATTCATAGCTGGCTTATTTTCATAGGCCCAGCTGGTAGCAACTGAAATGCCCATGAATTGGCACTGGAATGCCCGTGAATTGCATGAACGGATGGAAGTCTTATCAGCAATGACAAAGAGCTACCTACAGTCACACACAACAACACAATAGGGGAATCTCACAAACACAGGTTGACAGATAGATGCAGCTCCAAAAGAATGCGTACAGTGTGATTCCATTTACATAATGTCCAAAGGCAGGGAAATGAATCTAGTCCATTAGGAGTCAGGAAACTAGTTCCTGTGTGAGGGTGGGGTGGCGAGCCCGTGGCTGGATGAGAAAGACTTTAGGGGGCTGGTCATGTTCTATTTCTTGGTCTGGATGTTGGTTTCTTGGTCTGGATGTTGTGTTCACTTTGTGTTAATTGAGCTGTGCTCTTAGTATATACATTTCTGGATACGTAACAATAAAGTTTTAAAGATTTTTTTTTTAAGCAACATGTCAAAATCAGACGATTTCACATACAGATTCAGCTCTTTACCTTCCCCTGGCCTCCTTTGTGTGCAGTCCATGGGATGCGCTTGACCTTGTAACTTATAAAGAGGCACTCTGTCCAGTTTGCCAGTGTCCCAGCCCTGCTGATTTTTCTCACCCATATTTTCTTGAGGAGGTCCCAATAATTCATTTTTGCTTTTGTTTCCCTTGCCTCCGGAGACGTGTTGAGTAAGAAGTTGCTGCAGCCAAGATCAAAGAGGCTTTTGCCTGCTTTCTCCTCAAGGATTCTGATGGCTTCCTGTCTTACATTTAGGTCTTTCATCCATTTTGAGCTTATTTTTTGTGTCTGGTGTAAGAAAATGGTCCAGGTTCATTCTTCTGCATGTCACTGTCCAGTTTTCCCAGCACCACTTGCTGAAGAGACTGTCATTATTCCATTGGATACTCTTTCTTGCTTTGTCAAAGATTAGTTGACTATATATTTGTGGGTCCATTTCTGGGTTCCCTATTCTGTTCCATTGATCTGAGTGTCTGTTTTTGTGCCAGTACCATACTGTCTTGATCATTACAGCTTTGTAATACAGCTTGAAGTCCGTCTTACCCGTATTTTCTGCCTGGCCCCTGAAGGTGTTTGTGATGCCTGTGAGTAAACGAGGGTAATTGCAGACACCACTTTTTGTATTTCCATTTATTTTTGAAAGAACTATTTATGTGGTTCAACATTCTAAGGGCTCAGATTTATTTCCAGAGAAGGCTCTGTTCTACTTCTGTGCTCCTAGATATCTAGTTCTCCCAGGGAGAAACCAATGTTGCTGCTTGTGTGTCCTTCCAGAAATGTTTTGTGCGTATACAAGCAAGTGAATCTATACTTTTTGTCCCCCCACCCCTTGCTTTTCCATTCTGCTTGGCACCTTGCATTTTTCACTTAATGCAGTCTGTTTCCTATTAGCACATTTTTATTGCTGAATCATATCCTACTGTATGGATGTACCAAACATTTTTAAACCAATTCTCTGTTGACTTTCAAATAGTGCCAGTCTTTTGATCCTTCAAAGGATGCTGCAGTGTATAACCGTGTGTGTCTGTGTGCTTTTCCTATAAAATTGGAAAGCTGGTCCCCACTTGTTGCTAAACCTAAACACACACCCAACACAGGCACTAGAACGAGGCAGTGCTTGATCAAAAGTGGGAATGGGGCATCTGGGTGGCTCAGTCATCAAGCATCTGACTTCAGGTCATGATCTCACCATTGGTGAGTTCAAGTCCCACGTCGGGTGAGCTCGAGCCCCTCTTCGGGTGAACACGAGCCCCGCTTTGAGTAAAACACGAGTCCCCGGTGAGTCCTGCTTCTCTCTTTCTCTCTCCCTCTCCCTGTCTCTACCCCTTGCTCACTTGTGCACCACCACCCCCCCCCCCCTGCAAAAAAGTGGGAATCTATACTGGATGATCCAGAATGTTGGATAATCACAGGAAAACACGAAATTTTAAAAATTCCTCAAGAACCCTCAGGATCTTTGTATACAAGTATCCTCTCCACCACTCCACCCCGGGGTCCACGTGCCCCACTTTGGAAAATCCTGCATTGATGCTGACTGGTGGGTGGTGCGGTGGTGATTGAGGAGTTCTAGAGAGGTGGATCCCAAGGCTAATGTAAGAACTGCTGGGGACAGGCAGGGTTCTGAGGGAATCGAGGGGGCGGGGAGAATCAATAACAGTAAGTAGGTTGCCTACCTTGTCCCGTGTTCTAGGTGCTGGGGAGACAGCAGTGAACACAGGAGCCAAGCCGTCTGTCCTCACGGGGTTTTCCTTCTACAGGAAGTACAACAAAGAAGTAAGCAAGATACTTTCACATAGTGATGGTGCCTTGAAGGAAGAAAAGTTGTCACAATATAGAGCATGCTGGAGGTCTGCCCAGCGGGGCTGCTGTAGACAGGACAGTCAGGCAGGGGCCTCTCAGGGCGCAAGGGAAGGGTAAGGTGTCCTGGGCCTTTGATGGCTCGGAAGGAGAAGGCTTCTGGACAGAGGAAACAGCTAGTAGGATGGACCTTGGTGTATCTGAAGAGGGGAAACAGGGTTAGAGAAGGAAGCAGCGGCCAGGAAGTGCAAGACAGAAGCAATGACGGGCTGTAGTGGGGAACTGACATCATTGGTCTGTCAGGTGCGGCCAGGCTGAGAGGTTCCATGTCAAGTCAGGTTGTCGCAAGAAGGCACCTGTCGCAGGTGAGACGTTGTAAAGCAGTCGAGCCAATGAATGTTGACTGTGGGGAAGACCAGTGGAAGGAAGGATCTGGGATATATTTTGGTGGGGGGAACTGACAGGGCTCTTCCCTAAACTGGGTGCGAAGGAGACGAGAGAGACTTTTGGCTATGAGTAATAGAAACCCGGATCAGCATAAGCAATATGGAAATGGAAGCTCCTCCACTGTAGAATGTTCTGGACTGGGGGATTCAGCAGCTTAATGTGTTATCACAGTCCCAGTTTTTCTCTCCCCGTTGTTGTGCCTCTTTCCAAATTGGCTTCATTCTCAGTTGAAAGGGGAATTCTGCACATCACATCCAGATTTATAACATCCAGAGAAAGAAGCCCCTTTCCCCCAGAATCCCTTACTCGATTGCCTTTACTTGCTGGCCAGAATTGGGTGACATGCGAGGGGAAATGGGCCACCCTTAGATTAAATCAGCTCCCCCCCCCCCGGAGTTGGGGGTAGGGCCAGGGGTGCAGGGAGTGGATGCCTGAACAAAAGAAGGGTTCTGTCAGGAAGGACAAAGAGGGCAATGGGCTGAGAATCAGGTGCGTTTCTTAGGCTGTATGGATGGGGGGCAACCAGCCAGGTAGAGATGAAAGAAGAGGGGTGCAGGGGTGTGGAGAGGGTGTGGAGGGGGGGACTGTAAAGTGCCCACTACATTGACCACTAGGATGTCACCGATTGTCCTGATGGAGCAGTGTCAGTGAGAGGTAGGGCAGAAACCAGACTGAAGTTAGAAAGTAGGGGAGGGGAGGAAATGAAACATCTCCAGACCCCACTGCGTTGTGCCCTACCGTGCTGTGTCTCCAGAAGCCCAGTCTCTGGGCCAGTGTGTCCAGGGAGTGAAGACATGATAAACTGGGGTAGGTGTGAGACAAGCCTGTGAGCAAGAGAAGGTTCCCAAGATGGTGGGAACACTGAATGCCTACCGTTCACCACTCTGTTGGATATCCACGCTGCTGCGGAAGGGGGAGGTGCAAGGGTGGCGGAAAAGAGCAAAAACCTAGGCCCCCATACGGAGCTTTTGATGATCACTGCGCTGAATGTGCCAGAAATGTCAGAACAGAGAGAGGCCTAAGATGACAGATAGTTGTACAAGTCACCATGTAGTTATGTTTCTAGCCTGTTTGCAAACTTTATGGGTGCGTGACTACATAATTGTTCTTAGATAATTGGAATTATTGTTATTACAAGGTTGCCTGTTTGGCAGTTCATCGTACTGATTGTTATTTTATTTCATTTCATTTCTTTTTATTTTATATTTCATGTCATTTCATTTCACTTTTATGGTATCTGGGCATGTGCCCTTTCTTATTCTTTTGTTGTTGTTATTATTTATATATTTATTATTTTAAAATTTTATTTAAATCCAAGTTAGTTAACATATAGTGTAATAATGGTTTCAGGAGCAGAAGTTAGTGATTCATCATTTACGTAAAACACCCAGTGCTCACCCCCACAAGTGCCCTCCTTAATGCCCATCATCCATTTAGCCCATCCTCCCACCCAACTTCCCCCCACTCCAGCAACCTTCACTTTGTTCTCTGTATTTAAGAATCTCTTATGGTTTGCCTCTCCCTCTGTTTTTATCTTTTTACTTCCCTCCCCCTATGTTCATCTGTCGTGTTTCTCAAGTTCCATATATGAGTGAAATCATATTTATCTTTTTCTGATGTATTTTGCTTAGCATAATGCATTCTACTTCCAACCACTTTGTTGGAAGTGGCAAAAATTTATTCTTTTTATTGCTGAGTAATATTCCATTGCATGTATGTATATACATATATATACATATATATATATACATATATGTGTGTGTGTATATATATATATATATATATATATACACACATATATACCTATATATACACACACACACACACATATATATATATATATACCACCTCCTCTTTATTCATGTGGGCTCTTATGATTGTTATTTTAGACAGAACAGTAAGCCAGCTAGAAATTGGTCACGTTATTCTTTTCTGCTCACAAGTGAACCTTGCCTTTCTAAATATGGAAAGGAAGCATCTTAGTTTGTTCTGGTTGCTTTAACAAAGTACCGTAGACTAGATGACTTATAAACAACAGACATTTACTTCTCATAGTTGTGGGGGCTGGGAAGTCCAAGACCAAAGTGCTGGCTGTTGCGATGTGTGACGAAAACCTGCTTCCCTGCTTCCTGGTTCCTAGATGGCTGTCTTCCTGCTGTGTCCTCAACTTGGAAGGAAGGGGAAGGCAGCTCTCTGGGGTCTTTATAAGGGCACCGATCCCATTCACAAGGGCTCCGCCCCCATGACCTAGTCACCTCCCAAAGGCCCCACCTCCAAATACCATCCTAATGGGGACTAGGTTTCAACAATTGAATTCTGGGGGAGCACAGTTCAAGAACATTCCCTGCATCTCTCCCAGATCATTCAGCTTCTGTGGCTTCCAAAGGGAATCACCCCCTCAAATGGGCAGCCACTTCATACTCTTTGAGACTTGAGCAGAAATATTCTACTCCATTGTTAAGAGGCACTTGTTCAACCTGACTCTTGAGATCACACGAAAGGGTTCAAGGTTTCCCTGGCTTGTGTGAACTCTAAAAGCAGAGGCAGCGGTATAGATGTGTTCAGCTGACATGGTTTGAGGGATGCCCGTTCATAGCCTACAAGAGGAAGCTGTTTCCTTTGGTTAGATGTCGCCCCACGTCTGTGGTTTGGAGTGTTGGCCAGAATAACAACTAAAAGAAGGAAACCAAAAGAAGGAAAAAAAAGTTCTCTTAATGCTACTTTTACATTTTTCAAATGCATTTGACTCTTGAGCAACATGGGTTTGAACTGTACAGGTCCACTTATACACAATTCTTTTTTCGATATATACAGTAAAGTGCTGTAAATGTATTTTTCTCTTCTTTATGATTTTTAAAAAAATTTTTAATGTTTATTATTTATTTTTGAGAGAGAGACACAGACAGAGCACAAGGGGGAGAGGGGCAGAGAGAGGGGGAGACCCAGAATCTGAAGCAAGCTCAAGGTTTTGAGCTGTCAACACAGAGCCCAACGTGAGGCTCAAACCCCGAGAACTGCAAGATCAGGACCTGAGCTGAAGTCGGATGCTTAACCAACTGAGCCACTCAGGTGCCCCCCCTTATGATTTTCTTAATAACATTTTCTTTTCTCTAGCTTCAGTATAAGATATATGTATATATATATACAACATATATATACACAATATTATACATATAATATATATTAGTATATATTATATATGTATTATATATAATACAAATTATACATATATAATACATAAAATATTATAATACAATATGTATTATATATACATACAATATACATTTTATATATATATAATACATATAACGTACAAAATATGTGTTAAGTGGCTGTTTATGTTACTGGTAAGGCTTCTGCAGCAATAGGCTATTAGCAGTTAAATTTTGGGGGACTCAAAAGTTATGCATGGATTTTCAGCTGCATCGGAGAAGTTGGCTTCCCCAACTCCTTTGTTGTTCAAAGGTCAACGTAATTTTTAAAAAGTTTTTTCTGAGTCCTTTCTCAGAAGCAATGTAACTGATGAAGATTTCACTTTGGTGTAGTTTTTATTAAGGGAAAAACAGGAGCGGGAGCCTAACACGGCATTTCGTGTAGTCAAATAATATAAAATGTTATTCCCATCTGAATGTCTTCTCATTTTCCTTTGCATTCAGAGAAACCAGATACGGCATTACTAGCAGAAATAGACGAGCCTGGCTTTTGACTCCACTTTTAATTCTCTGCAACGTTTCTATAAGTTTGAGAATATTTTAAAATAATTTTTTGAAAGCTAACGAAACATTTATTTAGAGAGACATTTCTTCTGGACATAGTCCAAAGCCTGTGAAAATTTGAGAATTAAATGAAATTTCTTACACTAATAAGATTACATTTTAAACTACTGAATTTTGCATATTCAGAAAGGTACACCACAACAAAGAGACCTAAAAACATTTAAAAGGTTATTTGGTTTTAGCGGTATTTTTCTTAAATTGAGGTAAAATTCACATAACATGTAACTCTTTTATTTTGCTTTAATTTTTTTAGATATTTGTGTATTTTGAGAGAGAGAGTGCACACGAGCTCCCAACGGGGGTGAGAGGGAGCACAGAGCCTGACGTGGGGTTCAGTCCCAACAACTGTGAGATCATGACCTGAGCCAAAACCGAGAGTCGGGCCCTTAAACGGCTGAGCCACCCAGGTGCCCCGAAACTATTTTAAAATGTACAATCCAGTGGCATTAGTACATTCACAATATTGTTCAACTACTATCTAGCAATATTAAATGTGCTACTTTTAAAGATAACTTCACATTTGCATTAAAACATTTTATGGTTTTGTTTTTTTTTAACAAGTTAAAAAACACAGCAGATGTCATAATAGAAAAAAATAGGATTGGGGCGCCTGGGTGGCTCAGTCGGTTGAACGTCCCACTTTGGCTTGTTTCATGCTCTCCCAGTCCGTGAGTTCGAGCCCCACCTTGGGCTCTGTGCTGACAGCTCAGAGCCTAGAGCCTGCTTCGGATTCTGTCTGTCTGTCTCTCTCTCCCTCTCTCTCCCCGTCCCCCACTCACACTCTGTCTCTGTCTCAAAAAAAAAAAAAAAAAAAAAAACAAAAAAACATTAAAAACACAAGAAAAGAAAAGAAAAAAATAGGATGAAATAGGCCGAGAGGGAAAGGATTAGGACCTGAGGTCCTTGGGTGGGGAAAGACATATTTTGGACAAATGCTGGGAGTATCTGACCTCAGCAACCCCCCCAGGCATAAAAGTTCCTCTTACGAATGGAACACACCCAGGGCGCCTGGGTGGCTCAGTCCGTTAAGCGTCCAGCTTTGACTCAGGTCATGATCTCACGGTTTGTGATTTTGAGCCCCCTGTCGGGCTCTGTGCTGACAGCTCAGAGCCTGGAACCTGCTTTGTGCTCTGCGTCTCCCTCTCTCTGTGCCCCACCGCCACTGGTGCTCTGCCTCTCTCTGTCTCAAAAATAAATAAACATTAACAAAATAAATAAAGAAGAATGGAACAGACCCCACCTACTCCCCCTCAGGTTTCCCTCAGGGATGTGACAAAAGACCTAAGCATGGCCACAGCCCACCTGTCATACAATGGAATCGAACCAATCAGGAATGAACCTCCCAGCGCCCAGAGCTGTTAGGCCAATAAGGGTGGGACCTGAGAGGGAACAGGGGGCAGGGGAGGGCCAACCAGAACCTTATAAAACAAGGAGAGAGCTTTCCTACTATTCTCCCTTCCTGATCTTACCTGCTAATAAACTTTTGCCCGCTGCTTGTGTGTTTGTGTCCGCCTCTTCATTCTTCAAAGCGGTGAGACCAGGGATCCCAGGCATTGTGGTAAACAATCCTGCAACTATGTTACCTCCTTCTTTCTCCTTAGGTCCTCATGCACTGGGACACACGCACACTTGTGTGCACACACTCAAGACTGCTTGAAGATTCAGCTTTACTCAAGTGCAATTTTCCAAGAGATTCTCCTACTTCATTCCTCGTTAGCTCTCTTGGACCCTAAAGCAGGCCGCCAACATACCAGACCCGTGCAGGCCTCTGGCAGCTGACGCTCACCGCGGGGCTGGGAAGTTTGTGCCTTCCAGGTCACTGCCTGTGCTTGGTTTGTGCCAGTCACGGACACAACCGATGCAGGCTTTACTTAATTCACCCAAATGTTGATGACCCAGGTGCCCCTAGTATGGTCTTCACAAGTAGGCAGAATAACACCCCACCCCCCAAATATCTGCCTCTTAATATCCAGAACCTGTGACGATGCTACCTTATGTGGCAAAAGGACTTTGTAGATGTGACTAAGTTAAAGATTTTCATTAAAAAATTTTTTTAAACATCTGTTCATTTTTGAGAGAGCGTGAGCGGAGGAGGGGCAGAGAGAGAAGGGGACACGGAATCCGAAGCAGGCTTCGGGCTCCGAGCTGTCAGCACAGAACCGCGAGATCGTGAGCTGAGCCAAAGTCCGACGCTTAACGGACTGAGTCCACCCAGGCGCCCCATTAAGTTAAAGATTTTTAAATGGGGAGGGAGATTATCCCAGTTTACCCGTCTGGATCGACTTCAGTTAAGAAGGCCAGAGGAGTGTCAGGGAGGATGTGGCAACGGAAGCAGAGGTTGGAGTGGTGTGATTGTTGGCTTAACCTGAACCAGATAGAAACGGATTGATCCTGAGATGTCCTGGCGTTCATGCTTTCTTTCCACTTGCTAGTAGAGTGATTCAGCTTTCAGCGTTAGTGCTCTTTTTGCGAGCTGTCAAAATGAAGCCATAGGAGAGATGTTAGTTGTTCAAACTGGATTGCCTCTGAAGGCCAGGTACTGCTGGTGCTCTTCCACCGTGGCTGCACAGTCAAGGGCATTCTTCAGCTTTTTTGTTTGTTTTTGGTCAAATTCTTGCCTTACCAGGAATTGGCAATCCTCCTGGTTGGGGGATGTGGTAGTGTAGCGGGGTATTCTGGTACGGGTGGGGAATAGCGATGCCTCCTGTTCTGCCTGAAAGGCAGTCACTGGGGAGGGAGGCAGGGGGGCAGGAGCTGCTATCACTTCAGGGGGGTTCTCCCTCCCAGTTCATCTAAGTCTCCAGTGAGTAGAGGAGCCAATAGGACTATCTGGTAGCTTTGGATGGTCCAGTTGAAGGCAAAAGAGGTGAGGCAAGCTCCACCCTGTCCTTTGGTTTGGTCAGTTCAGTCTCACCTACGAGCCGAGATGCCATTCCACGGAAAGAGTTTACTTGACCGCTCTCGAGTCCCTTCACTTCACGTTTTTTTTTTTAATCATTATTATTATTTAAATGTTTATTTTTAATTTTGAGAGAGAGAGTGTGAGCAGGGAGGAGCAGAGAGAGAGGAGGACAGAGGATCTGAAGTGGGCTCTGTGCTGACAGCAGCAAGCCTGGTGTGGGGCTCCAACTCGTGAACTGTGAGATTGTGACCCGAGCCAGAGATGGACGCTCCACTGACTGAGCCACCCAGGTGCCCCAACTTCACGTTTTCTTGAAGCAGAAATGTGTAGTGACGAGAGACAAACCCTCTGGAGGCCTGATACACGAAGGATGCCATTTTAGATTTCTTTCCAAGTCAATGTGACTATACATAAATCAAACCCAGAGCCTGACTTGTGGCTCCACCACCCATGTGCTGTGCACCTGCTCTGTGAATGGGTAGCCTAAAGGAAAACCATCTTGTGCCTGAGATATCAGTCATACTATTCCCTGCATTCCTTGGTCACAAAACCTGTGATTCCTGCCTATATGCTAGTTATAATTTTTGGAGTTTTTACAAGATGTAAAAAAAAGAGCATACAACCCTATGAAAACTGTTCATTCTCCGGAGTACTTCCTTCCCTGTGAAGAGCGTGTTTCCCCGGGAAGCTGCCCTAACTTGGGCTTGAATGAGATTCTTCTTTTCTCTTTAAAATTTTTAAAAAGTTTTGTTCATTCTTCCTCGGCATTTCTTGGTATAGCAGGCAGGATAGCAGAGCAGCTAGCCCGAGAAACACGTGGGGTCCACCGGGCCTGGTGCTTGGTATCAGCAGGGGCCCTGTGTGGCCCTCTGACGTCTCGGCACCTCACAGGTGTATCTGGTGACCTCCCCGCAGGAATATCCAGACCTCCTCGATTTAGGTTGGCAGTACTGACTTTTATTCAAGCTGTTGAGAGTTACTGGTAATATTCTCCACATGGGAATAATCTAGAGGGGTTGGAGTTATGGGTAGGTTGTTTTAATTTGACATTATACTAATTGACGTTATTCATATAAGGCTTGAGTAGATTCGCTGGCTAGAAATATGAGAGACTGAATCACTCATCTCCGAAGAGAAGGGACTCTTGCTCCTTCTGGCCTAAAGCCGCTTTCAGGTGACTGAAAGTCTCGCGGAAGTGGCTGAGGGTATTCCTCAAGTCCCATAGGAATTTCCATCTCATAAAGTAATTAGCGATTGGCTCATCTGCGGATGCACACATAGGGATCAAGTCCCCCCAATGGTCTTAGACCTCGCTGGGAGAAACCGAGACCCAGAAGAATGTATTATGGCTGTTTGGAAGTGACACTCACAAGAAGCACCCTTTGATCCATCACACTCCACATCCTTAGATTTTGCTCAAGCCTTATACCAAAATGGAAACAAAAATGACTAGGGCATTGTGCTTTAAAAGCCGACCAGCTAGGGCTCCTGGGTGGCTCAGTCAGTTGAGCTTCCAACTCTTGATTTCGGCTCAGGTCATGATCTCATGGTTCATAGGATCGAGTCCCACGTCAGGCTCTGCACTGGGACTCTCTCCCTCTCTCTCTGCCCCTCCCCCTGCTCTCTCTTTCTCTCTCTCTCTCTCAAAATAAATAAGCACTAAAAAAAAAAAAAAAAAAAAAAAAAAGCCGAAAAGCTCCCAGAAAACCATCAGGCACCCACAGGAACTCCGGCAGACTATTTGTGGAACACACACAGCACTCTACTTGCAAGCACTTACTTAGGTGGGAAAATTTAACAGAATAACCTTTGATATGTCTAAATTAGTTTTCTTTTCTTCTCTTTTTTTTTTTTTTTAAGATTTTATTTAAGGGGCGCCTGGGTGGCTCAGTGGGTTCAACATCCAACTCTCGATTTTGGCTCAGGTCCTGATCCCAGGGTTGTGGGATCGAGCCCCGAGTCAGACTCCATGGTCTCATGGAGCCTGCTAAAGATTCTTTCTCTCCCTCTGCTCCTCTCCCCTGCTTGCGCATTCTCTCTAAAAATAAAAAAAATAAAATAAAATAAAAGATTTTATTTAATTTGAAATAATCTCTACACCTAAAGTGGGGCTTGAACTTACAACCCTGAGATCAAGAGTTACATGCTCCATCCACTGAGCCAGCCAGTCACCCCTTAGTTTTTTTGTGTGTGCATAACCAGCATAGAGAGAGCTGGTTGTAAGACTAAGCAGCCAGAAACTAGGAAGCTATTTGGTTTAGTCGGTGAAGCCCTTGGCTTTGGGGAGCAACCGACACTCAGAGGTATTCTGGGCCTCATGCGGTTTATTTGTTGCTGTAGCTTTTGGCATCTTTGGACAACACCAGCTGTGTTATATTGGAAAATGGGAAATGACCAATTCACGGATCCATAAATTATAATGCTATTTTGCAATTAGATTTATTTAAAAAAAAAAAAGAGTTGGAAATCAGGCTTTCAATGTCCTCTGCACAAATATTAATGAAATGGTTAGATTTTGTTTGCATCTTGTTTGTGTACATGTGTGTTATAAAAAATGTGAGATATGTTTTCTACCTCCCGGATGGTCTTGCTAAAATTAATTCATGAAAGAGCTCTATTTAATTGGCTTAAAGGCCAAGTGCTTATAAGAATGAATTGGGCGTTCTAAAACTCAGAAAGATGGAGACTAACCCAAATGTTTTTCAAATTTATGCTATCTGGGGAAATATTCAATATTAAAACTAGTTCAAGTTTGTTGGTTTAATTAAAATAGACATGTCTTTAGAGTTATCTGCATTGGGGTGTCTGCATGAATCAGTGGGTTAAGCTTCTGAGTTGGTTCAGGTCATGATCTCATGGTTTGTGAGTTCGAGCCCCGCATTGGGCTCTGTGCTGACAGCTCAGAGACTGGAGCCTGCTTCGGATTCTGTGTCTCCCTGTCTCTCTGCCTTTCCCTGGCTCTCACTCTGTCTCCCTCTTTCTCTCAAAAATAAATAAAAACATTTTAAAAAATTCAAAAAAACCACCATTGTTCTGTGAAGGTTTACTAAATGTCAAATAAGCTTGTGTTATCTTTGTTGCAATTTGGCAGCAGAAAAATGACTTAAAATGATGGTTGATTTTGTCTGTCTCATGAAGTTTTCCCGGGTAACTGTCACAAGCAATTAGGTTAAATAAATAAAAAGGTTTATAGCTTTCAAAATCTTTGGTTACCTGAAACTTTGAAGTTTTGCTAAGTTAAACGACAAGTTGGGTTGAATTTATTGGATATCTAAGTCTTTGCCAAAGAAGATAGAATACTAAAGCATTGATTACTGAATGTAGGTCCCCTTCTGCCTTCTTGTTGTGGAGAAACTGGGGATACTTGGGTCTGTTGGTAAACATACTTTGTGTTTTATTGAAAGTTGTACAATTAAAAAAAAAGTTTCCTAGAAATTCTGAAATGTATTCCTACATTTCTGATCTTAAGTATTCTAGTGTGACCATTCACAATTGGTTACTACTTAATTTTTACCAGAAGTTAAGGTTTCTAAGCATTAATAATTCTGACAAATGTAATTGAGACTGCTAGAAAGTGATAAAGAAGGCCACTCTGTATGTAAGGAAAGTACGCTGTGTTTTTAACAAGAAAGACATGAGGAACGGGAATACATTTTGGTTGAGGGAAAGAAAAGTAATTTTGTCCTAATATGAGACTGGTTACTTAGAGAGAGAAGGCTTAGGAAAATCTGAATGAAAAAGAAAGTTGCAGGTTTGTGAAATCTTTGGAAAAAGAATTTTATGCATGGTCAGGACTGATGAAGGTTGGAATGAATGAGTTTTAAAAGTAAATTGATATAAAATAGAAATTTGGCCTTTTTCTCGTTAAAAAGACAAAGCTTTCTTGGATTATTGATCTGCTCTTGGTAAGAAATTGTGAACAAAGTTTTTCTTATCTGCCCTCACTCCCCTCCCCCTTTCCCTGTGCCCAACCATAGTTGCTTTGTTTTGTCTTTATCAGGTCTTTGATTACTTAACAAATTTGAGATCTCTCAATATTAAAAGGAGCTAAGTTTTGCTAACAACTAGGTAACCTTTTGTATTTGCCTTTGGAATCTCTTATTGCCATCTTGGTTAAATAGATAATTAAATATTAAGTAGTATAATGATCTATGATCTTATTTAGGCAGGCTATTTATTTATTTATTTATTTATTTATTTTTCAATATATGAAATTTATTGTTAAATTGGTTTCCATACAACACCCAGTGCTCATCCCAAAAGGTTCCCTCCCCAATACCCATCACCCACCCTCCCCTCCCTCCCACCCCCCATCAACCCTCAGTTTGTTCTCAGTTTTTAAGAGTCTCTTATGCTTTGGCTCTCTCCCACTCTAACCTCTTTTTTTTTTCCTTCTCCTCCCCCATGGGTTTCTGTTAAGTTTCTCAGGATCCACACAAGAGTGAAAACATATGGTATCTGTCTTTCTCTGTATGGCTTATTTCACTTAGCATAACACTCTCCAGTTCCATCCACGTTGCTACAAAGGGCCATATTTCGTTCTTTCTCATTGCCCTGTAATACTCCATTGTGTATATAAACCACAATTTCTTTACCCATTCATCAGTTGATGGACATTTAGGCTCTTTCCATAATTTGGCTATTGTTGAGAGTGCTGCTAGAAACATTGGGGTACAAGTGCCCCTATGCATCAGCACTCCTGTATCCCTTGGGTAAATTCCTAGCAGTGCTATTGCTGGGTCATAGGGTAGGTCTATTTTTAATTTTCTTTTTTTTTCAACGTTTTTTAATTAATTTATTTATTTTTTATTTATTTTTGGGACAGAGAGAGACAGAGCATGAACGGGGGAGGGGCAGAGAGAGAGGGAGACACAGAATCGGAAACAGGCTCCAGGCTCTGAGCCATCAGCCCAGAGCCTGAAGCGGGGCTCGAACGCACGGACCGCGAGATCGTGACCTGGCTGAAGTCGACGCTTAACCGACTGCGCCACCAGGCGCCCCTAATTTTCTGAGGAACCTGCACACTGTTTTCCAGAGTGGCTGCACCAATTTGCATTCCCACCAACAGTGCAAGAGGGTTCCCGTGTCTCCACATCCTCGTCAGCATCTATAGTCTCCTGATTTGTTCATTTTGGCCACTCTGACTGGCGTGAGGTGATATCTGAGTGTGGTTTTGATTTGTATTTCCCTGATAAGGAGCGACGTTGAGCATCTTTTCACGTAGGCAGGCACTTTAAAACCTACTGAGGTTTTTAACAAAACTTGCCAAGATTCAAATTGTAAATGAAGTCCTTTTGACTAATTAGGCTTGCTTATTTGATATGTTAAGTTACATGGGAAGCATTGTCAAACAAATGACAAACTTTCTTAGATTATATTGTAGGGGTAAATGCTCTGTTTCAGAAATTTTATGAAATTTCTAAAATTTTAACATGTTCTGATATATGGTCATCACTTGACATTCTAATTATTGATATGTTGTGAGTCACCAAAACAACTGGATATCCTTGTCAACTGCATTATAATGACCTCTCATCAGATCTTTAACCATGTCCATTTTGAGTCTTTTTTTGCCATTTACAGTTATTGTTCTGATGCTCTTGAAAACGTGTTTCATCTTCAAGGAGATTCATGAAAAGGACTTTTTGACAAACACCAGGTTTCTGATGTCCTTGAGTTTATAAAACTAAGGTGAGTAAGAATTTCTAGAACTAGCGGGGAAGCTCCATTCAAACAGAACATGAATTAATAATACGGGACTGAATGAATTGAGGAAGATGATTATGGTTTTTATGGCTCTTCTTTGATACATTACTGGTTCTCTAATATTTGCTCCTCCAGATTTAAGGAAGCCTTTTCTCTTAAGGTATGTATGACTTACAAAAATATGATAAAATACACCTTTGTGAACAAATTGAAAACATTTATCGTTTCTCTCTCCCTGAACTCTCCAAAGTCCAGAAACTCTCAGTGAGTTTTCTTTCTTTCCTGGCAGTTATAATTGTTTGCATAAGTTCAATAAAAATCTGTTCTCCTTGGAACAGGACACCATTAGAAACGTTGGTTATTTCATGAAGGCTTTGACTAGAATGTCATATTTCAAAGAGACATGTATAGACTCAGATATGACCGGGCAGCTTTAAGGAACTGAGGTTGACTTTATGAAGCATGGAGCCATTAAAGCCCCTTGGAAATTGGCCTGAGACCTTGCTTACAGAGTTCCCAGCAGCCTTACCAGATGAGTAAAGAAAGTCACTTCCTGGCAGGTGCAGGAACTTCAGAATATTTTGGGGACCTCGAGAGGATGAATTCACCCAAATCTACAGGTATTGAGGGCGAATCTGAGAGCAAGAATTTAGTTTGGCTTCTGGCCTTGAAACGCTATTAAAAGTTCAACCTAAAATTCCTTATAAAAAAGTTCCAACAAAGCAGATTTTAAAAACCTTGTATGGTCAATCACTATTCTTGCTCTGCTTATGTAAGTAATTAGGCCAAGTTTATTAAAACTGGACTTGTTTTGCAAACAAATTAGTATTAATTTGGCTATCTTTGGGAAAAACGAGTAAGTATAGAAAGAAAATATTTCCATAACATATCTTTGTAGATATTGGATTTTAATACTATTCATTATAAACTGGACTCAATTCTGATTTCTTCTAGTGTCTGCCAATTCCCAGCCAAAACTCTTCAAACTAACATTTTGATTTTTCTCCCATCTTTCTGACTTGGAATCATTTGAGAACTAAAACTGTCCTTTTCCCTGAAGTCCTGCAAACTGAAAATAAATAAATAAATAAATAAATAAATAAATAAATAAATAAATAAACGATGCAAAGAAATCCCTGCAACAGCTCATGAATAGACAAAATCTTTGTGCCTAATTGCTCAATGGGTCACTCAAAGAGCATCAGAGACATTTGAGCTACAACGAGGATAAAAAGTAGATAAAACATCAGGGTAGATTGCTTTCCCAAGATTTGGGACCAGGCTTGTATTTCTAGGCTTCATTTTTTAAATAATTAAAAAAAATTTTTTTTAGAGAGGGAGTGCATGCACATGAGGAGTGGATGGGGAGAGAGAGAGAGAGAGAGAGAGAGAGAGAGAGAGAGAGAGAGAGAAAATCCCAAGCAGGCTCCATGCTCCGCACAGAGTCTGACATGAGGTTCAGTCTCACGACTCTGGGATCATAACCTGAGCTGAAATCAAGAGTTGGACACACAATCAACTAAGCCACCCAGGTTCCCCAGCTCTTTTTTTTTTTTTTTTTCAACGTTTATTTATTTTTGGGACAGAGAGAGACAGAGCATGAACGGGGAGGGGCAGAGAGAGAGGGAGACACAGAATCGGAAACAGGCTCCAGGCTCTGAGCCGTCAGCCCAGAGCCCGACGCGGGGCTCGAACCCACGGACCGCGAGATCGTGACCTGGCTGAAGTCGGACGCTTAACCGACTGCGCCACCCAGGCGCCCCCTCTTTTTTTTTTTTTTTAAATAAATTGTGATATTAGAAGATAGTAAACCTATTCGTTTGCTTTCACCTCCCCCTTTATTACGTCTTGATAAAACATGATGGTTACCCACTGATTTAACTAACATAACTTCAAATACTACCCTAGTACTTTATTATGATAAGAACTTAGATAAAATGTTCACGACCTCTTGTACATACTCTAGCTTTAGCTTCTGGTGCTTATAAAGTACCTCTTTAGGAAAAGCTTTGCAAGAAGTGCTACCCAACTCAGATTTAACCTACATTATATACAACACTCGACAGATTGACCATTGAATCTCTGTAAAATTAGATGATAACTTATTAAGAAAGACCCCCAAGTACAATGGGAAAAACTTAGCGGCATCTTGCCCAACATGCCAAAATATCCAATGTACTAAGAAATCATGTTTTTGTGGATGGAGAGGCCTAAGACAAAATAATAAAAAACAATGGGCATCTATCAAAAACGCTACTTTGGGAGTGACTTGGTGGGTTCAGTAACCTCCTAAATCTAACTTTGCCATATAACCCAGAAGACTCTGAGGTAACTCTGGGTCAATGGCCTTCCTTCCTTCCTTCCTTCCTTCCTTCCTTCCTTCCTTCCTTCCTTCCTTCCTTCCTTTTAGTGTTTTATGCACAAGCAGGGGAGGGGCAGAGAGAGAGGGAGACACAGAATCCGAAGCAGGCTCCAGTCTGAGCTGTCAGCACAGAGCCGGATGCGGGACTCGAACCCATAAACACAAGATCATCACCTGAGCTGAAGTCAGACACTTAACCAACTGAGCTACCCAGGCGCCCCAATGGCCTTCTTTATTAACTGCAGAAGCCCACTCAGGGCGCCTGTGTGGCTCAGTTGGTTAAGCATCCAACTTCGGCTCAGGTCATGATCTTATGGTTTGCAGGTTTGAGCCCCACGGGCTCTGTGCTAACAGCTTGGAGCCTAGAGCCTACTTTGGATTCTGTGTTTCCCTCTCTCTCTGCCCCTCCCCGGCTCACACTCTGTCTGTCTCTCAAAAATAAATAAATGTTAAAAAAATTTTAAAAATACTGTTGAAAGAAACCCAAAATGCACAGCTCTCCTAATCTGTGGGAAATCATTAAAGACTCCAGTAATTTATATAAGTGTTCAATTATTGCATTGGTACCCAAACTTATGGCCAACTAAACTAATTTCAATGTCATCATAGGGATAGAAACTATTGTAAATACCACCAGAGTTCCTCCCATTGGAGGAAGATGTGACTACTTAGGCAATGATTCTTTTTGGATTCCAGCATCTACTGACATCTGTGCATTCAGGAAAAATATATGGTTAGGTCCTAAACAACAACAGAGCCCTGAATTCACTCCAACTTGGCCTATAATGGTTATGCCTCTACAAATTAACATATGGCATCTGGGAAAAGGAAGATTTTGTTGGGAAGGTTTACAAAACACCTCTGTAATACTCCTTGATCTGCTTTGTAACCAGAGTACTTTTCATCACAACTCTACTGCTATATAGGGTAATACTGACCTTGTATCTCAAATAGAATTGTCTGCTTCTAACAAAAATTAAACTAATATTGATATTGATGATGAAATGTTTTGGGAGATAGCATTACAATCACCACAAGATGTAATATCTATGGAAACTAACTGGTCAGAGAAATTGTTCCATATAATAACAGACAATTTACTTACCATTTTAAACCAATCAGCCCAAACATATCACAAAGCACAAATAAGTATAGACAAAGGAAATAGATACTCAAATTAATTCAGAATTACAAAGTACCTGTAATGGATTTTTTTTTTTGATTCTTTTCTTTCTAATTCTGTACCTAGTCCCCATTGGTTGCTTCAAATATTATTAAAATTTTTTTTAAGTTTATTTATTTTGAGAGAGAGAGAGCACAAGTGGGGGAGGAGCAGAGAGAGAGAATCTCAAGCAGGTTCCATGCTGCCAGCACAGAGCCTGACGTGGGGCTTGAGCTCAAAAACTTGCAAGACCATGACCTGAGCTGAAATCAAGAGTCCGAGGTTTAACCATCTGAGCCATCCAGACACCCCTGCTTCAAGTGTTATTAATTGGATTTTTATTGCTATTTCTGTGTTTATGCTATAAATGTTACAAAAGTGCAAAAGCAGCACACATACAATGTTTGCACTACAACTGGATCTTACTAAAAAAACGTGTACATATCTATATATCTATCTATGTATATATATTGTAATATTCCCTATTAAAGGACATACTGTTGGCCCCTGCAACATAGATTCCTAGGTGACTTAAATCGAGCCTAGCATTGAGGGACATAATGGACCCAGGGCAGATAAACAATCACCCTGGCATCAAGGGAGAAAATAATGGTCAATGCTTTCTGTTGAAAGATTATTGATCAAAAGGGGGAAATGATGAGAGAAAAACTCTCGAAAGGTCTGATATACAAGGGATGCTATTAGATTTCTTTCTCAGTCAGCATGACTGTGTATAAACTTTGTTCAAACCAAAAGCCTGATTTACGGCCCTCCACCCATGTACTGTACATCTGGGGATGAGTAGCCTGAAGGAAAACCATCTTAAGATATCAATCAAGACTCCTGCTCCCTGCATTCCTTTGTGATGAAACTCATGATTCCTTCTTATGTGCTAATCTGTAACCTCTTGAGCTTGTGCAAGATGTAAAAAAGTATAACCTTGTAAAAACGGATTATTCTCCGAACAGTTTCTTCCCTGTGAAGAGCACGTTTCCCAAACAACTGTCCTAACATGGGCTCGAAGAAAACTTTACTTTTAGAGATTCTAAAAGGTTTGTTTATTTTGCAAGGCCAGTAGAACCACAGCTCCTTGATTCATTTGATTAAATTCTCAAAACCCAACCTTGGCAGAGGGGTGAGCCAAACATCTTTTGCTTTACCCATCATATATAAATGTGAATTGGGATTATTTTGCAGTAAAACCTCATCTTCACCTAAACTTAACGTTATTACGGGCTGACTGTAAGCAGTACCTTCCGATTAAAACTTATTTTTTAGGTATGCAGCTTTGTAAATTGTTTAGATTTCATTGTTTTGTTTTGAAATGTAAACTCAAGGCATTTTACATATAACTACGAAACCTTTCTTTTTAGTCACTTGCTACTACAATTACGATAGTTTTCCATTTACGGAAAGGCTTATTTTAAAATAAATTTATCTAGGAATAAAAGCGAGTCAATTTAAAGAAAGTACTCGTTACGTAAGTGGTTCGCAGCGACAACAAAATTAGAGACGGGAGCAGTCGAATCACCAGAACCGGTAAAACTGCAGCCAGGACACGGTGGGGAGGGTGCAGGAAAACTACGGAAGCCCGAAAGGCCAAGAAGCATGCTGCAAAGCGTTCGCCGGACCGAGAAGAAAAGATGACTCCGCCTCCCCGCCAAGTGCGGCGCAGTGCGCAGGCGCGGCGGCGCGCCTCAGAGGTCGCTGCGTTTCATTGCGCAGGCGCCCGCGAGGGCGTGGGCGCCGGCGTGGTCCCCATGGAGTTACCTTAGCCGAGCCGGCAGCTCTAGGAGATTCCGGGATGAGCGCGGCGGAGGCCGACCGCTGGGCGTGGCTGCTGGTGCTCAGCTTCGTGTTTGGGTGCAATGTCCTCAGGATTCTCCTCCCGTCCTTCTCCTCCTTCGTAAGTGACTGTCTGGCCTTCCAGGGGGCCGGTGGGTCTCCGCCGCTGTCCCCGGCGAGCCCGGTGTAGACACATGGGACTCAGACCAACCGCGTGAGGGCCGGAGAAGCGTCTTGGTTGGGCTGTTCGCCTTAAGGTTTTTCTTTTCTTCCTTCCTTCCTTCCTTCCTTCCTTCCTTCCTTCCTTCCTTCCTTCCTTCCTTCCTTCCCTCCCTCCCTCCCTCCCTCCTTCCTTCCTTCCTTCTTTCCTTCCTTCCTTCCTTCCCTCCTTCCCTCCTTCCCTCCTTCCTTCCGTTGTTAGCGTCTAAAAGTTGCAAGGCTTTACTCCCAAATCCGGATATCTGGATTCTCGGGGAGAAAAAAAAGAATGACCTGGTAACACCTGGCCACGTTTTCACGTGGCAGCAGCCCTCAGACTGGGAGTTCTCAGTGCCCCTCTGCCAGCCACACTTAGTTCCGTTAACCCCCGGTCCCTGGAGGCATCCAGCAGCCTCGCTGCTGGGGGTCCAGTGCCTGGAGGCCCTGGCCCTTTCGTGCATGTAGTGCCAGAGCGCCAGCTCTTCCAGGTCCCATATGGAAGGATCTCAGGGTGCAGCAGCCCCCGTTCTTGGGGTGAGAGGCAGTGTAGACAGAATCTCGGCACTGTGTGATGCTTCCTGTATTCAAGGGAGCAAAGGGCACTGGAATGCAGCTCTCCGCCGTGCGTTTTGCGTAGGCATGAGTGCATAACCTCGGGTCCAGTCGTCACGGCTGCTGTAAGATATGAATGTCATCCCGTCTCCTTTTACTAGCAGAGGAGTCTGACACAGAGGGTCAAGGGGTTGCACTGTGTCATCCGGTTCGGGACTGCGGGGGTGGAGACTGATCTTGGTTTGTGATTCTCCTAGTTTTGTCCCTCTGCCTGTTGGAGCCCGAAGAGAGGTTTGGTGGCAAATTTGATGTCAGGTGTGTGTGGGAAACAGGGAGCTGTTTCCTGGGGAAGGGCGCCCTCTTTATGTCCACAGCGGGAGTGAGGGACTGTCTGACAGAGCTCAGAGACTGGGTGCGAGCATTGGAGCATTATTGCCGGAAACGCAGTTCTGTACTGATTTAAATTGGTGATGGTGGTGATGGTGGTGGTGGTGGTGGTGGTGGTGGTGGTGGTGGTGGTGGTGGTGGTGGTGGTGGTGTGTGTGTGTGTGTGTATCGGTGGGGGGGGGGGTGGAATTGAAGACTAGGCAGGATTTCTACTTTCTTTCTTTATTCTACCAGCATTCACTGAGTGCCTGTTTTGTGTAAAACTCTGTGCCAGGACTTTACTACCTGCATTGTCCTAAGGCATACAGAATTCTCTCTAACCCCCCAACCTCCCTTCAGAATCTATCCTGATGCTACCTAGTCTTTAAGATGATGTCCCAAGTACTTAGCATTGCATAAAAGACCCTTGAAGAGCTGGCCTCTGCCCATCTCTTTTTTTTTTTTTTTTAATGTTTACATTAGAGAGAGAGAGAGACACTTGGGGAGCAGGGGAGTGGCAGAGAGAGAGAGAGACAGACACGGAGACAGAATCCGAAGCAGGCTCCAGGCTCTGAGCTATCAGCACAGAGCCCGATGTGGGGCTCAAATTCACGAACTGTGAGATCACGACCTCAGCCGAAGTTGGACCTCAACCGACTGAGCCACCCAGGCGCCCCTTTTTCCTTTCAAATAAAAAATTGTGGTACAGTACACATAACATAAAATTTACCATTTTATCATTTTTAGGTGTGTAGTTCGGTGGCATGAAGTAATCCACATTGTTGTGCAACCATTACCACTATCCACCTAGAATTTTTCCATCCTCCTAAACTGAAACTTTGTCCATTCAACAGTAAGTCCCTGTCCTCTGTCACCTTGGCCCTGGCATCCACAGTTCTACTTTCTGTCTCTATGAATTTGGCCACTGTGGTTATCTCATGTAGGTGAAATCATGCAATATTTTCCCTTTTATGCCTGGCTTATTTCATTCAGCATAATGTCTCTAAGGCTCTCTCTGTTGCAGCATGTGCTAGGATTACCTTCTTTCCTTTTTAAGGCCGAATAATATTTCATTGTATGTATAGACCACATTTTGGTTATCCATTCATCTTTTTTTTTTAACGTTTATTTATTTATTTATTTATTTATTATTATTTTTTTCAACGTTTATTTATTTTTGGGACAGAGAGAGACAGAGCATGAACGGGGGAGGGGCAGAGAGAGAGGGAGACACAGAATCGGAAACAGGCTCCAGGCTCTGAGCCATCAGCCCAGAGCCGGACGCGGGGCTCGAACTCACGGACCGCAAGATCGTGACCTGGCTGAAGTCGGACGCTTAACCGACTGTGCCACCCAGGCGCCCCAACGTTTATTTATTTTTGAGACAGAGAGAGACAGAGCATGAACGGGGGAGGGTCAGAGAGAGGGAGACACAGAATCTGAAACAGGCTCCAGGCTCTGAGCTGTCAGCACAGAGCCCGACACGGGGCTCGAACTCACGGACCGCGAGATCATGACCTGAGCCGAAGTCGGCCGCTTAACCAACTGAGCCACCCAGGTGCCCCTATCCATTCATCTTTTGATGGACATTTGGATTGTCTCCACCTTTTGGCCCTTGTGAATAATGCTGCTGGAACATTGGTGTACAAATACCTGTTAGAGTCTCTGCTTTCAGTACTTTTGAGTAAATACCCAGAAGTGGAATTTCTGGATCATGTGGTAATTCTATTTTCAATTTTCTGAGAAACTGCCAAACTGTTTTCCACAGCCGCTGCACCATTTTGCATCGTCACCATCAATGTACAAGGTTCTAATTTCTCCACAATTTCCAACACTTGCTATTTTCTGTTTTGTTTTGTTTTTATAATAGCCATCCTCAATGGATGTGAGGTGGCATCTGACTGTGGTTTTGATTTGCATTTTCCTAATGATTAGTGATGTTGAACATCATTTTATACGCTTATTGGCCATCTGTATACCTTCTTTGGAGAAATGTCGATTCAAGTCCTTTGTCCCCTTTAAATATATATGTATGTATTTTAATGTTTATTTATTTTTGAGAAAGAGCGTGAGGCAGGGAGGGGCAGAGAGAGAGGGAGACACAGAATCCGAAGCAGGCTCCAGGCTCCGAGCTGTCAGCACAGAGCCCAACATGGGGCTCAAACTCACAAGCTGTGAGATCATGACCTGAGCCCAAGTTGGACGCTTAACTGACTGAGCCACCCAGGCGCCCCTGTTCCCCTTTTTAATGCAGCTGTCCCTAAGGGAAGGGCATCCTCTGTAGGCCCACAGCAGGGAGTGAATGGTTTTTTGTTTGTTTTTTTTTTGTTCATTTGGTTTTTTGTTGAGTGAGGAGCTGTTTGTATATTGTGGATTAAACTACTTATTAGGTATATGATTTGTACGTATTTTCTTCCATTCTGGGGGTTGCTTGCCCATCTTTCTTGGAGTATCACCTGGATTCTTATGTACCCCATCCCATTTCATCTCTCATGGGAGCCATATGAAACTAACCTAAATTGCTCAAAGAGGCTATGTTCGTTTTGTGCTCCTCTATGAATCGTTCATAATTTCCCATTAGTAGAGGGGGAAAGAGGAGTGTTTGTTTCGGGCGTGGCAGCAGCTATAAGGAAGATCTGTCATCATCTCAGGCTCCTTAACTAAGCTTCCACCAAACTCGTGCTCTGCAGCTAGTGCACACTCACTAAAGGTTGTCGCTGCAGTCTAGTTGTGCCTGGGGCTTGCACCCGTGGATGTTCATCGTGTAGATGAAAGAGCCCTGGGTTTGCCTTTGGACTTGTGTTCACATTCTGTGCCGCTTCCCACAGGAAGTACAGCCTCTCTGACCTTAATCCAGTTAGCTTTCTTAAACCCGTTTCCCCTTGGTTGTAGCGCTATTTGCCAGGGTTGTGAGCCAGGCTCAAAGGATGATGTATAGTTATCCCATCAGAGTACAGCCCTTATTTTTGGTGTTCAGAACAGGGAAGAGTAATGAAGAGATTGTACAGCCTGGTGGCTGGGTTTGTGGCGAGGGTCAGTGTAAAGCTGTAAGGCATGCTTTGGTCCTGGGTCGGGTAAAATGCTGTTCTTTCACGACACTTAGAGGCTGCCCATTACAGGCCCTCCCGAGGAGAATCCGAAAGCTTAATTGGGAATGGGCCATATCCTCGTACTTCCAATTATAGCCTTCCCTACAGTGTTTCCGAAGCATTTCCCACCCAGCCGGAAGCAGAGGAGGGGCACGCCGTCCCATTAGTCGGGTAGGCTGGTTGAGGCCCTATAATCTCTTAAGTATCACAAGTCCCCTGCCTAGCAAAGCCTGGCCAGGTCCTGGCAGGGGATCTCAGCTCGACACTGGGGCGGAGGAGGGGCCTGGATGAGGATACCCAGTCCCTGGTGTTGACTTGGCTGGCATTTCCTCAGAGTTCTTTCTCGTCTTCAAGCTGGTCACAGGACGTATAGATGACAGAGCCTAGTTCCTATAGTAGGCGATCCAGGACTTTGTTCAGCCAAAGGCAGAGGAACAGGTGGACAAAGATGCCCCCTCGAGCGCCCACTCTGCGCGGGTGTAGGGAGGCACGCTGCGCAGGCGCCTCAAGCCTGACGACGGCCCTGGGCCGGGTGAACGTCCCAGCGAGCTGCGTGCACTGCGCAAGCGCCCCGGGAACACCGGTGAGGGGCGGGGTGTAGGGAGATGCAGTGCGCAGGCGCCCCAGGACTGACGCGGCAGAGGGCGGGGTGTAGGGAGGCGCACTGCGCAGACGCCCCAGGATTGACGCGGCCGAGGGTGGGCTCAGCGCTGGCGTGAGCAGCCCCTCCTTCACGGGTCCTCGCTTTGCTGACCCTAGACGCGGGCACAGCGCAGGCTGTCCCCCTGGGACTTGGTTTGTGGGGCCGACTGCCATTTTTATACTTGATGATTTTGGAATTGCCTTCATTTTCTGCTTTAAAAAGTGGCCGCCTCCGTTTCCCTATAGGGGCCCAGGCCACTGAGACGAGGGGCAGACACTGCAGGACCTGCCACTGTAGGTGCCTTCCTGGGACCCTCCTCTCCCTTTCCAAGGAGCATGGTCACCTAGTGAGTTCCTGTTGCAGGCCAGGCGTGAGGATGACCCCCAAGTATTAGTTGTGGGGGCGCTGGGGGTTGGGTGCGCAGGTGCGGCCTTGTGAATGGGGTCGTCCACGTGCGGGGGACCTGTGCTGTGAGGAGGGCTCCCGACTGGAGAGCGCTGACCCGCCGGGCGTGGCACATTGGGCTTTTTTGGGTCCGCAGAAGGGGCCTTGGTCCCTTCTCAGGATGAGGACTGTGTCGCTGTATTAGGGACACATCTGAGCGGGCAACCCCAGCATGTCATTCCCCCTGTGCCTCCTGTGTTCCAGGAGGGATGAGCCATTGGGACTTAAATGGCATTATGCATTGATTAATTTTCAGATGGGTCTGGTCCAGGGAGGTAGGTGCCAGCCATTGAGTGGTAGAGTGGGGTTTCAGTCTAACCTGGTGTGACCCCAAGTTCAAGCCCTAGCATTTTGTCTGTTGGGAAGGGAGTGTGGAACTTAGACAGGACCTGAGGGTGAGTCTGGTAGGACACTGAGCTCATGCAGGCTGGCGGCCAGCGTCTGGGGCACGAGGGTGACGAGAAGGATCGGTTCTATCCTCGTCTTCTCCCAAGATTCTCCTACTGCCTGTCATCTTAATAACTCATTTTCTGCTTGAGAATTCTTTGTAGACCCATCTCCAGGTCTTTGAAAAGCTGTACCCCACACAGCCTATCTGTTTCTGTCAAGTGGGAGGTTTAATGTCCTGGAAGGTGCTTTTGAGTACATAAGGAGGACAGAGGTTTATTTTTGTTTTAAACATTAATATTCAAAACCTTTACATTCAAATCTCATTAAGTGTTACAATTCAATTCATAATTCTAGAATGTTTTAGTTGTCACTTATAGGGAGGTCTTGGATTAATGTGGGTACATATTTGCAAATTTAAACACTTTCGAATAGTTCTGTATACTTGCAGCTGTCATTTATCCGTTCCCCCCCCCCCCCCCCCAAGCACTGCAGTTGTCTAATTTAACCACAAAACTCTTCACTTCTCCCCAAGCTCATTTTCCCACCCTCGCTCACCGAGTGCTGAGTAAACACCTTTGGCCTTCTCGGTTTGTAATTTTCTTGTGTGTTCTGTATATTGCTAAGTAATGTGTTTGTGCTTCTGTTTCTTCTCTTGAAAATCTAGTTTAAAAAAAATTTTTTTTTTAACGTTTATTCATTTTTTGAGAGACAGAAAGAGGCAGCATGAGCAGGGGAGGGGCAGAGAGAGAGGGAGACAGAATCCGAAGCAGGCTCCGGGCTCTGAACCGACAGCACAGAGCCCGATGCGGGGCTTGAACCCACAAACCACGAGATCATGACCTGAGCCAAAGTGGGACGCCCAACCAACTGAGCCACCCAGGTGCCCCTTGAAAATCTAGTTTTAAAAGTGAGGTTTATTGATGTGTAATTTGCATTTAGTGAAATTGACGTTTTCTAGGTAGGTGGGCAATTTGATGAGTTTTGTGGATCTCTTTCACTCAAAAAGTCTACTTCTTGCCCATTTCTTGATGTGTTAAGTTTAAACATCCATAGACTCTTTGCTCTTAAAGAGGATTCTGTGACTTTCTTAAGAAAATTTGTCCTATTTTCATCTCCAGAGTGGATCAGGTTGGAGTATATCTGTCCTTTAGTTAGGGGGTTGGGTAGGGGCCAGGCGAGGGCAGAGGGGGTGAAGACAGAGCTACTCTTGGCATGAGGCCTGCAGGAAGATGTGCGGTAGCAAACACACTGCTTTGTTCAGGTGCCCTTGAGAGACCTCTCGTGTCCCCACGAGAAGGACTTCATTGCGCAGGCACTGGAGGTTGCCATCTCAGAGGGGGTCCCAGGACCCGGCACTTGCGCGGGCGCCGGGGGAGACCCGTGACGGGGACATGGCTTCCCGGTCTCTTTCTGAAGAGTTGCCCTGTTGTGCAGAGGGGAGCCTAAGCCGGAGGGACCGACTCATTGTGCGCGTGCTATGTGCCAGTACACGTCATACGTTATCTTCTTTCTTTTTTTTTTAAGTTTATTTATTTATTTTGAGACAGACAATGCCAGCAGGGGAGGGGCAGAGACCAGGAGAGAGAGAATCCCAACAAGGCTCTGCATTGTCAGAGCAGAGCCTGACGAGGGGCTCCAACTTACCAACCATGAGATCGTGACCTGAGCCAAAATCAAGAGTTGGATGCTTAACAGACTGAGCCATCTGGGTGCTCCTCTTTAGTCTTTAAGAAAAAAAAATATTTTTTTAATGTTTTATTTATTCTTGAGAGAGAGAGCGAGTGAGCGAGCATGAGCAGGGGAGGAGCAGAGCAAGAGAGGCACACAGAATCCAAAGCAGGATCCAGGCTCCCGAGCTGTCAGCACAGAGCCTGACGCGGGGCTCACAAGCTGTGAGATCATGACCTGAGCCGAAGTCGGAGGCTCAGCCGACTGAGCCACCCAGGTGCCCCTCATCTTTTTTTTTAATCAAGCTTTTAAAAATTTTGTAACAAACATGCAGGAAAGTTACGCATACAGTGCAAGGAACCAATATTGTTTCCTGAAACATTTGAAATTAAGCTGTCAACCTGCGCCCCTGCATTCCTGGATGCACTAGTGTATAAACAGGTGGCTTGTCCACAACACAACCATCAGGGACCTTCCTGATCTCTCGTTCCTGTTTTCACTCCTCCCAAGTGAGGTCCTTTGCAGCAAAAGGATCCTGGTCAGTACCATGCGTTGCACATACTTGTCACGCCTCTTCAGTCTGGAAGGATTCTCCGTCTTTCCTGGGCTTGCAGGGCTGACATTTCTGAATAGGGCAAGGGCAGTGAGTTCGCCCGATGGCCTTCTTGGAACATCCTTGTCTGATGTCGCAGAAGGGATGCCGTGTTCTCATTGCAGGTCTTCTGGCGCTGTGGACTTTGATTTAGGGGTGTTCACTCTCCGCTTGGGGTGGGTGCTCCAGGGTTTCTCAGTCCTTCCCCGCCCCAGACCTGCGCTGTGGTTGGGTCTCACTCCACCCTTGCTGTCAGGGGATCTGTACTTGTCCTGGCCGCTGCCCAGCGCCACCTGGTGGCCGCTGCTCCCTGGTCCTGGGGTGGGAGCGAGTGTCCCTGCAGTTGTGTGTGTGCATGCGCAGGTATCTGGGGACGGTGCATGTGAGCGATGGGGGTCTGGCTGTCGGAGGTGCCCCTTCACAAACCTTTACATCTGTATATCTCCATCTGCGGAAAATCACAAGTTCACACCCATATGCCTCCAATTCTAATTCAACACTGCAGGATTCATTCTATTCTTTTCCAGATCCGTATTTCTAATCCCCTTTTCTGACAGTCAGAAAACCGGCTCCCATTATTTTCATTATGTCTGCTGTATTTGATTAAGGCTTTGTAACTCCCATCCTCACTGCTGCCTGCTCCCCCCCCACCCCCCATGCCTGTTCCCCCATGCCTACTCCCCCTCAGCCCCTGTGCCTGCCCCCCCATCCCCCAGGCCTGCTCCCCCTACCCTCCTCCGTGCCTGTGCTCCCCCTCACCCCTGTGCCTGCTCCCCCATGCCTGCTCCCCCCATCCCCCAGGCTGCCCCCCAGGCCTGCTCCCCCCACCCCGTGCCTGCCCCCCACAATGCCTGCTCCCCCCATCCCCCATGCCGGCCAGCCCCTCTTGGGCTCTGTCTCTGTGTTTGGCTGGGTGCTCCCAGCCTGTATCCTGTGTGACTCCTGCGCTCCCTCTAATGCCAGGCCGCCCTTTCTTGGAGACCCCTGTAGCACTGTGCTTGGCTCTGACCCCCTTGCCATGGTGCCCCTCTGTGGGAGTGCCCTCCTCCTGCTGGGCCACGCCCTCCTCACTGGCCCCCTACGCCCACCTTCCTCTGCCTACCTAAGAGGATGTGTGCTCCTTGTCACCCGAGTGGCAACTGGAATTGGTTTTCATTTTGTAATCACAGTTTTGTGGTTAGAGTGAAAGATACGTCCATTTGCACCGGAGCGATCCATGAGCATATCTGCAAAAGGAAACGTAGAATGTGAATAATGGTCCACATCAGAGGGAGTTTTTGTCTTTGTGGTGGTTGTGGGGGCAGGAGGACCAGGCAGCCGAGGCTGGCTATGTAGGTAAGGGGCAGCGCGCCCCGCTGGAAGAGACCTCAGTGGAGTGGTGGAGGAGGTGGGGGAGAAGGTGTACCCCGTGGAAAGGCGCTGATCCCCGCTGTCCGCCCCGCCAGATGTCCAGGGTGCTGCAGAAGGACGCCGAGCAGGAGTCGCAGATGAGAGCGGAGATCCAGGGTATGAAGCAAGAACTCTCCACCGTCAACATGATGGACGAATTCGCCAGATATGCCAGGCTGGAGAGAAAGATCAACAAGATGACGGATAAGCTTAAAACTCACGGTACTGGTTTCAGTTGTAGTGTGGAAAGCTTTACGAGAGCTGATTAATGGGGAAGTTTTTATATAAAGATTCGTAGAATATATGTTTTGATTCTTCGATGTTCTAAATGTTGAAAGGAGCTTTTAGGTTGTCTGGAAGAAACCCAGTGATCATTATTACTTTCTCCTTACTTGCCTGTGAACCTTTGCTTCCTAAACACAGAAACAACTAACATCGTCTGAGTTTTTCTTCGTTTTCTGTAGGTAGACATTTTCAAATTCAATACATTTTGAGACAAGCCTGAAAAAATGTCATCCTGGATTCCCACGGGCTTTTGTGAATACTCTCAAAAATGCCCAGCAGTGTCCTTACCCCAGTATAGACTTCAGGGTCGGGGTTTGGTCTTGTTCACTGCTACTTTTGCCACCACCCCTAGCAGTCTCCTGTGATGAAGACGTTTTTCACCCATGTTCTGGGTGAGAGAGCTGTCTCCATGGCTCGTAAGACATATGGAAGGGCCCACCCAGGCCCAGGACTAGCCAGGTTTCCACTTCTGGGTTAGTGTGCTGTGTAGACAGGGAGGCCTGGGGAGCAAATATAGTCCTCTTGGTGAGTGATAAGTGCACTATAAAAGGAATCTCTGATGTAGATGGATAGTTTTAAGCATCTTCACAATTAAAGCTTCAAATCTTATAATTTGTGTGTGATTCTATTTCTTTAAAAAATTTTTTTTTTTTTAACGTTTCTTTATTTTTGAGACAGAGAGAGACAGAGCATGAGTGGGGGAGGGACAGAGAGAGAGGGAGACACAGAATCGAAAGCAGGCTCCAGGCTCTGAGCTGTCAACACAGAGCTCGATGCAGGGCTTGAACTCACTGACTGTGTGAGATCATGACCTGAGCCGAAGTTGGCCGCTTAACCGACTGAACCACCCAGGCGCCCCTGTGTGTGATTCTATTTTAATGACTGGCATAATGTGTGGCTTTTAAGAAATTCTGTTTTATATTTTCTTTTTTTTTTTCAATGTTTATTTATGAGAGAGAGAGAGCGCGCACACACACACAAGTCGGGGAGGGGCAGAGAGAGAGAGGGAGACACAGGATCCGAAGTAGGCTCCAGGCTCTGAGCTGTCAGCACCGAGCCCAACTTGGGGCTCGAACTCATGAGCCACCAGATCATGACCTGAGCCGAAGTCCAGAATCGGATGTCTAACTGACTGAGCCACCCAGGCACCTGTCTGGTTTATAATTTCTAAATACGCTGAATTAGAAAACATTTTATAAAATGAAAATGACACATCTGTGTACTTTGAGTATTTTCTTCATTTTTCAGGACTGATAATAATGATTTCATCCTTGTTTTCCTTTCAGTGAAAGCTCGGACAGCCCAATTGGCCAAGATAAAATGGGTTATAAGTGTTGCCTTCTATGTATTGCAAGTAAGTGCCCTATTGTGTCACCTGGGGTCCTTAAAATTGGTACCAGACTGTCCTCCAGAACTCTGCAGCCCCCAGAGTCCAGGTGTGAGAATTCAGGCTTTTCCACTCTCGGCCGCTGTGCTGCGTCATCCTGCCAGCATGGAACCGAGCGCTGTGGATTTATAAGTTAGACTAGAAGAAAGCCTTTCTCTCTCTCTTTGAGTTGAAGTACGACATACAGTGTTAGTTTCAGGTGCACAGCATAATGAATCAACAGTTTTCTGTGTTACTTGGTGCTCGCCATCTGCTTTTTTAAAAATTTATTTAGGTCCTAGTTTTTGTGTTTATTCATCTTGTTTTTTTAGATTCCACATGTGAGCGAAATGATATGGTATTTGTCTTTCTCTGTCTGACTTACTTCACACAGCACTGTATTCTCTAGGTTCGTCCATGTTGTTGCAAATGGCAAGATCTCATCTTTTTATTTTTCTTTTTTTTAAGTTTATTTATTTATTTTGAGAGAGACAGAGACAGCACGAGCGGGAGAGGGGCAGAGAGAGAGGGAGACACAGAATCCCTAGCGGGCTCTGTGCCGCCAGCGCAGAGTCTGACACGGGGCTTGAACTCACAATACCATGAAATCATGACCTGAGACGAAACCAAGAGTCGGACGCTTAACCGACTGAGACACCCAGGCGCCCCAAGATCTCATCCTTTTTAATGGCTGAGTAGTATTCCAGTGTGTGTGTGTGTGTGTGTGTGTGTGTGTGTGTGTGTGTGTGTGTGTGTGTCTGTCTCCACCTCCTCTTTATCCACTCATCTGTCACTGGACATTTTGCTTCCGTATCTTGGCTAATGTAAGTAATGCCGCAGTAAACATAAGGATGGCTGTATAGTATTTCAAATTAGTGTTTTCGTTTCCTTTGGGCAAATACCCAGAAGTGGAATTCTATGTTTAATGGAATTCTACGGTAATTGTGTGTTTCATGTTTTGAGGAACCTCCATACTGTTTCGCAGCGGCTGCACCGGCTGTGTTCCCACCAGTGGTGCGCGAGGGCTCCGAGAAAGCCTCGGTTGGAACTGTGAGACGGTTGGAACTGTGAGACGTTGAGGTTTTCAGCATATGAATGCTGAAGTGGCTTCCCTGGAGCTCTTTCCTACTGCCTTTATTCCAATGCAGTTTGGGGAGCGTGTGGGGGAAGGAGAGAAGCTTATTTAGACAGCGTTTTGTTTTTTGTTTTTTTTTAATTTTTTTAAAAAATGTTTTATTTATTTTTGAGACAGAGAGACAGAGCATGAGCAGGGGAGGGGCAGAGAGAGAGGGAGACACAGAATCCGAAGCAGGATCCAGCCTCCGAGCTGTCAGCACAGAGCCCGACGCGGGGCTCGAACCCACAACCTGTGAGATCATGACCTGAGCCGAAGTCCCACGCTTAACCGACTGAGCCACCCAGGCACCCCTAGAGAGCGTATTTTGTGAGAGTGCCAGTTTGGGTCGCTGGCTGTTTTGTGGTGTGTGGACGTGGAAGTGACTGCCCGCTCTCCGGGGCGGGGGGGGGGGGGGTGGCCTGCTGTTCTCGTTAAAGTCCAGCACATTGATTCCCAGCTTTCCTGTCTGGGGTCGGAAGGTTCCTGCGGAACCCCTGCTTCTGCTGCGATACTCTGAGGTCACGGATGTGCTGCGCACACATGAGCGGCTGCCTTCAGTGACCTCTGGGTTTCGACGCTACACGTGGTCCTCACTGGGGAAGGGATTTGGGCCCGCCCCACACAGCCCAGGTTGTCTGGGTACATTTAAGTATCACCCCAAGGCATTGTCACTGTGACACTGGCTGGTTTCCCAAGGGCAGGAATCGAGCCAGATTCCCTCTTTTATGGTCGCTCATTTGAGTGGCTGATTCAAAGCCACGAAATGGGTGAGGACAACTGAAGGGATGCTGCTTCACTGCCTACTGTGTAGACTCCCTGGGCTCCCTCCACGCGTAGAGGCCAGCACCGTGGGTGGGAGATCGACTGGCTTTCCAAGGATCACAGAGGCGTGAGATCACTTTTGTCACTAATAAGGTGTGTTTATCATAGTCTGGCTACTTAAAGGAGATGCTCCATGAGGAAAGAACCCCTTCATTATGCGGGACCCGGGTTGATTTATCAGCTAATTTAATAGTGCATATTTGTTATTCATATTAAAACAGTAAAATGCCAGCTCACAGAAGGCTGCCCCACTTGGCAGCAGTGCGTGCCAATGTCCTGTGGACGAGTCTCTAATTAGACACTATTTCAGGGTGCCGCCAGCGGAAATTAGTGGCTGTGCGTCTGGGTCTGTTTCCCGCGAGGACTGATTGATAGGGCTTGACCTCATCGGTTTGGAGAGTTTCCTTAGTATGTTTGCGCGTTTCTCGTCTTTCTTGGTTATTGGTTGTGTCACTGGCAGGTTGTCCGCTCACCGGCAGTGTCTTTGCAGGCTGCCCTGATGGTGTCGCTCATTTGGAAATACTACTCTGTCCCTGTGGCCGTGGTACCGAGTAAATGGATAACTCCACTAGACCGCCTGGTAGCATTTCCTACCAGAGTAGCAGGTAAGAGTTTTCTGGAAATCCCAGGGGAAGAATATGGACATGTGGGGTACGAGGTGAAGTAACCCCCACCTCGTCCATTCACTAGTGAGCAGTTCTTGGTGTCTGGGCCTCACAGCAGGCTCGCGGTGAAGAAACAGGCCTAGAGAAGTTACCTGCCGTGGCCAGCGTCACCGGCATGTTCGGTAGGAGTGCTAGAGTTCTCTGTCCAGTCTGCTTACAGAGTCGAGGTCCACTCCTTGAGTTTGATACCCTGTTCATTGAAACGCCCATCTCTAGTCCCTAGATTCTGTGACCTCTCTTCGTTCCTCACGCTTGGCATTTCTCCAGCATTTACTGCTATTGGCTGTTCTTTTATTTTTGAAAGGTAACATCCTTGGGATGTTAAAAGCAGTACATATCATTAATGATGAGAAATACAAGAACAATTTTAAAACCATCTCATGGGCTATAGATAACTTCTCTTAACTTTGTGGTATGTTTTTCCAGTCTTATTTTCTATTTGTTTTATACAATTAAAGTCGTCTGGTACATGTAACTTTATATCCCCTTTTACTTTATATTGTAAACCCTTTCCCGTATCAGTAGACTTTTTAAGGAATTTCAAAAAACTGCTCTTCATTAATTTCTCTGTTAAAGATATTTGTTTAGGTCCTAATTTTTTACTGTCGTAGTCTGGTTATGCACCGTGCATCCTTGCCCGCCAGCCTTTGGTTGTGTTTTGTGATCACGCTGGAAGTAATTTACTGAGTGAAAAAGAATAACTGTTCCCAAGGATTCCAATTTCACCGCATCCTTCTCCCTCTGCCCCTCTTCTCCCCCCAGCCTTGTGGGCACTGCTGGTGGGCTCTCAGGGCTGCTGAGCAGGAGAGCACGAGGCCCCGGCATCTCGGGGGCCACGGGCACTCTTGCAGCCTGCTTTCCTATTGCTGCGTCATCACCTGGGCACGAACGGCAAGGGTAGACATGGCCTAGTTTATAACAGTATTTTGAGAAGGAAAAACAAATAGTCTTACAGGGTGGTTTTCTAATTTATTAATGTCATAAATAACAACACACCTCTCTGGCAGGAAAGAAATTCGCATCATTGCCAGTTCGTGTGATTCTTACTGAATGAAGGAGGCAGCCTGTGAATCAGGTCTGATGAGTTTGAATCCAGGAGACACAGTCTGAGTTTTTCGTAGCCTAGCACTGCTGAGAAAGAATTGGATTCCGGTAAATTAAAGGTAGCAGAGGCCGGAAATACGGGCAGAACCGTTGGCATGCTCTCTGATGTTGAATTTCTTGGTTTCTAGGTGGTGTTGGAATCACCTGTTGGATTTTAGTCTGTAACAAAGTCGTGGCTATTGTGCTGCACCCTTTCAGCTGAGAGACCAGACGAGTCCAGCTGAGACGCTTGTCAACAGTGGATTTTCCCTTATAGGTTAAACACCTGATACTTTTTTTTTTTTTTAAAGGAAACAGAAGCACACAGGTTAGGTTTTTTTGTTGAATGTGTTTGTTCTTGGATCTTATGTGAGATACGAGAGGCCTGATCTTGTGCACTTGTCGTTGAGCCAGACGGCCGGTCTCTGGTCTCTCAGGCGAGTGCCCCGGCCAGCAGAGCCGCACGTTTGTCGGGAGAAGGGTGTGGCGTGGGCGTCCACACGCTGTGACTCGGGGTCTGCCCTGTTGGCGTATTTTAAAGGTCATGTTTTGCCAATGGGAAGTCGGTTTTCTAACTTAAGTACTCTAAAGACTTTGTGCTATTCTTGACCCAGATTAGAAAGCAATTTAACTTTAATACCGCCAGTGGAATTTGGAATCTCGTGTAGTACTGCTAAGAGTAACACTAACTGACATTGCTTGTGTTTTTTCCCTTCCTGTGTTGAAATGTCACGTGTTGGGCAAGCCTTTGTGTAGTATTATCTACGTATCTGAAGCTGTTGATTTTTCATCACTGTGTTTTGTAATGTATTCATGAGATCATAATGCATTGTTTTATGCTTGAATTGTATGTTTTGTATTTAAAGCATTTCAAATGAAGTGTGTTTTCTAAGCATTTAATATTTATGCTCTGTAGAATGGAACAAACAAACTGGGAATTCTGATTAAATTAATTTGAGTGTATACATTTTTAAAAACACTTCTTTTTTACTGTTGCTCTTTTTTTTGAATTATAATTGACACATAATGTGTTAGTTTCATGAGTACAACATAGTGATTGGTATTTGTACACACTGTGAAACGATCACGATGAGTCTAGTTTCTCCGTGTAAAACACTTTTTTATAATTAAAAGTTTTGCAAGGGCTTGTGTGACTTTTCCTTCCTTATGGTTACTTAACTTGCTATGACCAGTTTGTAAATGTGACAGGTGACAGAGGGCTTTGACTGTTAACTCAGTTGGCCACTGCACCTTAAAACTAAATCCTGTCACCGGTTTTTAAAAGGTAGTATTTGTATTCCCGAGTCCCCTAATGACCTGCGAAGCTACCAATTGTGCCGGGAAAAGGCAAAGTGCCAGAACGCTCTAGTGTGTGTCTCCAGAGTCGGGGTCAGGTTCCCCTTCTCGTTCCTTCAGACTTCCCAGCCCCGGGCTGACTTAGCTTTTCTCAGAAAGGACGTGGAGCAGGCATCACGGGAGTATTTCTAGCGAAAGCATCCGAGGGGGTGTTTTGGCCACAAAGGATGAGAGGCCCACCTGCCGAGGCGAAGAGGGGGCACCAGGGAGCCTCTGGGGCCAGGCCCTCGAGGCCGCGTGCCTACCGCTGCGCTGAGCGAGCTGCAGGCCTGGAGGCAGGTTGTATGGAGCCGTCGGTGGCCGGGCACGGCGTGCGCAGGGACACCCGTGGATCACTAGTCTGTGTTCAGTCTCCCTGACAAGACCCTTGCTCGTCTCCTCATGATCTGATCTTCCGCTTAATACTCAAGAATTTTGACGGCTGTCACCGAGGCCGGAGGAGGAGATGCGCAGTCCGGGCCCGTGTCCGTTCCGCACGCAGTACTTGCTTGTGAAGGTTACGTCAGGGACGTTTACACGGCCGTCGTGTTTTACAGCATCGCGGCTTTTTAAAAGTCTGTTTGTTTTTAAATAGATAATAAACATCGTACTGGATTCACGAGATACAGAAAGGGATACAGTGAAAAGTAGATCTATCTTCTGACCGGTGAGTGTCCTGTCAGCCCACTTTCTGTTTCCCGTCAGTACCAGTTTCTTACGACTCTCCCAGCGATACCCCGTGTGTGTATGAATATTGATGGATGCGCTTTTAAAATAATTTTTTTTAATTATAAAAGTAATACCTAGGGGTGCCTGGGTGGCTCAAGTCGGTTGAGCGACCGACTTCAGCTCAGGTCATGATCTCACGGTTCATGGGTTCCAGCCCCACATCGGGCTCTGTGCTGACAGCTCGGAGCCTGGAGCCTGCTTCAGATTCTGTCTCCCTCTCTCTCTGCCCCTCCCCCACTCATGCTTTGTCTGTCTCTGTCTCAGAGATAAATAAACATTAAAAAAAAAGTAATACCTAAAAAAATAGTAAGTGCTCATTTAAAAAGAAAAAAAACGACTCTTCCAACGATACCCGGTGTGTATATGAATATTGATGGATGTGTTTTTAAAATAATTTTTTTTAATTATAAAAGTAATACCTAGGGGCGCCTGGGTGGCTCAGTCGGTTGAGCGACCGACTTCACCTCAGCTCATGATCTCACAGCTTGTGAGTTTGAGATCCATGTGAGGCTCTGTGCTGACAGCTCAGAGCCTGGAGCCTGCTTCAGATTCTGTGTCTCCCTCTCTCTCTGCCCCTCCCCTGCTCGCACTCTGTCTCTGTCTCTCTTTCTCAAAAATAAATAGTAAACATTAAAAAAAAAATTAAAAAAACAAACAACTCCTACTTGGAAGCAAGGAAACAAAGTCCATGATTGCACAGAGCGGGGATTCCTGGTATTAACATTTGTGCTTTTCTTTTTTTCTATTTATTTATGGATAGCTATAGGTTTTGCATTTCTAGTAAAAAATACTGGATATAGGGGCGCCTAGGTAGCTCAGTCGGTTAAGTGTCTGACTCTTGATTTCCGCTCAGGTCATGATCTTGAACACCTAAAGCTCTCTTTATGGTCTGCTTTACATTTATGATAAATCAAGTGGAGATCTTTACACATAAACCCACCAACATTTCCTTTTGGGGTTGATACCCTTCTGTTGCCTGGATGAGGGGTAGAATCCTAGTCAACTAGTTCACTCTTCCTTGACCTGGCCGGAGTTTTAAAATAATCTGTGAGGATGCGGCACCTGGATGACTTGAGTTGGTTGGGCATCCGACTTCAGCTCAGGTGATGATCCCTCGGTTCACAGGTTCAGGCCCCGAGTCGGGCTCTGTGCGGACAGCTCGGAGCCTGCAGCCTGCCTCGGACTCTGTGTCTCCCTCTCTCTCTGCCCCTCCTCTACTCACCTCTGTCTCTCTCTTTCCCTCTCAAAAATAAACATTAAAACAAAACAAAACAAAATTATCTGTGGGGATTTCTTGAGACCTGGGTTAAAGACAGGCTTTTCCAGACAGTTTGCGTTTCTACTGCCCTCTGTAGGTAATCCAGTTTTCAGGCTTCCCGGGAGGTTGAGGGCAGACTGGCTACAGACTCTCAGAGTCTGAGACAATTTCTCCAGGTCCTGGAGGCTGGAGGCCCTGGATGTCCCAGCCTTCCGCCCCATGGGTGGGGCTCCTGGCAGGCCCCTGCTTGGGTGGACAGACTTTGTCCCACTGGGTTTTGTCCTGGAGACTCAGTTCTCCAGTTGTGGCAAATGCCTTAGGCGAGAGCTGACTTCAGAGCTCTGTTTACCTGCCTCTCTGGGCACCTGCTTTCACTTCGTGTTTACCGGCTGTGCGACCTAGTTGAAAACTGAACACATGTTCGTTAGAACTGGTACAACATTTTTAGCTTTCTTAATGAGCAGGAATGCTGGAGTTCCTTGTCTTCCAGACTACAGGAAGTGGCTCTCTTGTTTTTATTATAAAACCTTTTTTTCCTGTTGGTTATAGAGCATGTTCATTGTCGAAAATCATAGGAATAAATTTAAAAGTTGACCACAATTGGGGCACTGGGGTGATTCTGTTAAGTGTCCGACTTCGGCTCAGGTCATGATCTCATGGTTCGTGGGTTTGAGTCCCATGTTGGGCTCTGTGCTGACAGCTCAGAGCCTGGAGCCTGCTTCGGATTCTTTGTCTCTCTTTCTTTCTCTCTCTCTCTCTCTGCCCCTCCCCCACTTGTGCTCTGTTTCTCTCAAAAGAAAAAAAAAGTCAGCCACAATTTTATTTTTCAGAAATAAAAAGTTAGCATTTTATTACCTTATATAACCATTCCTATGCATAATTTAAAAAAATGTTTATTTGTTTTGAGAGCAAGAGAGAGAGGAGGGGCAGGGCAGAGAAAGGGAGAGACAGAAGAGCAGGCTCCAGACTCTGAGCTGTCAGCACAGAGCCCAATGTGGGGCTTGAAGTCATGAACTGTGAGACCATGACCTATGCTGAAGTCAAGAGTTGGACCCTTAACTGACTGGGCCACCCAGGTGCTCCTATGCATAATTTTTTAAAAAGTTGAGATGACCAGAAAGCAACAGTCCTGGATTATATTTTTATTAAGTAGTTCCCTACAGAAGCACTTTCGGATGGCTGTGATTTAATGTTTTGATTTATGCTTTTGTTATGGGTAGGCATAAGAAAAGACCCCTTGAAAACTTCTACATCTGCTACAAGGCAAGTAGATGTTATAACATGGAATATTACTCCGTACACCATTTTTAAGAATCCTTTTAGTAAATTTCCCAGAATTCAGGGCCAGGCATTTATGTCAATTGACCTGCATTTGCGAATCTCCCCTTACAAGCCTGGGAGAGGGCTCATTCTCCCTCTGCCTCCCGTTCTCCCCTTCCTACTCTGTTCCCCAGGGTAGTTTTCCTAACGGTCAAACGCATGGCAGTTACAATATTTATCTCATCTTTGGTTTTAAAAACAATGGTTTTCCACCATGGCTTTCACTCTCTTTTAAAAGTTTTGTTTTACTATTCTCAATTTTTTTAAGTGTTATCACACTCTAACCCAATACACCTCTTTGGAAATAGCACGGTCTCCGTTATCAAGAAGCGGCCCTTAAAAATCAATGCAGGTAAGTAAGCTACTTAGCACTGGGAGTCCAGCCCCCATCTTGTCCCCACAGGAGATGCTGTCAGTATCCTGAATCTGTTAGGACAGAGCGGCTGGCTGGAGTGGACAATGATTAGGCCCATATGCTCTTTCAGAACAAGATTAAAAGAATACAGGTCAAGGTGCGTGTATGCCACCAGTAGAAATAAAAAGAGTGAATCTCAGGTGTACATGAGGAAAGTCACCACAAAGGCCTGGTTAACCGAATAGGAGAGCACTCAAAAATAATTTTCATGAAACCAAGCTTGGTAATCACTGTGCCTTTTTCTTTTTTTTTTAAATAGAGTCTTCTGATCATATTGTTCCCTTTCACAGCTGCTTCCATGTTTTTTAGTTAAAACCGAGTGTGATTGCTGAGAACATTGTTATATATATGAGACGTGTGTGTTCTTGGTGACTAACTTGGTCTTATGAGCCATCGAGGTCCGTAGAATATGAAAGCCATGTAATCAGTTTTCCAAAAGATAATGGACATGTTTCATTTGTGGGGAAAAAAAGATACAATTTTATATTTGAAATGTTTTCATTGGCTAATCACAATGGATATTTATTTATTTATTTATTTATTTTTAAGTGTTTATTTGAAAGAAAGGGCAGGAACAGGGAAGCGGCAGAGGAAGGGAGACAGAGAATCCCAAGCAGGCTCTGCACTGTTAGCGAGATGCCTGACGCGGGGCATGAACCCACAAACCATGAGATCATGACCTGAGCCGAAATCAGGAGTCAGACGCTTAACCAACTGAGCCACCCAGGTGCCCCTGGATTTTTAGAATTAGATTATAATAAAACAAAACCTTACTTATCCAGTCAGTCTAAGTACTACAACACACACACACACACACACACACACACACACACACACACACGCTAACGTTGTAAGATGGAAGGCAAGTAAGAATGAGAATATCAAATCAGAATGTTAGGATAAGGCTTCTATTTAAATAATTATTTTCCTTTTCTCTTCGGTGGGCGAAGACGACTTGGAGTTTACCACAGTTACTTTAGAATCTCCAAAAGCATTGCTGGCCGAGGCCTGACCGGGAGGCGGATGGTGCGCCATGCCTTCTGCAGTCTCCTCGGCCCCCCTGGGGGCAGCCGTGCTGGTCGGGTCATGTTTAAAGGCACAGCCTGACCCGAACAGTTCCTCCATGAGACTGCTTTTCTTCTCACTGAAGGTGTCTTTTGCTTTGGGTCGGGAAGACTTGGCAAAAGAGGGTTCGTACCCGCTCACAGAACGTTCTGGTTTCGGTCCCTCCGCGAGCCCGTGGGCCTTGCCTGCGCCGGCCGGCCCCCCTGACGCGGGCAGGCCCAGGTGCAGGTTCTCGGTGGCTTCCGTGAACAAGTAATGCTTTCTCTGCCGGAAGGGTATTTTGACATTCGCAGCTGCGTTTTTCTTGGGCCCCTCACCCGCGTCACTGACTCGCAGACT